>NW_005359064.1:4623595-4624259 GCF_000412655.1 Myotis brandtii | reverse complement strand
GGATATATATTATTATGAGTGGCCAGATTATTATGACCACCTGACATTTGTAGGCAAATTAGCCATACACTGCATCATATGGGATATGGAAGCCGAAGGCCTGTTCGAACACCTTTGCTCTCTGCAGTTACCAAGATAAAACGTCTCTAATTCAGCTAAGGCTTAGCTGATCAGGAGGTTAATTGATGGGTTGCATTTCTTTCCTTTCTTTCTCCCTTTCCCCCTCTTCCAAGGACACTAGAGCAGATTAGAAGGGGCAGGGAATGGAGAGCATCAGTGCTTACTGCCAGGGCCTGGGCTAGGGGGCCTGTGTGGTTGAGTCAGAGGTGATCTCTGGGCCTCCCCTTGGCCCTCTTTATGGCTCCTACCTTACCCCCATATCCATCCGGCTCACAGCTTAGCCTCCTGATAGTGACTCAAACATCCTGGCTCTATCCATTTTACTGATAATGACACTGAAGTCCAGAGATGGAGCATGGCCTGTCCAGGGCCACCTAAAAGGACCTCCAAGCCCCTGCACTGCCTGAGCACACAGGCGAGGTGCCCAGGGGCGCCCCAGTGGGACAGAGTGGGAGGGAGGGAGGAGCAGTAGGAAGGGAGGCACACTCCTGGGGAACTGAGAGTAGGTCGGAGCCTGGAGAGGACCTACTGACTCCTTGGGCTT
>NW_005359064.1:4592137-4620185 GCF_000412655.1 Myotis brandtii | reverse complement strand
ATTTGGGACATAGTTCATCATCAGTTTTCCTTTTGTTGGACATCAATTGGTGTCTATTTTTTTCTCAGTTCCAACTAATGTTGGGAAGGACAAATCTGTATGTAAATCTGACTGCAAATCTGACCATTTCTTTGGGATTGGCTTCTAAAAGCAACGGATGTATTACAAGGCGCCTTCTGGAAATGTCCCCATTTAACCACTTTCCAACAATGCCGTGACATTAAATATTTTTGTCAACTGGATGAAAGGATATCTTGTTTTAATTTGTATTTCTTTGATCTGCGGTGAGGGTAAGACTTTGTGCATGCACTGGCCATATGCATGTTCTGTTCGTGTCTTTTTCCCACTTGGGCTGTTGTTTTCCTTACTGTGTTTTTAAGCAACAAGGAATCTCTCCCTGAATCTGGCAAATGGCTAGTGTCAGGCTGGGGTGCTGGTAAGTCCAGGACCCCTGCACGGACCCCAGCTTATGTGTGAAGCCTGCCCTGTGTGTGGGATCATGACTTCCCACCCACCCTGGTTCCTGGTGGTTTGCTCAGAGCCAAGTGATGCCAGCGATCCCCTAACTCACAGGACAGGCGCCCTGGGGAAAGGGATGGAAACTTTCGGCTCCAGGTGGGCCTGAAAACACGCGTTAAACTTTGAGGACTTTAACCGGCAGGAGTGACTCATTAACTCCCTGTCACTCATGAACACCCTCTGCCCAAGCTTAGGAGGTGATTTTGATGTGTCTTCATTTCTGAACGTGAATTCAATTCCTTCCAGTAGACATTGTGACGTTTTTCTCTTATGATTTCCATCTGTCATTTTGATTTGGTTCTCAGATGTGTCCATTCTGCTATTCAATCTTGTTTTGGGTTTTCATGAAGATTATTAAGTTCTCAAGAATTCTTTCTTGTTCTCTGAGTGCTCCTTTTTCAACTAGAGCAGATTAGAAGGGGCAGGGAATGGAGAGCATCAGTGCTTACTGCCAGGGCCTGGGCTAGGGGCCTGTGTGGTTGAGTCAGAGGTGATCTCTTACTGTGGGCCGGGAATCCTGGGCCTCCCCTTGGCCCTCTTTATGGCTCCCACCTCACCCCTATATCCATCCGGCTCACAGCTTAGCCTCCTGACAGTGACTCAGACTCCTGGCTCTTTCCCACCTTGGAGTCATTGCATCTGCTCTTCCCAGGGCCTGGGTTGCCCTTCCCTCTACTCTTCCCTTCCGACTCCAACATCACCTTCTCAGAGAGGCCCTCCCTGGGTGGTTTCCCTGAAGAAGCGTCCCTCCCTCTTCCTGTTGTCTTTCACGGGGCATTGTTTTATTAGAATCTCTGAGAGGACATAAAGAGTGGCTAGATGAGGAGCACTAACTGTTCCCAGCACTTATTAGCATTGGTAGTAATCCAGGTCACTCTTGTCCCCTTGCTTATCCCCCCTGGAGTAAAAGCTCCCAGAAGGTAGGTCCTCACTTCTCATGTTAACCGCTGTATCCCCAGACCAGTGTCTGGCACACAGTAAGTGCTCAATAAACGCTTGCTGAGTGAGTGAATGAATGAATGAACTCTGTTGCTGGGAACAGATTGATTTCAGGGAAGAACTTTCCCAGGATGCCTTGCACCCTTGGTAACCCTGGGTGGGGGCTGGGACTCAGAGGAGTGGGTTCAGGTAGGGACAGCTGAGAGCCCTGGCCAGCCCTGTGCCCTGTGTGTACCCTCTCTGTTCCTCCACCCCTGTCAGCCCTGCCAGCTGGTAGGATCCAACTCAGCCTAACCTGACAGCCAGAGCTCCCTCCAGCTCCCTGCTGCAGGCGACAGGTCTGTTCACTAGCAGACAGCTCAGAGGTGTGCACCAGGAGAGCCTCCTCCCGCCTCTGCTGCTTGTGAGTTGTCATCAGACTCATCCCTCTTTGCAGCTCGGCATCTCAGCTGAGAAATCAAGGTAGTAATACCTGCTGTGAGGACGGAATGAGGCCATGTGCTGTGCAGTCCACCTGCTGAAAGACTGACGTGCAGTTGACACTGATAATCAACCATCCCAAACCACGGGCAGAGTGCACGTATGCTGGCTGGCCAGTGGGAGGAGACGTTCCTTGTCCCACGACGGCTTGTCCATTATGTGGGATGGTGGCAGTGCCCGAAATGCCGCCGTCTGGGCCCCCTACCTGGTAGCCTCTCCCGAATCTTCTTCGGAACAGCAAATGCATCTGGGAAAGGCTGTGCAGTAGGGCTCGGCCTTCAGAGCAGGAGAGCTTTTCTCTTCTTGCAGGTGGGGGTCGTGTAAAAGGCCAATGCATTTTAGGAGAAAGTGATGAGGGGGGAAGAACATGAAGGGAAGGACAGGCATCCAGGGCTGGCCTGGCCTTGACTTTTAGACGTAGGTGAGGCCCTAATCTCAGCATACACCCATCAGAATAAGTTCCAGCTGGACTAGAGAGGGTAATAACACTGAACCATGACAATTCTAGAAGGTGATGTGTTACTAGGCAACAGCATGAAAACGTGACTAAATCCATAGATAACCCTGAAAGGGGGGAATTTTCTAAATATGACACTGAAGGCAGAATCCATAACTGCATTTGGGTTATATGCATAAATATAAATGAATCCTGCAACTCAAAAACGTGGCTGGCCACATATATGGTGCCCAAAGTTCAAGTCTCCTTTCTCTGCAGGGGTTCATACACATGAGTAAGGAGAAGATCAGCATTACTACACCAGGCAGATGTTATAAACAGGCACTCCACAAAAGAAACAACCCCAGTAAAACATAAATAAGCATATAAAAACATTCAACTTCATCAATAATCCAAGAGACAATATTAAAACAATGGCACTTGTTTTAAACATGTCACACTGGCAAAAAGTGATAAAAAAGTCACTTTTTATAAAGTGACAATCCTCAGTGCTGACGAGGATATGTGAAATGGGGATTAGGATAGACTGATGGCAGGGATCGAAGTTGATCTAATTTCTGAAGGAGGAGTTGGTTACAAACAATAAATCTAAAACACCCTTGAATCAGAAATCTCACTTTTCAAATTTATCTTTCACAAGAGTAGGATAGGTATACAAAGATGTGTGCACTAGGGCAGTTTATTGCAGATTTTATATGACAGTGAAAAGTTGGAAACAAAATAAATGCCCTTCAAGAATGAGTTTGCTAAATAGATTATGGTGCAGGTCCCTCTGTGGAATACTAGGCAACTTCTAAGAATGGCTGCTATCAATCTATTATTATTGGCATAGAAAAAAGTCACAATACATTCTTCTGTCTCAAAAAGGCTCCAGAAGCACCCCATGTCTATTGATTGGTGAATGGTTAAACAAAATGTGGTCTATCCATGCCACGGAATGTGATTCAGCCTTTAAAAGGAAGGAAATTCTGACTCATGTTACAGCATGGATGAACCTTGAGGACATTTGAAATAAGCCAGTTTCAGTGGACAAATATTGTATTATTTCACTTATATAAGGTCCTTGGAGGAGTCAAACTCATAAAGACAGTAGAATGGTGGTTTCCAGGGAATGGGGAGTTGGTGTTTAATGGGCATAGGGTTTCCATTTGGCAAGTTGAGAAATTTTGGAAATAGTGGTGATGGTTGCACAACAATGTGAATATACTTAACACTATTGGACTGTCACTGAAATGTTATCTAAATGTTGAGAGCAGGGGCTGTGTTGGTTTTGCTCGCTGCCCTCTGCCCAGCACCCAGAATAGAGCCTTGGTCGTACTTGGTGTCTCCTTGATGCCCTTCCTTGCCCTTGTATTCTGATCCTCACGGTCTCTAAGCCCAAGGAGTCAGTAGGTCCTCTCCAGGCTCCGACCTACTCTCAGTTCCCCAGGAGTGTGCCTCCCTTCCTACTGCTCCTCCCTCCCTCCCACTCTGTCCCACTGGGGCGCCCCTGGGCACCTCGCCTGTGTGCTCAGGCAGTGCAGGGGCTTGGAGGTCCTTTTAGGTGGCCCTGGACAGGCCATGCTCCATCTCTGGACTTCAGTGTCATTATCAGTAAAATGGATAGAGCCAGGATGTTTGAGTCACTATCAGGAGGCTAAGCTGTGAGCCGGATGGATATGGGGGTAAGGTAGGAGCCATAAAGAGGGCCAAGGGGAGGCCCAGAGATCACCTCTGACTCAACCACACAGGCCCCCTAGCCCAGGCCCTGGCAGTAAGCACTAATGCTCTCCATTCCCTGCCCCTTCTAATCTGCTCTAGTGTCCTTGGAAGAGGGGGGAGAGGGAGAGAGAAAGGGAAGAAATGCAACCATCAATTAACCTCCTGATCAGCTAAGGAATGTAACTGACAATGTAACCAACACTATTGTAGATGGTAATAAAGATTTGTGTTTGTATTCTCGGAGCAACGGGAATCCACTGAAGTGCTGAGGCAAGAGAGAGGCTGATGTCGGTTTTTGAGAAGACTGTTCTGCTGTTGTATGCAAAAAAGGGCTGTGGGGCACATCAGTCAGCCAGCCAGCATCCTGGAGGGACAAGACAATGCACTCAAATGGGCTGAAAAAGGAATGAAAGACAGGGCTCTTGACGGAGGCAGGGCAGGTGAAGGGCCGTGCAGCTCCCAGTTACTCCCAGGCCTGGCTGTGCCCTGCCCTACACCCCTCCCCTGAGCACAGTGGGTGGGGAGGTGGTGGACCAGAAGTAGCTGGGCACTGCAGTGGGGAGGTGGGGTGTGAGAGTAGGATCCGCCTCCCCACCTCTCTCTGCTCCCACCACCCATTGCCTGCCTGCCAGAGCCTCCAATCGGTCAAACCAAACCAGACACCCAGAGTGAGACTCAAGGGGCCTCCAGAACACAGCAGGGGGCAGAGGAGGGGTGGCAGGTGGAGGTGTAAGTGGCCTGGATAATATGGACGGCAGAGGCTTGGATGTGGGTGAAAAAAAATGGTTTTGTTTCCTCCATAGTGGCTCTTAGGGAAAAAAATATATTCCACTGCACATTTGGGACATAGTTCATCATCAGTTTTCCTTTTGTTGGACATCAATTGGTGTCTATTTTTTTCTCAGTTCCAACTAATGTTGGGAAGGACAAATCTGTATGTAAATCTGACTGCAAATCTGACCATTTCTTTGGGATTGGCTTCTAAAAGCAACGGATGTATTACAAGGCGCCTTCTGGAAATGTCCCCATTTAACCACTTTCCAACAATGCCGTGACATTAAATATTTTTGTCAACTGGATGAAAGGATATCTTGTTTTAATTTGTATTTCTTTGATCTGCGGTGAGGGTAAGACTTTGTGCATGCACTGGCCATATGCATGTTCTGTTCGTGTCTTTTTCCCACTTGGGCTGTTGTTTTCCTTACTGTGTTTTTAAGCAACAAGGAATCTCTCCCTGAATTTGGCAAATGGCTAGTGTCAGGCTGGGGTGCTGGTAAGTCCAGGACCCCTGCACGGACCCCAGCTTATGTGTGAAGCCTGCCCTGTGTGTGGGATCATGACTTCCCACCCACCCTGGTTCCTGGTGGTTTGCTCAGAGCCAAGTGATGCCAGCGATCCCCTAACTCACAGGACAGGCGCCCTGGGGAAAGGGATGGAAACTTTCGGCTCCAGGTGGGCCTGAAAACACGCGTTAAACTTTGAGGACTTTAACCGGGCAGGAGTGACTCATTAACTCCCTGTCACTCATGAGCACCCTCCGCCCAAGCTTAGGAGGTGATTTTGATGTGTCTTCATTTCTGAACGTGAATTCAATTCCTTCCAGTAGACATTGTGACGTTTTTCTCTTATGATTTCCATCTGTCATTTTGATTTGGTTCTCAGATGTGTCCATTCTGCTATTCAATCTTGTTTTGGGTTTTCATGAAGATTATTAAGTTCTCAAGAATTCTTTCTTGTTCTCTGAGTGCTCCTTTTTCATAGTGATTGGTTCTTGTTTTATGGATTCCCTACCCCCATGGTGAGCACAAAAGTGTGCATATCACAGAGGAATTGTGTGGTTTAAGGAGGTGAGAGTCATAAACACCTGAAATAGTGCCCGGAGCACAGTAAGCACTCCTGCGAGCCCTTAGCTCCATGTCTTGTTTGGAGCTAAGCACTTAATATAGTCAGTACTGTATCCGCCAGCAGCTCACAGCAGCTTTTCCAAGAAAGCTTAGCGCTGGGGCTGTGCCAATGGCCAGGGACGCATTGCCTCACTGCACAGTTGAGGGAGCGGCACGTGGCCTGAGTTCACCTCTCCTTCCCCAGGGCCGTCTCCACCGCCTCTGAGGAGTGAGGTTCAGAGTCCTCCACTCGGGGGCTGCTTTGGTTAAACTTTTGGTGCAGAGGAGAAAGCAGCCCCGTGGAATGGGGGGCCTTGCTCTGATCTCTGCAGCCAGTGAGAGATGGGACCGGGCTCCCCGTGTTTGGGGGCCCAGGTCCACTGGTGGAGAGACACAAACCTGGCCACCAACCTCACGCCCAGACTCGTTTTCTCACAGTAATGGTGGCTCCTTCTGTGTGGTGGCCTTGCAGGGTGGGGCCACACCCTCCTTCCCCCTGCCCCTTGCCATGGGGCTGGAGTCTGTATGTGGCTGTGAATCATCAGTGGAAGGGGTAGTGGCCAGTGGTGGAGGAGCCTGGGCCCCTGGCATTGGGATGTGCCATCCCAGCCTGAGCGTCAGCCGCTTGGTGGTGGGAAGGTACGAGACCGACTCCTCTCTTATTTATGATGCTTGGCTCTGAGCCTCCGAGCCAGCATCAGCATCTTTGTCCTAACTCCCCACAGTGGCTGGCATGCTTGTCTCAACTCCAGGCTTGTGCCCACTAGGCTGCTGGTCATTGCCTGGACCTCCAGAGCCGGGACATTTGTTCCTTGATGTCTCCGAGCCAGGGTGCAGCAGGCTCTTCCAGAAGTGTGGGTGTAAGACAATCAGGACCAAGTGACAGAAGACACTGGACAGGTGACAGCCAGGCACCACTGCCCTGGGAATTGCTTGGTGCCCACATGCCCCACCTCTTCCCCTAAAAGTTTCCACCTCCACCTTGTGGCGGGGGGGCCTCTCTCTAGGTCCTTTCCCTACACCCTCCTTCCCGGCTCTCACCGCCTTCTCAAGGCAGCAGCAGACACCTCCCAAATTCCTACTACCTTGTTATTGGAACAAATTTTTACAACCTTGGGTTGGAACCACCTCCTGCCAGCTGAGTGATCCTGAGCAAGTGACCTCTCCATGCCTCTGTTCCCCCATCTGTAAAGTGGGCCCAGTAGGAGAGGAGTTACGAAGACTAAATAGAATTATCTGTTTAAAGAGCTTAACAAAGCACAGGCCCACTTCCCTGCCCTCCTCTCGCCCACTGAACCTTTGTCCAGGGGGCTCCTGCTGTCCAACCATTCAGTTCTTTTTCTTTTCTTTTTTTATCCTTACCTGAGGATATGGGTTATTTTTTTTCTTTAGAGAGAGAGATGAGAGAGAGAGAGAGAGAGAGAGAGAGAGAGAGAGATGGATGCGAGAGAGAAACACTGATCAGTTGCCTCCGGTAGGTGGGTGACATAGGAGCAGCTTGGTTGGGAGGATCTATGGGTAGAGCAGGAATGGGTGCCATGTCTGGAGCTGAGCTCAGCCGCCTGTGATAAGAGAATGACCTCTGGAGTGAAGAGGTGTGAGTTCTAGCTCTGCCTTTGCTACTGCATTTGCTGTGTGACCTCTCTGGCATCAGTTTTCTTTTCTGTAAAATGAGAAGAGTTGAGGAGTTCATGGCTGCCCTGCATGTCACCGTGTTGGGCGAGACACACAGTGGGCCCTATTCTTTTCCTTCCGTCTCAGAGCCTGCGGCTGTGAGGTGCCAGCATAGGCCTGGCACAGGGTGAAGCTAACCTTTCTCTGCCCATCTCTTCAGCAACTGGGGCCTGGGCAGGCTGCTCGAGACCCCTGCTGTGAGGCAGGTACAGTCTTCCTCCCTCACCTGTGGCGGTGGGCATCAGCAGGAAGTGATGGCTAAGAAGGGTTGGACACTTTGATTGGCATTGGTATGACCATGACATGATTCCCTAATGTGACCCTCACTGAGGGGGTCAGGAGCAGGGGCTTGAAGCCCTCTTCTGCCTGGTGGTCTGGCTTATATAGCAGGGATGGGGAAACAGCCCATCTTATCTCAGTGGGCCTCCTTTCTCTGCTAGAGGTGGGGGTTGCATTGCACTACATCCTCCCAGGGATGGGGAAACAGCCCATCTTATCTCAGTGGGCCACTCCTTTCTCTGCTAGAGGTGGGGAGGGGGGGTTGCGTTGCACTACATCCTCTCCCTAAACTGCCTTCCAGCTCTGACATGCACCATCCGATGTGGGGCCACTAGCCTTCTGTGATCCTCATTGGACAGCAGGGATACAGGAACCATTTCCTCATCACAGTAACTCTACTGGAAAGGAAATTCTGACTCATGTTACAGCATGGATGAACCTTGAGGACATTTGAAATAAGCCAGTTTCAGTGGACAAATATTGTATTATTTCACTTATATAAGGTCCTTGGAGGAGTCAAACTCATAAAGACAGTAGAATGGTGGTTTCCAGGGAATGGGGAGTTGGTGTTTAATGGGCATAGGGTTTCCATTTGGCAAGTTGAGAAATTTTGGAAATAGTGGTGATGGTTGCACAACAATGTGAATATACTTAACACTATTGGACTGTACACTGAAATGGTTAAGATGGTAAATTTTATGTTGTTTTAGACAATTTTTGTTTTAAAAAGGCACTAAAACAATATGTTTCCATTTTTGTAAGATAGTAAGAAAATGTTAACTGTGATGTAATTAAAAATGAGATTTTTTCTTTATTATACTTGTCTGTTTGTTCTGATATTGTGTGCAGTGAGGACATCCTATATAATAAAAGGCTAATATGCAAATCGACCGAATGGCAGAAGGACTGGTTGCTATGATGTGCACTGACCACCAGGGTGCAGACACTCAATGCAGGCACTACCCTCTGGTGGTCAGTGCAGTCCCACAGGGGGAGTGCTGCTCAGCCAGAAGCCGGGCTCACTGGTGGCAGTGGGAACCTCTCTGGCCTCCATTGCAGCGCTAAGGATATCTGACTGACAGCTTAGGCCCGCTTCGCCTAAGCATCAGTTAGACATCCCCTGAGGGCTCCCGGACTGCGAGAGGGCGCAGGCCGGGCTGAGGGACTCCCCCTGAGTGCATGAATTTCGTGAACTGGGCCTCTAATTTACTTAATAAAAAACTATTTCAAAAATAACATACTAAGTTGCACCATCAAAACAGACATATAAGTTCAGGCTTTGGATCCAGAATTCCCCTGGACTAGCAGATATGCCAAATAAAGGTTAAACTTTCCTCCTTCAAAAAAAAAAAGACATATAACAAAATCATATTTTTCTAGTTATTAAAGAAATATATATTCATTGTAGGAAATCTGGAAAAGTGAAAAATCTAATGCTAAAAAAAGAGATCAGTTGTGATCCCATCACTCAAAGTACATATTTTAAAAAATCATCAATATAAAAACTTCTACATCTTTCTAATTTTTCGATGAATATATTTTTTCTTTGCATAATCATCTATAGAACAATTTCTACATAAAGTTTTGCACCTGCTTTTTTTTTTTGCTTTAACTTTCATGCAAGTAGTCTTTTAAAAAGCTGACTTAAATAGATAAATGATATTCCACTGCAAATTTGGGACATAGTTCATCATCAGTTTTCCTTTTTGTTGGACATCATTTGGTGTCTATTTTTTCTCAGTTCTAAGTAATGTTGGACAAATTTGTATGTAAATCTGACTGCAAGAATGGGATTGGCTTCTAAAAGCAGACTTACACACTCAAAAGCAACGGATGTATTACAAGGCGCCTTCTGGAAATGTCCCCATTTAACCACTTTCCAACAATGCCGTGACATTAAATATTTTTGTCAACTGGATGAAAGGATATCTTGTTTTAATTTGTATTTCTTTGATCTGCGGTGAGGGTAAGACTTTGTGCATGCACTGGCCATATGCATGTTCTGTTCGTGTCTTTTTCCCACTTGGGCTGTTGTTTTCCTTACTGTGTTTTTAAGCAACAAGGAATCTCTCCCTGAATCTGGCAAATGGCTAGTGTCAGGCTGGGGTGCTGGTAAGTCCAGGACCCCTGCACGGACCCCAGCTTATGTGTGAAGCCTGCCCTGTGTGTGGGATCATGACTTCCCACCCACCCTGGTTCCTGGTGGTTTGCTCAGAGCCAAGTGATGCCAGCGATCCCCTAACTCACAGGACAGGCGCCCTGGGGAAAGGGATGGAAACTTTCGGCTCCAGGTGGGCCTGAAAACACGCGTTAAACTTTGAGGACTTTAACCGGCAGGAGTGACTCATTAACTCCCTGTCACTCATGAACACCCTCTGCCCAAGCTTAGGAGGTGATTTTGATGTGTCTTCATTTCTGAACGTGAATTCAATTCCTTCCAGTAGACATTGTGACGTTTTTCTCTTATGATTTCCATCTGTCATTTTGATTTGGTTCTCAGATGTGTCCATTCTGCTATTCAATCTTGTTTTGGGTTTTCATGAAGATTATTAAGTTCTCAAGAATTCTTTCTTGTTCTCTGAGTGCTCCTTTTTCATAGTGATTGGTTCTTGTTTTATGGATTCCCTACCCCCATGGTGAGCACAAAAGTGTGCATATCACAGAGGAATTGTGTGGTTTAAGGAGGTGAGAGTCATAAACACCTGAAATAGTGCCCGGAGCACAGTAAGCACTCCTGCGAGCCCTTAGCTCCATGTCTTGTTTGGAGCTAAGCACTTAATATAGTCAGTACTGTATCCGCCAGCAGCTCACAGCAGCTTTTCCAAGAAAGCTTAGCGCTGGGGCTGTGCCAATGGCCAGGGACGCATTGCCTCACTGCACGTGGCCTGAGTTCACCTCTCCTTCCCCAGGGCCGTCTCCACCGCCTCTGAGGAGTGAGGTTCAGAGTCCTCCACTCGGGGGCTGCTTTGGTTAAACTTTTGGTGCAGAGGAGAAAGCAGCCCCGTGGAATGGGGGGCCTTGCTCTGATCTCTGCAGCCAGTGAGAGATGGGACCGGGCTCCCCGTGTTTGGGGGCCCAGGTCCACTGGTGGAGAGACACAAACCTGGCCACCAACCTCACGCCCAGACTCGTTTTCTCACAGTAATGGTGGCTCCTTCTGTGTGGTGGCCTTGCAGGGTGGGGCCACACCCTCCTTCCCCCTGCCCCTTGCCATGGGGCTGGAGTCTGTATGTGGCTGTGAATCATCAGTGGAAGGGGTAGTGGCCAGCGGTGGAGGAGCCTGGGCCCCTGGCATTGGGATGTGCCATCCCAGCCTGAGCGTCAGCCGCTTGGTGGTGGGAAGGTACGAGACCGACTCCTCTCTTATTTATGATGCTTGGCTCTGAGCCTCCGAGCCAGCATCAGCATCTTTGTCCTAACTCCCCACAGTGGCTGGCATGCTTGTCTCAACTCCAGGCTTGTGCCCACTAGGCTGCTGGTCATTGCCTGGACCTCCAGAGCCGGGACATTTGTTCCTTGATGTCTCCGAGCCAGGGTGCAGCAGGCTCTTCCAGAAGTGTGGGTGTAAGACAATCAGGACCAAGTGACAGAAGACACTGGACAGGTGACAGCCAGGCACCACTGCCCTGGGAATTGCTTGGTGCCCACATGCCCCACCTCTTCCCCTAAAAGTTTCCACCTCCACCTTGTGGGGGGCCTCTCTCTAGGTCCTTTCCCTACACCCTCCTTCCCGGCTCTCACCGCCTTCTCAAGGCAGCAGCAGACACCTCCCAAATTCCTACTACCTTGTTATTGGAACAAATTTTTACAACCTTGGGTTGGAACCACCTCCTGCCAGCTGAGTGATCCTGAGCAAGTGACCTCTCCATGCCTCTGTTCCCCCATCTGTAAAGTGGGCCCAGTAGGAGAGGAGTTACGAAGACTAAATAGAATTATCTGTTTAAAGAGCTTAACAAAGCACAGGCCCACTTCCCTGCCCTCCTCTCGCCCACCGAACCTTTGTCCAGGGGGCTCCTGCTGTCCAACCATTCAGTTCTTTTTCTTTTCTTTTTTTATCCTTACCTGAGGATATGGGTTATTTTTTTTCTTTAGAGAGAGAGGATGGGGGGGGGGAGAGAGAGAGAGAGAGAGAGAGAGAGAGAGAGAGAGAGAGATGGATGCGAGAGAGAAACACTGATCAGTTGCCTCCGGTAGGTGGGTGACATAGGAGCAGCTTGGTTGGGAGGATCTATGGGTAGAGCAGGAATGGGTGCCATGTCTGGAGCTGAGCTCAGCCGCCTGTGATAAGAGAATGACCTCTGGAGTGAAGAGGTGTGAGTTCTAGCTCTGCCTTTGCTACTGCATTTGCTGTGTGACCTCTCTGGCATCAGTTTTCTTTTCTGTAAAATGAGAAGAGTTGAGGAGTTCATGGCTGCCCTGCATGTCACCGTGTTGGGCGAGACACACAGTGGGCCCTATTCTTCTCCTTCTGTCTCAGAGCCTGCGGCTGTGAGGTGCAGCATAGGCCTGGCACAGGGTGAAGCTAACCTTTCTCTGCCCATCTCTTCAGCAACTGGGGCCTGGGCAGGCTGCTCGAGACCCCTGCTGTGAGGCAGGTACAGTCTTCCTCCCTCACCTGTGGCGGTGGGCATCAGCAGGAAGTGATGGCTAAGAAGGGTTGGACACTTTGATTGGCATTGGTATGACCATGACATGATTCCCTAATGTGACCCTCACTGAGGGGGTCAGGAGCAGGGGCTTGAAGCCCTCTTCTGCCTGGTGGTCTGGCTTATATAGCAGGGATGGGGAAACAGCCCATCTTATCTCAGTGGGCCTCCTTTCTCTGCTAGAGGTGGGGGTTGCATTGCACTACATCCTCCCCCTAAACTGCCTTCCAGCTCTGACATGCACCATCCGATATGGGGCCACTAGCCTTTTGTGATCCTCATTGGACAGCAGGGATACAGGAACCATTTCCTCATCACAGTAAGCTCTACTGGACTGTGCTTCTCTAGAATTTTAGCCAACCCTTCACTCTGCAGGCTGGGAGTTGCAGGAATTACTGAATGACTAAGAAATGGCCCAGACCCTAAAGACCTCAGTCACTCGTTCATCATACATTAATCAAGGACCTCCTAGGTGCCAGTAGGATGTTGTGATAACCAAGATGGACACCCACCGCCTTCACAGAGCTTCCTGTCCCGCATACGGAGAATCATCTGCGGTAACATGGACTCAAAGCAATATTGGCTTAAACATGCTGGCCTTTTGTCTGTCTGTCCTGGAAAGCCCACGCTGGTGAGGCAGTTCTGCTCTGGGAGGCTGTCTGGGTCTGTGTTCCTACCTTTTAACACCCCCTACCCCCCTAGCATTCCCCAGAGGAGGGAATGTGGGAGGAGGCACGCCCTCCCCTTCACTGGGAACTCAGTGCGGACAGCCAGCACTTCCTACTGGCCAGCTGCAAGGGAGTGTAAGCTCTCTTCAGAGCCACTGTGCTCTGCTGAAGACGGAGCTCTGGGAGGGGGTGGAAGAACTCTGAAAACTGGCAGTCTTTGCCACAGAAAGACAAGTAGGAAGGGAGTGAACACGTACACGAATGGGTAACCTTCCAATGCTTTGAAGGAGAGGTTCTTAGTGCTGTGAGAGCATATAAAGGAGTCCAGGAAGGCTTCCCTGAGGAAGTGACATTTGTGATGTGAGGTAGAGAACGAGTAGGAACTGATGGGGAAGAAACGGTGAGGCTGTTCCCAACAAAGGCAGCAGGGGTGCAAGGCTCTGTGAACAGAGGGAGTATTGCGCACTCAGGAAACCCAAGAAGCCATGTTCCTGAGAGGACACACAGGAGGCTCCCCAGGATAGGCAGCTGACGTCTCCGAGGATCGCCCCAAGGAAGGAGCCCCAGGCGCTGGGAGTCAGAGATGTCTGCTCTGTTCCTGGCACTTTTCTAAGGCTCTGCATGTATTCATTCATTTGCTCTGTGAACAACCTGTGCCAGTTCTTGTCTTCAGAGAATCGGTTGGAATAAGGCATACAAGAGGCTTAGGAGGGCAATGCCCATGGAGGATGAGGGGAGGACATGGGAGCAGGAGCAACAAAGCAGCAGGGGTACAGGGCTCTGCTGACACCTGGGAAAGCAGAGGGGGGAGGAGGGAGGACTGGGGGAAGAGCCTCAGACTGCAGTGCAGCCTGGAGACCCCTGGGTCATGTTCATGGGGAGCCCCAGAGCCCAGACGGCCCATGGTAACAGGAAAAACAAACTGGAAGTGCAGAGTGGGGCTGGAGTTGAAGGACTCTTCACTTCATGTCTTTCTGTAGTGTTTGAACTTTACAACAATGTGCAGGTGTTATTTTAAAAAGAATTATGCAAATGAGTGGCCTGGCTGTCACTTTGAGAGGCTTGGGCTTGAACCTCTAGGAGACAGAGATACCCTTGGCCCCATGGAGGACAAAGTAGTTCCAATTTCCTGGGCTTCTGGCATTTCCCACTCATTGCCCCGTTGGAGTTGTTATTCGCCCCCTGCACTGCCATCATTCCGCTGCCCCGGGCTGTGTGCCAGCGTCCCTTTTCCGCAGCATTGCCCAGCACCAGGCCAGCGCAGGGTGGGGGCCAAGGAGCACTGGGTAAATACTGGGAGGAGTGATGCCAGCCTTTCCCCGGTCTCTGCGCTTTCCAGCGCCTGCTCCCATCCATGACTTTATCTGACCCTCAAACAACCCAGTGAGGCAAGTAGGACAGGGGTCTTGGCCCTCGGTTTGTAGATGAGGAAACTGAGGCTCTGGCCGGCAGACTGACTTGCCCAATGCACTCAGCTGGCCAGAGGGACCCAGAACCAGAGTCTAGGCTGCCATATACACAGCCCCTGGGGCTGAGAATCAGGCTGCCCCCCATCTGGAAATTTCTGCAGATGCCAGAGAGAAAACCATTCATGGACCCTGCTGCAGTGTACTCTTTACCCTGCTCAACCACCCTCATGGCTTCTCTTTGTGCCTGCCCACTCCTAGTCATACCTCAAAACTACTCCCTGAGCCCACAACGAATGGGGTATTCTTAGTATCCTAGCCCTTTGCCTGTCAGAAGAGATGGACACTGGCCAGCTGAGCCCCAGGGACACCGGGACTGAGAGTGGGAGGATTGGTTGCTTCCCACCTGAGAAGGGGGAGAAGTCAGTTACTGCAGTAGGTCGCAAGTGCTTGATGGCCTCAGGTGGTCCCTTTGTGCCTGGACCACTGAGCGTTGAATGGGACCCTGGGCTCAGAGCTTGGGCAGGTGTGAGTTGGAAGAAAGGCTCGAGGTTATGGGGGGCAGTGTAGAGGGGATGGGCATGGGATGGAATACGCTGAGGCCAAGATTGCTGACTACAGGGCTGTGGGACAATGCCAGCTCCCCAGGAACTACTTTTTTAAAAAGATTCTTTTATTGAACTTGAGAGAGAGGAAAGGAGAGGGATCAAGAGAGAGAAACACCGATGTGAGAGTGATACACAGCTGGGCTGCCTCCTGCAAGGCCCCCACTAGAGATAAAGCCCACAACCCGGGAATGTGTCCTGACCAGAAATTGAACTGGTGACCTTTTGGTGCATGGGATGACGTCCTACCAACACCGGCCAGGGCCTTCAGAAACTTCTTTAAAGACTCACCATAAATCTATTAGAAGGGTTAGAAGAAGAGCGCAGAAACGATCTTCTTACTCACTCGACAGATATTTCTGGAGTGTTCTAGGTCCTGGGATATAGCAGTGAAGAAAAAAGTCCAAGTCCACGTTCTTAAGGAGTTTGTCAGCTAATAGGAGACATAGGTGATAAACAAACAGGTGAAGAATATAAAAACAGGAGCATGAAATAAAATAAACCAGGGCCAGGGAACACAGAGCAGGGGAATTGCCGTTTTAGGTGGGGTAGTCTAGGAAGGCATCTATGGAAAGGTGGCATTTGAGCAGAGGCCTGACTAAGCGAGTGAGCAATCTATGCAGATATCTAGGGGCAAAGGAAGAAATGATAGAAGAAAATTTCCTTGAACTGAAGAAAGACTTGAGTTTTCAGATTAAATGGATACACCAAGCATAAAGCAAAATAAGAAAGAGACAAGAGTCCAGAGTTAGAAGCATCATGGTAAAATTCAGGAAATCTAATGGCAGAGAGAAGATCCCCCCCATAAAAAGCAACCCAACAGGCCCAAATGGTCTTATAGAGAAGGTCATAAAATATTTAAACAACATAGTGTATATTCTTTCAAGGCCCCTTTCTTTCTTTTCTTTTAAACATTTTTTTTTTTTTACTTTTCAATTGCAGTGGACATTCAATACTGTTAGGTTCAGGTGTACAACATAGTGATCAGACATTTATATACCTTACAAAGTGATCACCCCAGTAAATCTAGTACCCACCTTACACCATACATAGTTATTTCAATATTGCCGACTATATTCCCTATGCTATACTTTACATCTCCATGACTCTTTTTATAACAGCCAATTTGCTCATCTTAATCTTTTATCCCTTTTCACCCATTCCCCAACCACTCTCCCATCTGGAAACTATTAAAGAGTTTTCTGTATCTATGAGTCTATTTCTGTTTTGTTTATTTGTTTGTTTTAGATTCCACATATAAGTAAAATCATATAGTATTTGTGTTTCTTTGTCTGACTTATTTCACTCAGCATAATACCCTCTAGGTACGTTCATGATATCACAAATGGCAAGATTTCATTCTTTGTTATGGCTGAATAATATTCCATCATATATATGTACCATATATTCTTTATCCACTCATCTATCGATGGACACTTAGTTGCTTACATATCTTGGCTATTGTGAATAATGCGGCAATGAACATAGAGATGCATATGTCTTCAAATTAGTGTTTTGGGTTTCTTCAGATAAATACCCAGAGGTGGAATTGCTGGGTCCTTCTTTGTCTCGTTATTGCCTTTATTTTAAAGTATATTTTGTCTGATATAAGTATTGCTACCCCAACTTTTCTTTGGTTTCCATTTGCATGAAATATCTTTTTCCATCCCTTTACTTTCACCTTTGTTTGTTTTAGATTCCACATATAAGTAAAATCATATAGTATTTGTGTTTCTTTGTCTGACTTATTTCACTCAGCATAATACCCTCTAGGTACGTTCATGATATCACAAATGGCAAGATTTCATTCTTTGTTATGGCTGAATAATATTCCATCATATATATGTACCATATATTCTTTATCCACTCATCTATCGATGGACACTTAGTTGCTTACATATCTTGGCTATTGTGAATAATGCGGCAATGAACATAGAGATGCATATGTCTTCAAATTAGTGTTTTGGGTTTCTTCAGATAAATACCCAGAGGTGGAATTGCTGGGTCCTTCTTTGTCTCGTTATTGCCTTTATTTTAAAGTATATTTTGTCTGATATAAGTATTGCTACCCCAACTTTTCTTTGGTTTCCATTTGCATGAAATATCTTTTTCCATCCCTTTACTTTCACCTGTGTGTGTCTTTCGATCTGAAGTGGGTCTCTTGTAGGCAGTGTAAGTATGGGCCATGTTTCTTATCCACTTATCCACTCTGTCTTTTGATTGGAGCTTTTAATCTATTTATATTTAAAGTAATTATTGATAGGTATATAGTTATCACCATGTTATTATTCGTATTTTTAATTTCTTCTCCTCAGTCTCCTTCTTTAAGAAGTCTCTTTATTATTCTTGTTATACTGGTTTGGTGATGGTGAACTCGTTTAGCATTCTTGCCTGGGACTTTAAGGTTCTTTTCCGTGCATGATGATACAGCAGTAGGGAAGGAATTGATTGGGAGGGAAAGTATGTTAGAGGTTTTCACTGCTGAAGAGAAATGTTCCTTTTTTACTATCTCTGTTTTGAAGAGCACCACCTGGTTTCTTTCTCTTCTTCCTGGCAAATAATTCCAGTAACAGATCTCCTCACTGTACGGGAGAGTTTTTCTCTCTCAGGATATGGCCTGGGTAAATGCTGTGTCTGGATGCTCAGGTGCACCTTCATCTACTTAGGCGGCCAGCATCCCCATCCACTCACTCATTCATTTATTTACTCAACACAAGTTTACAGAGTCCCTACTATATTTCAGGCGCTCTGCATGAAGGACAGTAATGAGACTTGAGCCGTCTGACCTGGAGGTGGGAGATAGGTTGGTATGAGACTATGTCCCCAAGAAAGTTAAGTATGAGGTGATTTCTGAAGGATGAATGGGGTTAACCAGGCCAAGGTCGTTGCTGGAGGCAGGCAGAGAATGAATCAGGTAGGAGACACCCTGTATAAAGGTAGTCCCTGGAAACTAGCTTGGGGGTGTTCTGGGTCTTTTGGGAAAATCACTCTTCTAAATTCTCCAGTGACAAAATCCTTTACCTGTTAGGGGCAAGTTCCTGAGCCCATTTAATTTCTCTCAAGTGGACCCTGTTTGCTTTAAGTCTTTTAGAAATTCATTAATTTAACAATTGAGCACTTACTATGTACTTGGTGCTGCAGGTAGAAGGGAACAAATGGATACAATCATTGCTTTGGTGGAGCTTACATTCTATTGGATGAGAAAAAAAGCAAATAAAATAAAATGTAAAATATATAATACATTAGCAGGGAATAAGCAAAAAAAAAAAGGGAAGTTAAACAGGACAGGGAAATAGGAAATAGAGTGTTAACATTTCTATTGGGGGTTTAAAGCAGGGCTCCCTGAGAAGGTAATGTCCACCGTGAAATAAAATGCGACTAGGTATTCCATCACCAAAACCATTTATTCAGGAAAAATAAGGAATTGCAGTCTGGTACATGCAGACATGATGAGCCACATGTACAAAGAAGGAGGAAGTACTTTACAGGGGGGAAGAGGGAGTTTAGGGGCTGTTACAACCATAGAGCTCTGTTGTAAAGGTAGAGTTCTTCCCATAGGGCTCTCACAATGACATAGGTGTGATAGCTCTTCCCACAGCCCCTCCTGATTTCTGTCCAGGTTAAGCTCTCTCTTATGATTTTCTCCTTTTTGATCAAGATCTTTCTCTGGAAGTAGCGCTGATCAACAGCCAGGTTTTCCGATTTTCGCAGCCCTTTGTCCCTCCACGTCCAGAAGGATTTCTGGGTGTCGTGTCTCACGTCGGAGGGACGGTGCAGGAATAGAAAACATCTCGTATTCAGGGATAATGTGCAACAGGCGAAGAGCTTAATAACAAGAAGAATACAACACAAAATTTAAAACAACATGATAAACAGTCTAAATGGTGATTCTAAATTAGGAGTTCAAACCTGTAGGTGGTGAAATGAAGGTCATTGTTGTCTTGGACAGATCAAAGTTCTTAACATCAGATACAGTAACAGAAAGTTTCCCCTTTCACATTAGCTTGGAAAATGTAAACAAGGATATTTCCCTTCTATGAAAGAGAGAGACATAAAATAAAAAACAACAGTAAGGAAAAGATTTGCACAGACCTGGTATAGTTGTTTTGGGAAAGCTGTCTCCTTCAGAGACCATCTGCTTCAATTTTTGACAGCTTTAACTTCAGGTCACAAGTCCTTCCTTCCTTCCTTCCTTCCTTCCTTCCTTCCTTCCTTCCTTCCTTCCTTCCTTTTTGTTAATCCTCACTTGAGGATATTTTTCCCATTGCTTTTTAGAGAGAGTGGAAGAGAGGAATGGAGGGGGAGGGAGGGAGGGAAGGGGGAGAGAGAGACATTTATTGGTTGCCTCTCCCCTGCATGTACCTCAACCAGGGTCAGGATTGAACCTGCAACCCAGCCCTTGATCTGGAATCAAACCGGTGACCCTTCAGTATGTGAGCCGACTCTCCAATCACTGAGCCACATGACAAGGGAGGTGCCTTTTTTAAATGCAACACATGTATCCATGAGTTTACTCCCTGGAGTTTAGCAGCACAAGGAGTAGTCAACAGTACTTGATAGGGGCCCTTCCAGCAAACCTGGAGGGAATCCTATATAATAAAAGGCTAATATGAAAAATGACCGAATAGCGGAACGACCAGTTGCTATGATGTGCACTGACCACCAGGGGGCAGACGCTTAATGCAGGAGCTGCCCCCTGGTGGTCAGTGCGCTCCCACAGGGGCTGCTCAGCCAGAAGCCAGGCTCATGGCCTGCGAGTGCAGCGGTGGTGGCGGGAGCCTCTTAGCCAACTTAGGCTAAGCCATCAGTTGGACATCCCCCGAGGGCTCCCGGACTGCGAGAGGGCACAGGTCCGGCTGAGGGACTCCCCCCACCCCCTACTCACGAATTTCATGCACTGGGCCTCTAGTTATTATTATATTTTGGTGTGTCTTCCACTCAAAAGAGGTGGATCTGAGATTTAGAAGGACCAATGGCAATGCTTTTGGCCATGGTATTTGAATGGTTCTCTATGCATTTTGCCAATTGAATCTTAATAATGCAGTTAGTGCCTTTAACTAAACCTGAGAATTGAGGGTCATAAGTGCAGTGAAAATGTTGTAACATTTGGTTACAACAGTTTTGACAGGTCTGGCCAAACATCACAGACTTGTCAAAACTGATCAGTAAAGTGGGTTCCTCCATTGCTGTGGAGTTCCAGAGGGGCTAACCGGACTTTAGCTTCAGTTCAGTGAGAGAACATACAGGTCATTACTAAGACATATTAATTTCCTGAGACAGGGGAAGCAGTGTGAAATCTATTTGTCAAACCTTGAGTAGCCCATTAGGCAATTTGAAATGTCTGAGAGACATGCAAATAGACTTCCCTGGGTTGTACTTTGTTCAAGTGGGACAAGTGAGGTAGGTGCTTTTTATGGTCTTATTAACATTTCTCCACCAAAATTGATTCATGAATGCTATCATTTTGTCAGTGGTTTAATGCCTGTACAATAGTTAGGTGTGGACACTTTAGTCTCAGGTAGGACTGGACTGTTATTTGGCCTTTCTCTGTTTATCAAACCAACAATTGTTGGATTTCCAATCCTGCTTTTCTTTTTCTGAAGCCAACTGCTGGGCTGCTTTGACTAGTTTTTCTAAGTCAGGGGAGGGGAAAGTCCAGCTCTCGGGCCACTTAAGGCCCTCGAAATCATTTGGTCTGACCCTGCCAAGGCATTAGGGGTGAATTAATTAAATGTTTGAACAAATATACAGGCTAATTTTTAAGTTGATAGTTTTGTATGGCCCGAGAATGATGCTATAAATATCCAAATAGACCTTGGCAGTAAAAGGTTCCAAACCGCTGTTCTAAGTTATCAGCTGGAAATATCCCCTTGGACCATGACAGAGGCTTGACTGCTGCTGGTTCCTTTAAGGGCAGCGTTCCTTGCAGGAATGTCATCACAGCGATGTTCTTTCTCTTCCAGAGAGTCAGGATTAGAATGCCCTGGGGTCTTAAGAATAGCTAAACCAGCAGGTACAAGTATAGCATGCAGTCGTTCTTGAATGTACAGGGCATTCCATTTTATTTCCACTGGTTGTAAGAAAGCCACGTTGTTTCCATAACATTCCAAAGTCATGAGCTATTGCGAAGGCATATCTACTGTCATTATAAGTGATGGTCGTTTTGTCCTTGGCTAAATACAAGCCCGACTGAGAGCATATAATTCAGCCTGCTGGGTTGAAGGAGTCCAAGGTAAAGATGCTGCCGTGATGACTTCAAAAGGGGTTACAACAGCATAACCAGCATAGTACCTTCTATGTCATGTTTAAAATATGAGCCACCTGAAACCAGCTTTACCCAGAGGAGTCTCCTGCAGATCATCACAAGGTCAGGAGGTGATCCATCCGTATGCAAGCATCATGAGGGGCTTTGTCAGTATCACAGGGGAAAAGAGTAGCTGGAATAAGGTTATTAAACATGAAAGAGTGATGTGAGGAGCACTTTACAGGAGGACTTTATAGAAAGCCAGGCAACTAACTGCAGACCCTGGTGTGGCGAGAATTCAGGAGGGCTTCTACTGCATGAGGTGCAACGATGGTTAAAGCGGATCCTACAATTTCCTTTATGTCCTCAACAAAAAGGACAGTGGTAGTAATGGCTCTATGGCAGGGGCTGCATCCCCATGCCACAGGGTCCAGCTGCTGACTGGAATACCCTAAGGGCCTATGGTAGTCCTCCTGTTTTTGGGTGAGTAAACGAAGGGCAACCCTTTATATATATATCAGTGGTTTAATGCATGTATAATAGTTAGGTGTGGACACTTTTCTCTCTCTCTCTCTCTCTCTCTCTATATATATATATATATATATATAGAGAGAGAGAGAGAGAGAGAGAGAATATCTAACAATTGATATGCCCCAAAACAGGTGAGTTTATTAAACTCTCCTTTAAGACTTTAAAAGTTATGTTGTCCTGTTCTTCCCATATAATTGGGTCAGGACTATAATTCTTTAGTAAAACATTATAGAGGTTTTTTTTTGTTGTTTTTTTTTTTTTTATCAGAGAGAGATTTGGGACCCAATTTTGGCAATAGGCAATTAGCCCAACAAAGCTTTGGAGTTGACACTTAGTTTTAGGCCTTGGGAAACTTAGGACACCATGAAGCCTATCTGGACCCAGTTGCAGTCCTTGCTCCAATATCAGATGTCCCAAATACTAAACCTGAATTTACACAAACTGCAATTTTTTTTTGAGATTTTATGCCCCTTGAAAGCCAAAAGTTCTAACAGGTGGAGGCTGTCTCCTGTGAGGAGAACTTGGAGGAAGAGCGAAGAAGCAAGTTTGTCCACATATTGCAACAAAGTAGAACCATTAGGGAAAATTATATCATCCAAAACAGCCTTCAGAACTTGTGAGAAATAAGAAGGGCTTTCAGTAAAGCCCCAGGGCATTACTGTCCAAGTGAACTGTTTCCTTCCCAAGTGAAGGCAAAAAGGTATCGGCCAGCTTCATCAACTGGAATGTTAAAGAATGCACTGCGCAAACCAGTTACAGTAAAGAAGTTGCTTCCCGTTGGATGGATGTTAGTAGTTTATGAGGGTTAGGAACAGTAGGGTTTTGAGGGGTAACAACGTGGTTTATTGCTAGGAAACAAACCTTCACCTTCCTCCTTTTGCTTTCTCACAGGTAAAATGAGACTGTGACAGGGACTGAGTTAATCTATTATGGGCTTTATACCTTGAAGAGCCTTTGTACTCATGGTGTATGGATCAATTCTGGGAAGGGGTTTTGAAGAATCTATTTGAATATTGATAGGAGGTAGTAGTGCGCTGTGGATCTTGCCAATATCACTTGAAGATTTTGTCCATAAAGAGGATAGCAGTTTGACTCAGTAAAGATAATTGATCAGTGCTCCCAGATTCAGCTATAGCGTCACCAGAGATTGAACAAATAAAAGATGTTGAAAGATTATTTAGTTCACCTGAGTGGCTATTTTAACAGCTACTGTCAAATTCTAAAATTATTTCCTCCTTTTGGGAGAAAGAAACTCAGGGGTGATACTTCTCTAAGAAGTCTTGGCCTAATAAATGAATAGGGCAGAAGAACTAAGGAGAAGGAGTGAGTATCTTTCAAAGGGCCTAGGAAAAGACGGATAGGGTCAGAGACAGAACCTGTTCAAGTGTATATGAAACCCCTGCCACTGGAACTGTTTTAGTACTCCAAGGCAGAGGTTGGTGTCAGAAGGACAGAGACAGATTCATTACCAATTTGAAGAAAAGCTTCTCCAAACTGATTAAGAGGCAGGGCTGGGGAAAGTCCCTGCTGTCCCATGGAGCCCCATCACTGGGGATTAAGAGACCTTGGGAAGGCTGATGAGAAGGCTGAGGATACCTGAAGTGCTGAAATTTGCCACCATCCCTTTCCCAGTCTCCTCGCTTTTTGCAATGACAGCAGAAGCTAGGAAACTTTTGGTTTTATATAGGGGCCTTCATATGCCAGGTCTAAAAATTAGACATCATGCCAATCTTACTTTTAGATAGCTCATATAGACTGCGAGCAATCTGATTGCCCAAATTAACCAAATCTTGGGTGGACATGGTTTCCTACGTCATCCTGATCCTTTTAGCCGAAAGGGAAAGGTATTGGTTCAGCCTCTTAATAAACAAAGACTTACCAAAGATTACTCAAGTGGAATCAACATCTGAAGGAAGACCAGAATTTTCCTTATAAATGACCTAAAGTCAATTATAATAGTCATGAACAGATTTGACAGACTTTTGTGAGCAAGTCTGAATCCTGCTCCAGCCAACAGACTTTTAAAAAGCTACTGTTATTGCTCAGTGAAGTTCTTAAGGAAGTCTTGTAGCTTCTTTCCAAAAATCAGAGGCTTGTTTTTCTAAATCCCTCCCAGGATGTTCCCATTGGGCAATTCCCATCCAATGTTGAGGTGGCCTTCACCAACTAGCATATGGATTAGCTGCTATACATCAGAAAACCCAGGGTGATAGGCCTGAATAACTATGTCAAATTCCTCAGCAAATCTGTGAGGATCCTGTTACCTTAGGGGATTCTTTAACCATGGCTTATAACTCAGCTTTAGTCCAGGGACATGAGATGTATTAGGATCCTCAGAGAGCTTAACTTTAAAGGGACAGGTACTGATATGTTTAGAGGAGGAGGAAGGGAGAGAAAGTTCAGAGGAAGATGGCACCAGAGGCAAGGCAAGGAAGCCAGATAGTGGAAAGCCAGATGGCTTCCGAGGTGAAGCATGAAAAAAATAAGGAGTTGAGGGGAAAGGCAAGACAGCACTGGAAGTGAAGATCATGAGGCTTCAGAAACCATCCTTTCTCTCTTTAAAAGTTCAGTAGCCCCAGTTAATTCTAAAAGTTTACTTTGTAAAGAGGCAACTTCAGATTCTTGGTTCCATGTGGAAGCCTCAAAATACCACTGGAAATAGGCATTCCATTCATCTTAGCTAGTTTTAGTGATAATATTATCCAATAGGGTTTTAAGAAAAGTGAGTTTGGGAATTCAAAGATTCCCTATGGTGCCCATTGATATTCTGAATTACTTTCAGTCAGATCTGCTTATTTAGTTAAATATGAAGAGTGACCATAGCTTTTAAACATGATTTCAACAGGCGTTTCTAGAGACGGAACAGTCTTGAAATATTTAGATAATGGAGATCCCATTTTTTCAGAGACTTTTCTCTAGCGCAAGGGCCCCAAACAGCCCGAATAGCTCCAGCAACCTGCAGGTTAGATACCGGCCAGTCTCACTGTAGAACACCCTTTGATCAGGGGGTTAGGGGGAGAAGTCAAGCCAAAGGTAAAAAGCCAGTTGTAGTAGAACAGCCTGATCTCAAGAGATCCAAGTCAAAGACTGATGAGACACAGCTTGCGTTGGGAGCAGTCTGGTTCCAGACAGAACCAGATCAGAGCCGAGCCTCAGTTTCTGGGGAAACAACCCCGTTCCAGATGGAATCTGTCAGAAAGCAAGTGCAATTCCGAGAAGCAGCCTGGTACTTCTGGGGAGTCAGGCCAAAGTGTCAACTGAGCTCACAAATGAACAAACAAACAAGCAAGGCCCTTTAACAACAACAACAGAAACCCTCTAAAGAGTTTCTGAACAAAGTCCAGAGAGCTTCAGAACACAAAATCAGAAGCTGGGTTCCAGACCAAGCCCAAGCCTCCAGGCCAGAGAGCAGTGAGCCCAGTGGCTCTGTGGGGAACCAGCTCCTGGTTGCGCACCTGCTCTGAAGTTGTCCCGGTCACTACTCTGTAACCCCTATGGGCCCCCTGAAAAAGTTGACCATGAAACAAAAGTTGACTAGGTACTCTGTCACCAAAAGGATTTATTCAGGAAAAAGAGAAGATTGCAATCTGGGACATGCAGACGTGATGAGCCAGACGTACAAAGATGGAGGAAGTACTTTGTGAAGGGGAACAGGGAGTTTAGGGAAGGGGCTGTTACAAACATAGAGCTCTGTTGTAAACGTGGAGTTCTTCCTGTAGGGCTCTCACAGTGACATAGGTGTGATAGCTCTTCGCGCAGCCCCTCCTGATTTCTGGCCAGGTTAAGGTCTCTGTCATAAATTTTAACAGTTAATTGAACATATAATAGAACCCCGAAGGAGGTGATGGAGCCAAGTAATTTCTGGGGAAGAGATTATACAGGCAAGAGGAACAACAAGTGTGAAGACCCTGAGATGGGGTTGTGCCCGGTATGTGTGAGGAATCACATGGTGGCCAGTGTGACTGAAGTGATGTGAGCAAAGAGGGAGAGTGGAGGGTAAGGTCAGAGGTGCATTAGGGCCAGATCCTGTAGGGCATTGCAGGCATTGCAGGCAAGAGCCACTGAAATGTTCCGAGTCAAGAAGGGACATGGCCTGACTCAGGTTGCAGCAGGAGCATCTTGGCTGTTTTTCAGTTTCCCCCCAGTTTTATTGAGATATAATTGACATACATCACTGTATAAGTTTAAGGTATATAATATAATGGTTTGACTTATGTATATTATGAAATGATTACCACAATAAGTTTAGTTGGCACCCATCATCTCATATAGATACAATAAAAAGAAAAATATTTTTTCCCTTGTAATAAAAACTCTTAGAATTGAACAACGCTCCCATATACCATACAGCAGTGTTAGCTGTAGTCATCCTGTTGCATATTACATCCCTAGTACTTATATATCTTATAACTGGAAGTGTGTGCCTTTTTTGTTGCTGTTAATCCTCGCCCGAAGATATTTTGTTCCATTGATTTTTTTTTAGAGAGAGAGTGGAAAGGAGGGAGGGAAGTAGAGGAGAGAGAGAGAGAGAGAAAAACATTGATGTGAGAGAGACACATTGATTGGTTGCCTCCCACACGTGCCCCAAGCAGGTTGAGGATCAAACCTGCAACCCAGGTATGTGCACTTGACCGGGAATTGAACCCCCAGCCCTTCAGTGCCAGACAGGGCAGAAGTTTGTACCTTTTGACCAATTTCCTCTAACGCCCCTCCACCCACCCCCCACTTCCTATCTATTCTTAGCCACAAGTCTTACCTATTTTTTCAATGAGTTTGTTACTGTTGTTTTAGATTCCACATATAAGGGGGATCATTCAGTCTTTCTTTTTCTCTGATCCCCTGTTTCTGACCAGCCCTGTGCCTAAGCCTCCTTGTGTGCTGAAGCTGCTATGGATGTGTCTTTGTTTCCAAGTTCTTCTGACATGTTGGTGTGGTTTTCACTCAGGGGAAGGGGAACATTGGGCTGAAGTGTGTGAGGCGTGAAGGATGGATAGTATGCAGGGCAGATGGAGAAATGCCGTGGATGTGCCAGGCTCCCACCTTCACAGAGATAAGTCAGTGAATTACTGAACCCTCCAGACCGCCATCTCTTTTTGTATAAAAACTGGTGAATTCTACCTGTTCTGCCGATGCTGGTCAGGGCTGCCATAACGTTTCAGACAGTGCACAGCATCTCATCACCATCCTCATCCTCATCCTCAACATGAGTCTCCTCTAAACCTGGGCCAAGCCTGGGTTTGGCTCCTGGGTTTTACCAACAGGAGCTACTAGCACTGACAGGTGCACAGGGAGGGCTCCAGGGTCCGGGGGGCCAGCATGGGCATGCACTTAGGAGCCAAGACCCACATCATTGCAGAGTCCCAGCAATGAGTTTCTGAGTCCCAGCTCTAGCAGTGTCCTCCCGGAGGAGCGGGGACAGCTCCCCACCTCCCAGGCCCAGGCAGGGAGGGGAAAGGATGTGAGCTCTCTGCCCACGTGTCCCCGGTTGTGGTTGTCTGGAAGATGCCGTCTCTGCCTCCCCCTCTCCTCTCCTTACCAGCTGTGTGACCAGGGGAGGATCTGGTGGCGTCTGAGTCGTGTCTTCGTCTGTAAAATGCTTGGCAGAGGACCCAACAGCAGTGTGGGTTAAAGGCAACCTCAGCTCATGCGTTTCTCTGGGGCAAATCACTGGGAGCCTCCCGCTTCCTACCCCGGAATGGAAGGCGAAAGCATCCCGGGATGGCCGCGGACTACAGAAGACTGCGAAGCACTGCCTGGTGTTCAGGAGAGGGCCCCAGAGCAGGGTGTCCCTGATTCCAGGCAGGGGTCAGCAGGCCTCCTCAAACTTCTGAGACCGCCCAGGCGGCAGCACAGCCCCCGCGCACCATCCCGGGGCAACTGCGATTCCTCGGCGGAAAGACCTTACCGTAATTCTCCAACGACACGACCCCCCAGGCAAGCGCCCTGCTTTACCTGGCGCTCAGCCGCCAGACACAGCGGCCCGGACGGGGCTGCAGGTGGGAGTGGGCTGTCCCGG
>NW_005359064.1:4590238-4590677 GCF_000412655.1 Myotis brandtii | reverse complement strand
TGGCCGTCCGGTTCCCTCTTTGCTCCCCACTGTGGTGTTCCCTATGGAACCCCTCCTGACCCGTGCCGCCCCCCCCCGCCCCCCACTCCCGGGCAAAGAGGGGCTTTCTCGCCCAATCCCAGCAATGGGGGGATGACAACATGACCGACTGTTCGAACCCCTCAGATCATGATCCCCCTCTAAGGACGGGTGGCTTGTGGGACTCTCCGGCCCCCCTACAGGTGCGAGGACGCCCGGGCGGGCTGGTGGACTTGTGGGCCTGCGGTCTGAGCGGGTAGCCCAGACTCTTATTTTGAAGGGCGGCCTCGTCCGCCACCCCCTTGATTTGCACGCTGACCCAATGGCAAGCCCTTGGCCGGCGCTGGGCTTGTTATCAATTACATGTTGTTCCTGCTGCCGCTGTGTCCCCGGGAGGATAAACAGCAGGCCTGGCGCGCCG
>NW_005359064.1:4568580-4590125 GCF_000412655.1 Myotis brandtii | reverse complement strand
CCGGTGCCCGGAACAGTGCGTCCCCTCCCCGCGCGAAGCCTGTGCCCCTGGCCGTGCCACGTGCTGCTGTGTTTTAGGGGCCTGAGCCGGCGCAGCCTGGCTTGCCCTTTTGCAGATGCCCTCTCCTCGGCAGTTTCGGAGCCCCTTCCAGGCTCCGAGTGCCTCGGCGGCCAGCCCAGGCCGCCCGGCCCTGCATGGCTGCACTGCTGCTTGACCCTGGGATTCTACCACAGGTCTCCTTCTACCCTCCTGGCCTGCCCCTCTTCCTTCCCGGCTCCCTTTCAGCAGCAGCCTTTCAGGTACTCAATCAGCAAAGTTTGCCAGGTCCCGTTTTACACTGGATTATAGAGGTGGACTGAATGAACAGGCAGAACAGCTTCTATTCTGGTGGGGAGGTAGACAGAAAATAAAGGACACAGACACATAACTAAGATAGTTTCTGGCTTTGGCAACTGCTAGGAAGAATATAACGTGGGATGATGTACTAGAAAATGGTTAGGGGAGACTCCCACCCAAGTGACTTCTTAGCTGAGATTGAAATAAGTTACTCCTATTTGGGGTACTGGGGAAAGAGGGGTTCTCGGAGAGGGAGCAGCCAGAATAGTGGCCCGAGGTCCATGAAGTTGGTGGGCTTGGTGCACAGCTAGTGTGGAGCAGGTGGAGGTGAGATATGGGCGAGTGCTGGGAGAGGCTGGGTCATGTTTCCTTGGGAAACTATTGGAGATTTCCTCCCACCCTATCCTATTGTACTTACTTATTTCTCTCTTTTTATATAATTTTATCTGTGACTATCTCAGTTTATATCTAGAAAAGGAAGGCCTCCTTTAATAAGAATCACAGTACCATCATCACACTTAAAAATATCAAGAGTAATTCCTTGATATTATGGAATATTCAGTTGGTGGTTACAATTTAGGGGAGAGCTTAAGTGGGCAGGAACATGGTCTGATCTGCTTCCCACAAGTCGTGGCCTCTTCCCGGGTTCCAGGAAGGCTGGAGTCCCCCGTATTCCTTAACATCACAGCAGAGGGACAGAAAGACCATAAGTTCCCCCATTTGGAGGCTAATCTTAATGGCTGGTACTGACCATCCCCTGTGTTCATGCCAGCCCTATAGTAAGTGCTCAGCATATGGTAGATAGCTCATTGGACTCTTAAAGCAAGAGAACTAGGCACTGTTGGCAGCATCCCCACCCAGTAGACCAAGACAGGCACAGAGACGTTGTGCCACCTGCCCAAGATCATCTGCCCAGCTGACATATTGCACAGGTAGGATCATAGCCTCCTGTTTTGAGGGTGGGGGGTGACAGGGGTTAGGGAGGTATAGGGCCAAGTGTGAGTTCTGCCCAGCCTCGTTGCCCTTTATATTATCTGGCATTTCTATTCCTTAAGGCACCTGATTTGGTGAATAGTGTGTATTTTAAAATACCCAATTTTAAGTCCTTAGTTGAGTATTTCGACCAAAAACCAAATGTCCTGGTGAAACTTCCCAGAAGTACAGACTTGCCAAGGGCCTCCACCTTGCCTTGTTTCCTGGAGCTCTGAAGCTTCCCAGATCAGTTTGGAACCGAGGTCAAAGGTCCTGAGGTCATTGGGAGCATGAAACATGGGGAAACTGAGATTTGGGGAGAGCCAGGACTTGCCCAAGGTCACAGTTGGTGATGACCAGCCTTGGGAGCTCTCTGCCCAGGGCTGGGTCTTTTGACTGTTGGGCAGTGCTGGGTGACAGGCCCAGTTGTGGTCCTGGAGACAGAGAGTGGGGGTGGGTGCAGAGGTGATGTCAGGCAGCAGAGAATCTCTGGCTTTAGGTGCAGAATATTCCCAACCTCAATAAACATCCACTCATGATCACTGTGGGGACAAAGGTCCACAGAGGTGGCCCCATCACAGCCTGACACTGTTGACTCTCCTTGGACACCAGACCCAGCATGGCCTTCAGAGGACACAGCTTTCCCCTCTCCTCTCTGTTGACATTCTCTGAGCTCCTCCTGGGCACCAGCTGCCACACTGGGAACTGGGGACACAGCGGACACCCTACAGCCTAGCCTGCTGTCATGGAGAGCATGGTCTAGTTGGGAGACAGGAGTTGGCTGGGTCTTCCCGAGGTTGTGAGTGCTCCATGGGTGCAGGCCAAGGGGGTCTTCTCTACAGGCCTACTAGGCGGTTGTGAAGTCACATGAGGTAAGATCTGGGTCCACCTCTGCTCCTGTGAGTTCTCCCAGTGGGCAGGGCCTTGTCCTCCCAGGGACAGAACCTCAGTAAAATGTCTTTTTTTCAGGCCTGTCCCTCCTCTCTCCTTTCACAAAGGAGGCAGCCAAGCTCAGAGGGGTTTGAGAGCTCTGGAGGGTGGTGAGCTGCCTGCTTCAGATGGGGAAACAGGGCCTGTGAGGGCAGGCACAATGGGTCTTTAATTTTTTGCCACAAACCAGACTTGCCTAATTAAAATATAGACTGTCCAGTTAAATTTTAATGTCAGATATAGTAATTTTTTAATATAAGCAAGTCCCATCTAATATTTGGGACATACTTACATTACAAATTAAAAGTTATTCATTTTTTAAACTCTGAAATTCAAATTTAACTGGGCAGCCTGTATTTTTATTTGCTCAATCTGGCAACCCTACCCAAGCCCCAACAACACAAGGGTCAAAGGGCAAATGGCCATTCTTCTTCCCCACTCTAGTGAGTCAACAGGAATGAAGCTGAGGTCAGATGTCCTCAGAAATGCAGCAACTCTGAATAACTGGACAGGGTTCCTGACCTTGGCTGTTCCAAGGTGCAGAGAGCCTCCTCACATACCTTTCTTGCTCACACGCAGTCACAATCATTCACAGACATAGGTGTGTCCCTTTCCAGAATTATTTTGGAAAATCTCTTTGAAAGCAAAAGTGCCCCAGATTGTGCAATGGGTTTGGGAGAGCACTCTTGCAAACAGGTGGTGCAATTTCAGAAAACACTCTTGCAGAGAATTATCCTGGGGTATGGATGGAGGCAGGATCCAGGCATTTGGCAATGGGCGACTGTGGGCAGGTGGGGGGGGGGGAGAGTAGGGGGGCACAGGCCCATGAGATGGCAGGTAAGTGTGCTGTCCTGATCGGCCCTCTGTTGTTCCTCTCCACAGCCAGCAGTGGCACGGCCAGGCCAGCATGGTGGACCACTTGCTTCCAGTGGACGAGAATTTCTCGTCGCCGAAGTGCCGGGTTGGTTATCTGGGAGACAGGCTGGTAAGCGGGCAGGCATACCACATGCTGCCCTCGCCCCTCTCGGAAGACGACAGTGACGCCTCCAGCCTCTGCTCCTGCGCCAGCCCCGACTCGCAAGCCCTCTGCTCCTGCTACACCAGTGGCCCGGGCACTGAGGGCCAGGACAACATCTTGGACTTCCTGCTCTCCCAGGCTACGCTGGGCAGTGGTGGCAGCGGCAGCATCGGGGCCAGCAGTGGTCCTGTGACCTGGGAGGCCTGGCGGAGGGCACCGGCACCTGTGAAGGGGGAGCATTTCTGCTTCCCGGAGTTTCCTGTCGGTGACCCCGGTGATGTTCCAAGGCCCTTCCAGCCCACTCTGGAGGAGATTGAAGAGTTTCTGGAGGAGAACATGGAGCTGGGGCTCAAGGAGGCCCCAGAGAGCAACAGCAAGGACGTGGAGGCCTGTAGTCAGCTCTCAGCTGGGCCACACAGGAGCCACCTCCATCCTGGGTCTGGTGGGAGAGAGCGCTGTGCTCCCCAGCCAGGTGGTGCCAATGCGGGTGACACTCAGGGCCCAGGTGGGGGGCCTGCACCCGATGGCCCCATCCCCTTGCTGCTGCAGATTCAACCTGTGCAGGTGAAGCAGGAATCGGGCACAGAGCCCTCCTCCCCTGGGCAGGCCCCGGAGAGTGTCAAGGTAGCCCAGCTCCTGGTCAACATCCAGGGGCAGACCTTTGCACTCCTGCCCCAGGTGGTGCCCTCCTCGAACTTGAACGTGCCCTCCAAGTTCGTGCGCATTGCCCCTGTGCCCATTGCTGCCAAGCCCATTGGGTCAGGACCCCTGGGGCCTGGCCCCACCGGCCTCCTCATGGGCCAGAAGTTCCCCAAGAACCCGGCGGCAGAACTCATCAAAATGCACAAATGTACTTTCCCCGGATGCAGCAAGATGTACACCAAAAGCAGCCACCTCAAAGCCCACCTACGACGGCACACAGGCGAGAAGCCCTTTGCCTGCACCTGGCCGGGCTGTGGCTGGAGGTCAGTATGAGGGGTGACAGGCTGGGTGGTGAGTGCTGCCCCTTTTCTCTGTTCTTCTGGGTGTGCCGCCAAGGCTGATTTCTTCTACATTAGTTAAGACTGATTAGGAAGGGGAGAGGGGTGGACAGGGGGCAGTGCCAGAGCTAGCAACAGCTGCTCAGAGGTTTGCTAGTCCCTCCTGATCACTAAAACCAGAAAACAACTGGTCTCCTGGTAAGGCTTGCTGGGGCTTGTGCTGAGAGTGAGGGGGCTGAGCCAGGGCAGAAGGGCTCTCATAGCATAACAGGGACGGTTGAGAATGATGGGGCCTGGGCTGTGTGCCAGATGGGGCTTTGACCATGTGTGCACTGTTCCCTCTGCCTTGCAGCACCCCAAAGGGTAAGTACCACCCTTACTCGCATCTTACTGCTTACTGCAAACTGAGGCTCAGACTGGCTAAATAACTTGCCCAAGGTCACACAGCTTTGTAAATGGGATTTGAACCCAAGAGGTCATATCAGAGCAGTCACATCCTGAAAATGCTGTTTCCCAACCAAAGGGACCAGTTTCCCTTACAGAAGTCCCTGGGCACATGGGTTGGGCCAGGCCCTTGCTCCCATGGGAGACCTAGAGGCGGTAGAGAAGCTGCAAAAGCCAACCACAAGGGAGGACCTAGCTGGGTGTGCTGACCGAAAGGTGGAAGGCTCTACTTTGTGTAGCATGGCGGGGAAACCAACTCTCAAAGGACAGGGCTCTTTTCAGGGTTACCCAGCCCTCAGGCAGCATAGCTGGATGGGACCCCAGTGGATCTCCCTTACCTGGGCCCCAGGTGCTGGGCTCACCTTCTTTGGGAGAGCATGTCCATCTTTTCCTGAAAAGCAGGCAGCCAGCCAGGAGCTCAGCCAGGAGCTCAGACGCTTAGGGGTGCCACAGCTGGGCTTTCCTCAGTTTAGGATGCCCACCCTGCTGGAATCTCTGGCCTGCCTGGGAGGGTGGCTTGTTCTACTGGCACATTCCTGGGCTTTTCTGATGTGGCTGTTGCTACATGTGTGAGTGTGTGCGAGAGCGATGTGGCATGCCCCATCTGCGTGCAGAACTGGATCTTGCAAGTGGCTGTGTAACTGTGCATGTGTGTATGCATCTTGGTTTTTTCATGTGTGCCTCTGCTGCATGACCATGCGTGTACCTAGTCTATGAGTGTGCATCCATGTTGGTGTGGCTCACAGGGAGCAGTTTGCAGCTTTTGTTTTTTGACCAGACTTTTGTCTGAGAACTCCTGAGAGTTGGTCTCAGGGTGGGAGATGCCACTCCTGGAGTCCTGGCTGGCCCAGGACAGGAGCTGTGACTGGAATGTTTGATGTGATGCTGGCAGCCCCTTGCCATGGGAGTGCAGAGGTGACCAGGGAAGGGACTTGTCCCAAAAAGCATCTTGGGTTATGGAGGCCCTTCCTGAGTGCAGGCACCCTCCACCCCAAGGCCCGAAGGTGCCAATCAGCAGACCCGCAGGGCTTCTTTCTGTGAGAGCCTGTGCTCCAGCCCCACCGTGTTGGGTGTCAGTGCTGGTGCTGCATGCCTTTGAGCCTCATGCCGCACTCTGCCAGGTAGGCCCTGGGGTAACAGGCGCACTTGCGGAGCAGCTTGTGAGGCCTGATGTGGTGGCATGTGTGTAATGTTGGGTGGTTAGAGCTTGGGTCAGGGAAGAGACCATAGACATAGGGCTTTAGAGGCAGGTATTCCACTGCAGAGGGAAAGGTATTGAGATGCCTAGTGGCATGGTTTAAAGCCTCCAACTCGCTGTGTGCCCTCGCAGTGGTCCCCCTTCCCAAGCCTGCTTACTGCCTCTCCTTACCAGAGCCAGGGGTGCTCAGCAGCGCCCCTTCTCATCGGTGGTATTGTCACTCTTAATCCAAGATCAGAGTCTGAGAAGAGAAGGTTCTTTGCTTGGCCTTCATGTGGCCGGTACCCCATCTCAGAGGCACCCCCAGACTTATAGAGACTCCTCTTGGATGCATTCTCCTCTTGGTGGGGTGCAGGGCTGGAGAGAGGTTGGGCATTTGGCTTGGCAGAGCATCAGTCTGACTTTTATGAGGGGCTCATCTTTCTGGGCGCCGTCCTCTGTTGAATGCTGGCAAGTGGCCCTTCCATTTGGGATAGAACTGGGTGGGACCATAGAGAGGAAAGGTATGGTCCTTGGTCAAGGCTGCCCAATTGGTCCACTCCCACAGGAGGAGAGGACCTGTCTTCTAGGCTGTCTCAGAAATCAGACAGGAACCACAGCCTAAAGTGCATCTTAGGGAGGCAGATCTCAGCCCCCGACACAGTGGCGTTATGAGGTAGTGAGTTCCCTATGGCAGGAGGTATACAAACAAGAGTGGGATTTATGGAGGGAATTCAGCTCTGCCACTGTTTAAGCCTTGGCATTGTTCCTCTTGCTCAGGATTCACTTGACAGGGAAAGGCATGGTGGGTACGTGGCATGATGAGGTCCCTATGGAGTCGACCCCGGAGCCATCCCTGCCTCCAGCCATTCCTAGGGCTTCAAAGGGCATCCCTAGCTTCTCCCAAGCTCTTCTAGAGGGGGGTCTGGTCTTGGTGGGGGTCACACATGGCAGAGGCCCTGGGAGCCTGGCACGCTGCCTCTCAGGAGGGCTGTTTCTCTGAGAATTTGAGAGTCCAGTTGGCCTTCAGGGATCCTGACACCCCGGGGATGTATACAAGACATGCATGTCCCTTAAATGTGGCCATAGCCTTCATCTGAGGGTCAGAGGTAAAGGGAGCCCTTGTAGCAGTTGGACAGGAGGACAGACCCAGCTTTGTGGCAGCTTGGTCTGGACAGGGCAGGAGAAGTAATGGTGATGATGATGAGGTATCATGTTTATTGAGCAGTTACACTCTGCTAGGCACTATTCTAAGGTTCTCAGAGCTGGAATCCCCTCCATGAGTTATACTTGCTTGCATACCTCCTGCCGCAGGGGACTCATTACCTCATGAGGCTATTCTGGCCTTTATGTGTACTTTGGTTCACTTAAGCACCATCCAAACTTCTCGTTCTGGCCCACAGGCCCACATAATCTGTTTGCCGACCTCACCTTTGTAGGCCACGCTCCCACTTGGACCTCAGCCCTCTCCGTGCCCTCTGTTTCCAATGCTTCTTCCCCAGTGGCAACTGTAGATGGTCTTATAATGGTCTCCGCTTTGTTTTGCACAGGTCACAGGCAGTAACTCACTGAGTCCTTACAATAGCCTTGGAACATATAGACATCAATATGCATTTTACAGAGGGGGAAATGGAGGCCCAGAAAGCCTGCAGGGACAGAGCTAGTGAGTATGGCTCTGGGTGCACCCCCAGGCAGTGCCTCAGCCCCACCCTGACCTGCAAGCAGTATGGCAGGCATGCCTCTCCCACCTGGAGACACCTGCAGTCATGAGCTGGCTTTCCCCTCATCTTTCTCTGTGCACCTGGGATTATAATGGTTGGGTGTCCTCTCTCCCCTACAAGGCCATCAGCTTTTTCAGGTGGTACACCATGGGTGAGGGAAAAGAGGTAGCAACAGCAGCAATGATAACAGCAGTGCCTGATGTGTGCTAAGCACTGCTCTGAATGCACCAAACGCAGTAACTCATGTAATGTTCCAACAAGTCTGTGAGGTATGCCTCAGTATGTTGTCCCATTTTACAGAGAAGGAAATGAGGCACAGAGCATTTAAGTAAGTTCTCCATGGTCCCACAACTAGTAAGTGGCAGAGCCAGGAGTTCACCCTGGGCTGTTTGCCCTCAACCCCCTACCCCCAGACTGAGGACCTCTCTCCAGCCCCCTCTGCAAGCCTCTAGTCCGGTGTGGCCTGCTAGAGTGTTGAGAGGACCTTCACCTGCAGCTGGTCTTTGGAGTGGTACCCCTACACTCTTGCTTGCCTGCCCACATGGGGAGCTCCCCACTCCCAAGGCTGCCTCTCTTCTTCTTGCTGGGCCTGGTGAGCAGATTCCTCTTCCTCCTACCAGGCCCGTTCTGGCCCTGGCACTGTGTCCTGTGCCCCACCCTGTGCACCTTTGTGTGATGAAGAGTATCCCTTCCTGCACTCCTCTCCCCCATTGTCACGTGCCCAGGTTACCAACCCCCGCTTCCTTCTGCTTTTGGTCCTGAACCCAGTGTTCCCTGTCCCTTCCCCTCTTGTGACATGGTTCTGGCACCCTTGACAGGGTTGAAATCAGACTTTCCCTATTCCAAGCTAACCATCTGGGAAGTGGCTGCTTGCCTGCCTTCCTAGAAGTTTCCTTGCTTCACTCTCAGACACAGGCCTTCTTTGTTCCCTGCAGCGGAACGTCCTGTTCCAGAATGGCCAAGCAGTTCTGTCCAGAAAGAATCCCTTCCTGCTGCAGCTAATATGAATATTAATAACTTTCACCATCCCTGTGTGGCAGGTACTGTTGTCATCCCCAGAAGACACAGAGGCCCAGAAAAGGGGATTTGCAGGCCTGAGGCCACAGAGCCAAGAGGTGGCAGGGACAGGATTCAAGCCCAGTGGTCTGGCTCTTTTGGCCTGTGTCACTGCTTCCCCTACTCGATGAGGCATTCTCCAGCCCCATCCCTGCAGTCAGCTCGGCCTCCAAGTGTGGCTGGGCAGGTTGTGCACTGCACAACTCTGGGGGGTGCCATTCCCATTGGGATCTTTGAGACTTGACTATAATCATGGCTTTCTGGCTGATGGAAGGGGTGCCTTTGCACAAAGGTGTTGCATGTGCCAGTGGTGGTGCTGACATTATAAGCTGCTCAGGAAAGTCACCTGGACCTCTGTGCTTCCCTGTCCTGCACCCCGGTAACACAATTCACAGTAACCACCCACACACTCAAGGACCGTACCAGAGGCCAGGCCCTGTGCTAAGCTCCTTGCTGATAAGAGTTCACAATTGTTGGGTGATTGCACTGCTGTCAAGCACTGCCACTTGTCGCCTTTTATAGTCCTCTGAGGCAGATCTATCACATACCTGACTTCAGGTGGGGAAACAGCCTCAGAGAGCTTGCCAACTTGCCCGGGTTGCTGGTCAGTATGTGCCTACAAAGGCTGCCTCTCAGCCACCTGTCCCCTCCCTCTGTGTGGCCCCCAGGTCTCTCCAGTGCTGCTCTTTGGGACAATGTGAGTAGGGTGTGAGGCAGGGATCTTCTGGGGGTTCAGTTCCCAGGGACAGTACCTCTCAAATATCAGGACCCTATGGCAGTAGGGAGGGGGCTTGCAGATGGGAACAGCTTCTTCTCAGACCTGGCTTTCCCTTGGTGCCCCCATGATGGCAAGGACCCTGTGGTCTGTGTCACTGCCTTTGGCCTCTGAGAAAAGTTCCGGAAGGTGGACAAGAATCCCAAGATTTTCATTAGATAAATGAAAAAACTGAGGCCCAGGATGGTTCTTAAGTTTGCTCAGGACCACATAGGGCTCCCAGTCAGGTGGGGACCTGAGCAGATCCTGCTGTTCCACTGCTGTAGGACCCCCCGCAAGCCTCTTGTTCTCTTTGAGCTCTTACAGTGTGACATTGTCAGTCCCATGGGGCTGATCCTGGCTCCCTGGAAGGTGCAGGCACTCCCAGTGCCTGGTGTCTGGGAAGGCTCTAGCACTGTCGATGGCATTTCCTATAGCTTTCTGCTGCCCCCTGCCTTGGGCATGCCCACCTGCTCAGAAGCTGTATGTCCAGCTCCAGCTGGGGACACATGGCCCTGGCCCAGGAGCTCAGGTCAGGCTCTGACTGCCAGAGCCCGTTGATGCTGCTTCCTCCCTGGCACAGGGCTCCAGTGGCACATACCTTCTAGCCAGGCTCTGTGGGTGAGCCAGGTCTTCTGTGGCCACCAGGGTGGCAGGATACAGCAGGGAGCTGTTTCAAGACCTTTGCTTGGGCCTCGGCTGCTCTGTCTTACCTGTGACCCTAGATCAGGCCCTCATCACTCTGAGCCTCAGTTTCCTCATCTGGAAAATGGGCCAGTTGATCTTCCTTAATTCTGAAAACATGCTGAGAGTATTTCTCTGTATTCACCACAATTGGTACTCTGGGATGGGGGTGGAAGAAACCTGGTTGTGCTCTAGGGGCAGGGCACCAGGGACAGCCAAGCCAAGCTGAGGTGCTTATCTTCCCTGCCTCTGGGCCCAGCTTCCCATCTGTGCTCAGGCCCTCCTGTTGCCCACCTGAGCATTCCCCAAGACTTGTCCTGCTGGGTCCTCCTGCTCCTTGGCAGGCTGTAGGATCAAGGCCTCCACCCACAGGTCACGCCAGAGTGGGCCATCACCCCCTACCCATTGGCTGGGTTGGGGACAGCTTTCCAGGGTCACCATCTAATCTGCCTGTTGCTGTGTGGCCCCAGGTCCAGGAACGGGGCTCCTGAGTGTGTGCATCTGTGCATGTATGTGTTCACGTAGGTATACATTGCATTGTGTGTGCGCATGTGCATACATGTGCGCACAGGTGTGGAGTGGGTGACATGTATATATGTATGAGTGTGCTCACATGTGTGCGCATATGCGTGGCATGTGTGTATAGACATGGGTGTGCATGCGTGCACATGTGTATGTGTGTGAGTGTGTGGATTCGTGCGTGCATGTGGGTGCATGGATGCACTAGGACTTGAGAGGACTGTCCCTATGACAGCCCCATCCTCCTGTGGGTGCCTGCTCTGGGTGCCTGCTGTGTCCACACTTTCATGTAAATGCACTGACTGGGCACCTACCATGCACCAGGTAGACGTGTCTTTCCTCATGGAGCTGATGGTCTAGTGCCGTGGTCGGCAAACTTGGCCCCTTGAGTGTGGCTCTTCCACAAAATACCACGTGCGGGCGTGCACGTACAGTGCGATTGAAACTTCGTGGCCCATGCGCAGAAGTCGGTATTTTGTGGAAGAGCTGGTATTTTGTGGAAGAGCCACACTCAAGGGGCCAAAGAGCCACATGTGGCTCGCGAGCCGTGGTTTGCTGAGCTGCAGTTTGCCGACCACTGGTCTAGTGGCACAGGCTGACACTCATCAAAAAGTAAGAAATGGATTTAAAATTGCAACAACTGTGGCAGGGGCCAGGAAAGAGAGGTGCATTGTGTTGTGGGAACCTAGAATGATGTAGTCGTGGAGGGCTTTCCTGAGGAAGTAACATTTGAACTGGGCTCTAAGGGATGGGTGGGTGGGAGTGAGGAGAAGGGAAGGACGAGCATTCTGGATAAAGGGAACAGTATTGCAAATGTCCTATGTCAAGAGGGAACAAGGACAGGTCAGTATAGGTGAAACACAGAGGAGGAGAGTATGTGTGTGGGGAGTGGGGATTTGAGGGGTGGGGAGAGCCTCAAATCCCTGAAGTCAGTGACAGCTGTCTGAGCCCTTTGGTCCAGTCAGTTCTTACCTCTCCCACTAGTGGCCTCTGGGCTATGGGAATACTTGCTCCTGGACAGACTGGGGCCAAGAGAGGGAGGTGGCAGGGGAGCCATTTAAACTCTCAGAAGTACCTTGTAGAGGTACAGTTTTGTTTGGGGACATCTTAGGGGTCCAGCTTTTAGGAAAACTGGGTCCAGGAATTGGGTGGGGCTCTTTTTCTTTTTTTTAATCCTCACCTAAGGCTATTTTTTCTATCAATATCTAGAGACAGTGTTGGAGGGGAGAGAGAAACATCAATGTGAGAGAGACAATTGATTGGCTACCTCCTGCAAGTGTCCCTGCCAGGGCTGGGGCACCTGTAACCGAGGTATATGCCCTTGACGGGGAATCGACCCCACGACCCTTCGGTCTACAGGCCAGCACTCTAACCACTGAGCAACCAGCCAGGGTGGGGTGAGTCTCTTTAATGGAGGCAAGGGAAAGGAGTCAAGAACTCCGTGCTCAGCTGGGGAAAGACAATTCTCCTCAGCCTCACTTTCTCCTCTAGGTGGGCTCCCAATGTAGACCTCCATGGAAGCCCCAAGTTCTGGTCTGAGGGGAGAGCATGAAGCACAGCCTCAGTCAGGGCGAGCTGATCCCACTGCACGCTGGAGGGGGCGGTGTTTGGGGTGGGGCGGGGTGGGTGGAGAGTAAGTCAGATCTCTGGTAGGCTTGATAGCCATCCCAACACCTACCAGCCCCTCTCAGGCCCAGATGCGGCAGAATGGCCTGCTGTGCTGGCAGAGCCTTTGATTCCAGTTCTTGCTATCCTGGGGGCCACAGGGACATGGGGAGGGGGCTTGGGACAGTGGATTTTCACCATAAATTTAGAAGCACTTGGGTAGCTGAAGTATCCTGAGCTGCCCAGCTGGTGGAGTCCTGGGAATCCACTGCTGGCCTGGGTGTATGTGTTTGGGGGGATGGGGGTCGGGTTGGGGCAGGGTGGGCCAGCCTGGCCTCGCTGATTGCTGTGTCCCTGTAGGTTCTCCCGTTCGGATGAACTGTCAAGGCACCGGCGTTCACACTCAGGCGTGAAGCCCTACCAGTGCCCTGTGTGTGAGAAGAAGTTCGGCGGAGTGACCCACCTGTCCAAGCACATCAAGGTGCATCGCTTCCCCCGGAGCAGTCGCTCTGTTCGTGCTGCCAACTGACCCCCCCACCTCCACCCACCCACACAACCATTACCGCTACCACCTGCTCACCCCATCCCACCAGCCCCATCAGATCGTCCAGATCGCCCATATATTTTGTAGCAATAATTTATTTGCCTCCTTCAGAGAGATATGACAACGTTGCCAACCCAGCAGCCTGGGTTGATATGGGAAGAGGGGGGCTGGCCTGGGAGGCAGGAACCCAGAGCCCCCCCACCTGCTGCCTTTCCTGGGGAGACCCAGCCCCTGACCCAGGAGGCCGGCCTTTGTGCCTTTGCACCTTCGTGCCTTCCTGCGCCGCTGTCACAGGCCTCTGCTGCAGTGTCTGGGGGCCTGGCCCTTCTCCCACTGGGCTCCCTGCTTGGGCCAGGGCCAGCACTTTATTGCCCGGGAAGATGAAATGTGCAGTTTTGAAATGTCAGTTCCCACAGGGAGCCTCACTGGGGAAAAGGAAGTAGGCCAAAAGTCCTGGGCTGCACTGTGGTGTGCAGGTGGTTTTGTCCAAATGCTTTGCTCAGCCTGAATACCAGAAGGTGTGGGCAGGGCTGTTAGGGGTGCAGGACCTGGCCTCCTGGTGGCTGCAGGATTGGGGTGAAAAGTCCCCCCTCTGGGGGCTGACAGTGCATGTGCTTCAGTTAAATGTGCAGGGCAAGCAGACAGATGCAGGCTAGCCCCGGAGCATCTGTACCCGGTGTGGCTCATCCCCTCGTCCTGTTTCCCAACACCAGCCTCCAGAGTCACCTTTTGGGAGGAGAGGGGAACAGGCTGTGTAGCAAGTAGAAGAAGCAGATAAAGCCCCCAATCCCTATTTAGAAATGCATTCCTCATTTTGTCTAGAAATTAATATCAAATGAACTAGCTTGTTTTGATAGGTTTATTTCACATCCTATGAATGTATGTAAATAAACTGTACATAGGTACATCTACATAAAATATCTTTTAATAACATCAGCATTTGTATAAATTTGAAATTTTAAAAATCTATAAAGCTGGTGTATATATGTTACAATTATGTATATTTTCTTTGGTCCTTCATAAAAATATATTTACTTTGCCAATAAAAAGAAAAAAGAACTCAATAACTTAATGATATTCATACACTGTTTTCCTCTGCTCTGCCAGGAAATGGGGTAATCTGGGGGCTGAGTCTCAGGGGACCTTGAGGTTTATACCTGGGAGGATACAAAGGCATCTTTGGGGTTAAGCCCCTGGCCTAGCCATGCAGGGTTCCCACACAGCCCCACCTACAGGCTGGCTGTTAGGTTTCGCTTATTCCAATATCCCAGAAGGCCAGGAGTGCTCTCTCTTCTCTACACAACCCCAAATCCAACCCTTATCCCAGCATCACTTATGGGAAGCCACTGCAGACCAGGCCAGGCCCACGGGGGTCACTACTCCTCTGATTTACTGTTGGAGGCCCTTGCTCGGCACTTGACACTTTCTGTGCAGTCCATCGGGTATTTATTGTGCACCCACTGTATGTTTTGTGCAGATGTAGGGGGCAGATCATGCCCCCTCCTGAACTCCTGGAGGAAATGGCATATTCCCGCCTGCATTCGTGGTGGTAAATGGATTAGGACTTCAGCCACCACCTTCACCCTCCCCAGCTGCTCAGAACTCTGGGGAGACAAAGCTCCTAAACTCCCCCAGATGCTTGAGGCTCTCTGAGCACTTGCACAGTTGGGATTTGGACCCATCCACACATCCTGGTAGGCTGGGAACGGGGCGGGACCAGAGGAAGGAGAAGCCATGAGCTAGCCAGGTGGGTAGGGAAGGTGGCCACAGTTCTATTGTGTGAATTAGTAGGTGAGGACCTTCCAGAGGTGATTGTCTACCCAGGAACCTGATACAAGTAAGGCCAGTGTTTCTCAGTGACAACCTCAGAGACTGGCCCTGGTCCTGGGGAAAGGACTTGGCCTATGACATCTGTCCTTTGCCCCTGACCAAATATACCTTCTATGGCCAAACATGCTTGGGTAAGTGAGGCATTAGCATAGCCTTTCTTCATCCATAAACAAACAACATAGCCCAGATAAAAGGACACCAGAGGTCAGGACAGTCACTGTGGAGGAGCCTGTGAGCACATGTATCCATGGTGCTGGGCACTGACCCAGGAACCCACTCCGCACATCTCTCTGGATGTCCCCACAGCTCGCTTACTCTGCGCCTGCAGCCTCCAGCTGACCCTGTGTCCAGGCCAAGGCCAGGGTGGTTGTGTGTGGTGGGGTGGTCTAAGTCATTACCCTCAGTCTGGCTCCATACTCCTCACCTGATGTGTATGTTTGCACCCTTGGCAGCACAGCTGAGTGAACAGGGCGTGGAGGGAAGGGCACTGCCTCTTGATCCCCACTCCCCCCACTTTGGATTTCTTAAACTCTATAGATTTGAGCTTCTTCCCCCTGCAGAATGGGGATGAAAGTCCTCAGGTGATACATGGTGGGGAAGGGTAAGAGAGAGCGTGTGACTTTGAATAGTGGTGAGGACCCTTTCCAGGCTGTGAGCCTGCCTTCAGGCCAGATGGAGAGCCTGGGGAGTCAGGGTCTCCGGTCTTCTACTGCAGCTAACACCATTGCATCATGACCCATGAGAGCATTGGGAGTTCTGTTGAGGCACCTAGCTTGTCTCCTACCTCTGGGAGACTCCCATGCCACCACCTTTGTCACTGGAAGAAGGGTGTTTGTCTTAGCCTATGAGCCAAGAAGCAGATGGAGATGTGAGCCAATGTGCCCACAATTGTTTGTAATAGGAGTCTGGAAAGTTGCAGAGCTTTAACACCCTGGTACCCCACCTTGCACAATACCCTTCCCAAAGGCACACAGAGGGGGAAGTATCATTTATTGAGCAGTGAAGCAGGCAGAGTATGGGTTAGACTGCTATAACAAAGAAACTCCCCAACACTGTTGCTTACATAGGTAGTTTCTTTTTCTCTATTTAAATATTCTGAAAGTAAGCAGTCCAGGCTGATAGGGCAGCTCCATTGTGGGGAGCTCCTCTCTCGTTGCTCTCCATGCCCTAGGGTGTTAGTCCAAGATGGCTCACCAGGGTACTGTGCCAGCCCAGGGAAAGCCATCAAGGGGCCATGTGTTCCCTCCCTCCCTGAAAGGTCAGGGGCTGGGATTTGCACAGTCTTGTCCACTCATGTCCCATTGGCCAAAACAATCACAGGTTCATCCGCTGCAAGAAAAGCTGGAAAATTTAGTCTTAATCTGGAGGTTATGGACACAGCTAAAATTTGGAAGTTCTATTACAATAGAAAGAAAAGAAGAGTAGGCGTTGAGTTTTCACTACAAGCACACCCACCATGTCGGTGTTGAGCCTGGTGCCATGCACACATTCTGTTCACCTCTCAGAACCTTGCAAATTGGCCTCTTCCCTGCAGCATGTAAGTCATGGTAGAGTGGGTGGGTTCGCCCACCCCCGCCCCTCCCATGGCTTTGTCCACATTCTCAGAATGGGTGTCACTGGCAGGTATGGAACCAACTGTCAGGCTTGGAACATCAGAGTATCATGAGGGGAAACCCTGTGGGAATAGAGGAGCTTGACACTTTTGGTTGACAAGCCAAGGCTACAAATGACAGAATCCTCACCCATGGGGACAAAAGTAAACAAAACAAAACCATTAAAAAGTCACCATATGTTACAGTAGATTCTTCAGTAGGATCCAGAATCTCTACAAGGGTCAAGGGGATAGAAGCAGAAAGATCTGGGGTCAGGACTTCCAGGGAACTATAACTTTTCTTATGCTCCATTGGTTCTAAGTATCAAAGATCCAGACAGCGGGTGTAGGGAGAAACTGCTGGGAATGGGCATGTTAACTTGTACAGCTGTCAATGTGGTGAGGGTCTTGGAACATCACATAATGGACCAAACACAGGGACAAGGTCAGTTCTCTTTGTGACAGACACCGAGTTTGAACTGCATTACCTGAAGTTAGGCTAAGGTGACTAATGCCACAGGGCCTGCTAAAAGACTGCAGGTGGAGGCAAAGGGAGCATTCAGAAGACTCAGGAAGTATACACCTCAGCAATCCACTGCAGGACCCAGAAAGGCATCTTTGAAAATTTCCCGTAATCTTCAACAGGTAAAAAATTCCTGGTGGCTCCTGGGAGGCCACAAAGGGGGCCCTGGCTGGAATAGAACAGAAACAAGATGAGGTACAGAGAGAGGTGGAAGGGATGAGGGAATATTGCAAGAGAACAAAAACTGCAACAGCAAAATTAAAATCTGCCTTGGAGACAGCAAAGAAGGGTAGGTAGGGCTGGCTTCCGACTGCTGCCATGGAGTTCAAACTCGTGTGGATCCCAGACCCAGCTGGGAAGGAAAGATGAAAGTGGGATAGATAGGTATGGAGGGCAAGAAAAATCAGTAGCTGGATACTGGGGTTCTGGAACAGATTCCAGAACAAATATCATATGTATTAATACTGTAAATAACATATACAACATACTAAAATGTAACATAAAATGTGCTAATATGTAACATATACTAGTGTGTAACATATCTCTATATATAAAAGCCTATGCAACCATTTGACTGTTTGGCCAGTAGCTATGATGCGCACTGACCACCAGGGGACAGACGCTCAACGCACAGGCCTGGAAACATGGAACAGACTGATGAATCTCAGAGGGAAGGGGGAAGGGGGAGGTCAGGAAGAGCTTAACCAAAGATATATGCATACTAGGGGCCCAGTGCACAAATCCGGTGCATGAATCCCTTGGCCTGGCCTGCGGGAATCAGGCTGAAACCAGCTCTCTGACATCCCCTGAGGGGTCCTGGATTGCAAGAGGGTGCAGGCCAGGCTGAGGGACCCCACCGGTGCATGAATCTGTGCACCGGACCTCTAGTATTAATATATAACATAACAAATATGTACAAATAGAATTATAATACAATTATACAATATGTAATTAAATCATATATAACTATATGCACACTTGATGTAAGTGGAGGGCTGGGAAAATACCCTACCTGTGGAGGCAGGAGGGCATAGTGGGTGGGTCTTGGAAGCAGAAACTGGAACTGAGCCCACTTGAGCCCTATTGGTTTCTCTGACTCTCAGGGTACTTATGTGAAACCAGTGTGACTACATTGATTCCCCAGGATGTGTGAAGAGGAAGTTAGCATATTTACATAGCAAATCCATTGCATGATGGACAAGAGGCCACAGTGATGAGGCAGAAAGAGAAAGGCAGCACCCAAAGAAGGGCCTCCCACTAGAGAACTGCCTGAGATAAGGACATGGAAGCTCAGAGGCAGCTCTCACCTCCTGAGATCAGGCCTTGGCTGGAAGGGACACCTGTGGGCCTTGCACAAAGGAGCCCCTCATGGAGTGAGGTCTGGACCCTGAGACCAAGTAAGCTTTCAACCTCCATTGGTCCTTTCCCATCTGCTCTAATTCTGGGAGTCCGGGAGATGTGAGGACACACTGACATCGCCATCCTCACCTGTCCCCAGCGTCTGGTTCTGTGAACTGGGCCTCGACTCTGAGCTGAACGAATGAGGGCAGTTTCCAGACGGAATGGTGCTGGCGCTAGTGAGGAGTGGGATCACCACAGCTCCCTTCAAAAGATTACATCAGAGAGGTCAGGCACCTGAATGACAGATGAGTAGAATGAGAGCAGGGTTGTCAGAGCTGGAAATAGCTGACTACAAGAGTGAAAATACATTTAGCTAGACAGGAGTCTAAAGAATGGCGAATGGGTTTTAACATCCAAATGCAGATACCAAGTACTGTTACAGAAAGAGAAGAAAGGTTTGCAATGTCCAAGTAACAATGTAATTAGTACCAGTCTGGCTCCAAACCCCAGGTTGTACGAACAGTTGTGCAAATGCTTGAAGGGCCTCTGGTAGGACCCTCCTCTTTCCCAGAGAAGTCCTTGCCCTTTAAAGGAGCAATTTAGACCAGTGGCATTTTGGACATCTGATTTTATGTATTTCCCCCTCCCCTGAGACGTCTGTCTTGTGCACAAAAGGAAGAAATGAGGCTTGATGTCTCATTTCTATGGGGTGATTGGCAACTGGTAACTGGTAAGTTGGTAACAGCTGTCCCCAGAGGGCTCAGCTGGAAAGAGGAATGAGGCAACCTGTCTGGTCCCACTGCAAAGTGGCAGTGGGTGCCCTTCTCCCACTGAAGCCCAGGACAAAAAGTGGGTGCTCCCACTGGCTTGGAGCTGCTGGCAGGACAAGTAAGTGGGCAGTTGCACCCTCCTCCCCAGAGGACACCCAGGACCCATGAGTGCCCCATGCAGAGGAGTTCTGGGTCTCACTTAATAGATGAAACTGTGGCCTCTCCTATGTGTCAGCTTGAGGGAGGACTTGAGGGTGGTGATGCAGCGAGTGGTGGGAGCTCCTTTTCTCCCTTACTCCCAACCTTGCTAAAAGTCTGGGTGCACATCTGGAAATTCATGCCCTCTCCTGGTAGTGAAGATGCCCCTCACCAGCTCAGCAGGCTCTGTGTTCTCCCATAACACCCCTTTCTCCCACTTGACCCCTTCAATACTGGCCCTGAGAGGCCAGCCACTCTGGCAAGAACCATCTGTGCCACCTTTACTAAAAGTTTTCAGGGTTACAATATTTTGCTTGGGAAACCCTTATTTGATGTTTCAATCTCTATATATAAAAGCCTAAGCAACCATTATGACCGAATGACCAGAATGACTGGAACGACCAGTCAACCAGTTGCTGTGGTGCACTGACCACCAGGGGCTAGATGCTTAACACAGGAGCTGGGCCCTGGTGGTCAGTGCGCTCCCACAGACAACCTCCTGCAGCCCCTCCCCCTGGCGGGCGTGGCCCATCAGGGGGGCTGGACAGGTGGGGGTGGAGGGAACTGGCTGGCCAACCCCCACAGCCCCTCTCCCTGCTGGCCAACCCCCCAGTAGGCCTCGATCACTGGCCAAGCCAAGGGACTCCATCCGTGCACAAATTCATGCACCAGGCCTCTAGTTAAAATAATAACATAATTATAATATCTACTAAGTTATAATTATATAATTTATAATAGTTAAATAATATAATCATACATATATACTATAAGTAAAGATTATAACTATACTTATTGGCCACCCTCTCTGCAAGGCACCCAGGGACTTTACTTTTGGCATCCATCCCTTCTGTCACCTTCTAAGCGTTTCCCTCTTCCTCCTGGAACTTCAAATTCCTGGCCTCTTTAAATACACAGGAGAATTAGGGTCAGATTTCCTGGTTCCTATAACCTCTCCGTGCCTCAGTTTCCTTATCTTCACAGGATGATAATGGTTCCTTCCTCATAAGGTCAGTGTGTGGACTGAATGAGTGAACATGAGATGCACTGAGAACAGAGTCCGGCAGGGGGTAAAAGCTGTTACTGTTGGTGGCATTTTTATTACTACCCATTGTTATTTGAGCATCCCCTCAGCATCCCCACCTCTTCACGCCAAGAGGCTGAATAAGACATTTCTTCTAAATGAACACAGCACTCTTCCGACAGTCATCTTATCAGGGCAAACGTTTTCCAGCACCTGCACATCTTGCCGGCAGACGGGCGAGCCCATTCCCTCTTCAAAAGGATTGCAACATCTCCTCAGTGTTCATTCACAGATCATTAAACACTTAGCAGAGAGAACTCAAAGCTAAAACAGGGGAGGGCAAAACACAGAGTTTATTCTTGCATTGTTTATTAATTATTGTATTATTTTTCATATGAACAACTGTAAACCTACCTTTGCCCCGCCCTGTATGTTCAAGCCATTGTTGATGAAGTATCAGGTGATAAACAAGATAAACCCAATTGGAAACTATAGAGGCTTTAAAAGGCTATGTATGATTCACAGGTTTTATTTGCATTCTTATTTGCATTATTTTCTAGGTAGGAAGCTAATCATTGGACTGTCCCACTTAATACCAGACACCTGGAAATTCTACCTGAGGCCAAATTCTCTTACACTGACACACTTTCCACACCCCCACAGGAGTCACAGGCCTTGCATCCCATAAAAAGAACCGCAAAACGTATGCCCCAATCTTCAGGGGCCTGAGGTCTGAGTGCAGGGGCCTGTCTTGTGCCCCAATCTTCAGGGGCCTGAGGTCTGAGTGCAGGGCCTGTCTTGGTGTGTGTGTGTGTGTGTGTGTGTGTGTGTGTTTGTGTGTGATTATACCCTTGGACAACTGGGCATTTGAGCCTCACCTAAAACTGCCAAGTGGACACTCTGGGCACTCCATCAACATAGAATTAGCCACAGTGATATAATTTATTTCTAAACAAATAAACTTTATTTCATGTATACAAAAAAAAGAGAATAGACATGGATAAAGTTAGACATGGAGAGAAATGTATGAGCTAACAAGCCAAATATATCTGGAATGCATAGGACTGTTCTATAAATTAGTGATTAAAAGATAAAAATTCCAATAGAAAAATGGGCAATGAATATAGTAACTTTACAGAATAAGAAATATGATCAGCAAATCAGTCCATTGAGAAGATGTTTGACCTTGTGTGTATGTGTGTGTGTATGGATTCTATTTATGAAAATAAAAATGATAATGAATTCTATTTATGCTGGCTAGACTGAAAAAAAATGTAAAAGATTGATTGCATCCAAGGTGTAGAAATGGCTGCTTCAACATTGTTGATGGCAGCACAATTGTTTTTCGAAGGATAATTTGGAAGAATTTATCAAAACTTAAAATGTGCCTACTCTTTGACCCAGCAAACCCACCATTAAAAATTTGTGTATAAAGGAATGTGTACAAGTTTGTTCTATTTAGCATAATTTATAAAATAAAAGCATAATATGCTAATTAGACTGAACGTCCTTCCCCACGAAGCTACCACAG
>NW_005359064.1:4549402-4568544 GCF_000412655.1 Myotis brandtii | reverse complement strand
GGGGGGGGGGGGGGGGGGGGGGGGGGGGGGGTGCGATCCCCTTGCACGAATTTCGTGCATTGGCTTCTAGTTATTTATAACAGCAAACAGTGGAAAACAATCTAAAAATTTACTAGTGGATAATTGGATAGATAAATCATGCTTCCCAGAAACTAGCTTTTACTTGGTTAGCTGTCATAATTATAGAATATTTACACTTTATAGAAAAGTTATGTATCAGGTCTTAATTTTTCGACCTGATTAACGTGATGGGACAGGATGTAGGTGTTAATAGCCTTGATACTCATGCAGCCCATAGAAGCACAATGGGAATATGGGAGAGAGCACATGCCATACACCACTTCCCACTTCTAGTTCAATGGGTTCCAGCCCACTCTGCTGTTCTGAGTAAATGCCAGGCAGCTCCACCACAGGGCTTTGCACTGGCTGTTCCCTCCACCTGGAACGCTCTTCCCATACCTCCCTCCACGCCTCCTTCAAGTCTGACTCCGATGTTACTGTGAAGGAGAGGACTCTAATTAATAGATTTTATCTACCTTCATTTCCTTGTCTTGATAAGTGCACCCTGGCTATGCAATGTGCTAACAGCAGGGGAAGCTGAGAGAAGGGCATTCCAGAACCCTCTGTACTACTTTTGCAACTTTTATAAATCTAAAGTTATTTCAAAATAAAATGTTTAAAAACAACAAAAAATGTTGCTTCTGCCAGCACTTCCTACCTCCTCCCCTTCCCGATCTTCCCATCTTTCTCCACAGCACGCACCCTCTCCTGTACGAATAAGATCTAGGTCCTTTGTTCAGTGTGGGATCTGTCCCCCGCTCCCTGACTCGGCTGTGTTTTATGAGGACAGAATTTGCTATGAACCCAGATCCTGGAATAAATAGTATCATATCAATCTATAAATTCTAGTTTCTGGGCACCATAATTTACTTACCAATTCTCCATTAATGAATTTTTAGATTGTTCCAAAATGTTTGCTGTCATAGATAATGCTATAAAATACAACAGACGAGCACACACAGCTTTTTAATAGTGCATTTGCTGGGAAAAGAGCAGGCACACTTTAAATTTTGATCAATTTTGCCAATTATCATCTAAGAAACAATTGTTCTGGGGACATAATTTACTCGTTTATTTGGGTTATTACCTGCTCTTCCCCACTGGAACATAAACTCCTTGGGAATGGATAGGGGTTTTGCCTGTTTTATTCAGTGCTGTACACCCAGCTCCCAGAACACATATTTGTTGAGCAAATGACATGGGTGGGCAAGAGCTAGTGCTACAATTGGTGGCATAAGATATAGAGGTTTAAATACATTATTTAAGGCTATGAAGGTAGTGTGGTCGGTAGAATAATAACCCCCCCAAGGATCCCACATCTTAAATCCAGAACCTGAGATATGTTCCCTCACGTGGCAACAGGGATGCTGCAGATGTGATTAAGAATCTTAACTTTGTTTTTCAATTACAGTGGACGTTCAATGTTGTATTAGTTTCAGGCATATAGTATAGTTTTTAGACATTTCTATAACTTACAAAGTACCCCCCCCCATTAAATCTTGCACCCACCTGACACCATGCATAGTTATTACGATGCTATTGACTATATTCCCTGTGGTATACTTTACATCCCTGTGATTATTTTGTAACTACCAATTTGTACTTCTTGACCACTCCACCTTTTTTCACCCAGTCCTCCTACACCCCTCCCCTCTGGCAACCATCAGTTTATTCTCTGCATCTACAAGTTTGTGTCTGTTTTGTTTTGTTTTGTTTATTTTGTTTTTTTAATTCCACATATATGTGAAACCATATGGTATTTGTTTTTCTCTGTCCGACCTATTTCATTTAGCATAATACCCTCTAGTTCTATCCATGTTGCCACAAATGGTAAGATTTCATTCCTTTTTATGGCCAAGTAATATTTCATTGTCTGTATGTACCACACATTCTTTATCCATTTGTCTTTTAATGGGAGCATTTAATTCAGTGGCATTTTATGAGTTGTTTTCAGACTGTGTTTGCAGTCCTTCTCTGCTCCTTTCTTATGCCCTTGCTCTCTTCTCTTGTATGTAGATGACTTTCCGTAGTGTTGTGTTTGGATTCCTTTCTCCTTATTTCTTGGGTAGCTCTTGCAGATTGGTAGTTTGTGGTTACGATGTGCTTCGTCTATACCAAGCCATGTTCCTAGCAGTCTGTTTTAAGTTGATGGTTGCTGAAGTTCGAACACATTCTATAAGCACTAACATTTTTTGTCACTCTCTCCACGTTTATGTTTCTGCCATTATTTTTTACTTCTTTTGTGTGTGTTTGTGTGTCCCTTAATTTAGTAATTACACATGATCTTCCTACTTTTGCTTTATACTTGTTTATGTGTTCATTGATATACTGCTTTTATTATGTGTTTACCTTTGTCAGTGAGAATTTTTTTCTTTGAAATATTTTCTTGTACATATTTTTTAATTTTAAAGAAGTTCCTTTAACATTTCCTTTTTAAGAAGGAAATATTTTTTAAATTTATTTTAAAGAGAGAGGAAGGGAGAGGAAGAGACAGAGAGAAACATCGATATGAGAGTGAAACATCGATTGGCTGTCTCCTGCATGCCCCCTATTTTGGATCCAGTCCACAACCTGGGCATATGCTCTGACTAGGAATCAAACCAGCAGCCTTTTGGTGCATGGGGTGATGTCAAACCAACTGCACTGGCCAGGGCTCCTTAACATTTCTTGTAATACTAGTTTGGTAGTGATTAATTCCTTTAGCTTTTTCTTGTCTGGGAAGCTCTTTATCTCTCCTTCAATTTTGAATGATAGCCTTGCTATGTACAGTAGTCTTGGTTGTAGGTCCTTACTTTTCATCACTTTGAATATTTCATGGGTGCTCTGAGCCTGAGGGCACCACAATGCCACAGTGAAGGTCACCAGATTGTATTTTATTCTCCCCCGGTGGTCAGTGAAGCTCTGTCGGGAGCCCTGGGCTGGACGTAGCTGTGCTGGGGAGTTGAGGTGAAGACACTTGTGTGATGTTTTTAATGATGGTGGCAGCTTTTCCAACCCGCAGGACAGGCTCTTGGTGATGTGGCCACTGCACCTCCCATCAAAGGGGGCTCCTTTTCCCCGCCCCCTGAATTAGGCTGTGGTGGGACTGACATTTGATTTCTGAGCCTGGGCCTCAAGAAGCCTTGCAGCTTCTGTTCCCACACTCTTGGGAACCCAAGACCACCTTGAGAGGAAGCCTGGGCAGGCCTCACCGAGGTGAGAATCCTCGAGGGTGACTGTCAGCACCAGCCACCAAGCATGGGAGTGATGCTGCCTGACGCCAGGGGTCAGCAAGCTTATCTATAAAGAACAAGATAGTGAGTATTTTAAGCTTTGAGGGCCACATGTGTTTCTGTCCAACCACGTGAAAGCAGCCATGGACAGTATGTAAACAAGCATGCCTGCTGAGCGACTTAACTGAGAGCACAGATGCAGAGAGGGAGGGGCCCTGCCAGCGAAGTCAGTCTGTGAGAGAGCTGAAGACTTGATGCCTGGCAGGAGCTCTGACAAGTGCTGAAATCAACACTCGATTCTGACACCAGATGCTACAAGCAGCGGGCTGGGAGGGGCTGCAGAACTGGGGACTGCCTGGTTGGCCACCTCCCCTTCTTCAGGAAGGACTGGAACACAGCATGGGCATAAGACATGGATCCAACCAAAGGAGGAGGGGTCCACCCAACTATTTACTGTTGATAGGGAACTGGTTGGGTCAGCTGCTGCCCCATTTTTTGAACTAGCTGATAAGCAAGGCACTGGGGGCTGGGTCACCTTCCTGGCTTGTTCCAGACCCCTTAGTAAACAGGAATGGGGCTCAACAAACACTGAGCAGGTAACAGCTTGGGCTGGGAGGAGGCAGGGACTGCACTTAACCTGTACATTCCTACCTTGTCCACTGCCCTTGGACCTGGCTGACCTTCCCATGGGCGGTGGAGGTCAGGAGAAGTAAAGGTCTGAGCTCTGGGGGAGAAAGGCATCAGAGGATAGGTTCTCCCCCTGCGAGAGGAGCTTGGAGTGTGGCTGCAGAGGAGGGGTGGAAAATGCATGCCGTGTGAAGGTCAGGAGTGTGACCGAGGGCAGAAGGCCGCGCTGTGTCAGCTCAGGTTCAGGTTCTTCCCCCAGATGAGCTGATGGGAGAGGATAGAGAGCTCAGGAAATGATGGCCATGCTTTTACAAGGTGGAAGGTAGGCGTGGGAATCTTGGGCTGGCAAAGCCCAGGAGCCTGGATGAAGGGCCTTCTGCCCTTCCCAGGGTCTAACTTGCACCTGCTGGGACGCAGTGGAGCTCATTTATCCTTCTTAGTGGAAGGTTCTTGGCTTAGGAAGAGGGCAAGGAGGCGGGAGCATGCTGAGGCTTCTCTCCCCCAGAGGCCCCTTGGCCTGGGCTTAAGCTTCTGGAATCTGGAAGGGGTTCCTCTCTGGTGTGGGTGAGATTCTGGAGCAACTACAAACATGCGTAGCAGGGACCCTGAAGATACCGGCCAGCAGAGCTGTTGTGAGGCCCATGACACAGGGTGGCACAGGGCCTGTTACTCTGTTACAGCAGCCAGAGCTGACTGAGACGGTTTGCCTCCTTCCTGCCTTCCACGGGTGTTGATCTTCAGGGCAGCACAGGTCCCGCACATCGACTTCCATCTCAGAGTCCACTTCAGGGGAGATTACATTATGCCCGAGAGCAGAGAGCCAGCCAGGAAGTGGCCCCGCCCAGCCAGGCTCTTCCTCTCCTCATTTGGGGACCTCAACTTGGGGGCTGGGATGCTGGTTTTCTCCCACTGTTAGCTGACCTGCTTGCCCTCAGGCCGGAGTCACAGAGCAGGAACAGAACCATCGAGGCCTGGGAGACATGGCCTGTCGGGCAGAGAGGCAGACTGGGAACCTTGTCAAGTCCACTGTTGGGGTTGTCGCTGGTGTCTGACGCTCAGGTGCCCCAGCTCGAGAGTAAGTGGGTAAAACTGATGGATGAGAGACATGCTCACAGTGGGGGCGCTAGCCTGCAGGAGGTGGGAGGCAGGCTGCAGGGATGGTCCTTTCAGCTCCAGTTGACTGCTGCCCTGTTGCCAGAGCTTCAATTGTTAAAGACAAGCTAAAGATCCTGACTTTTATGCAAAACATTCTCAATTTTAAGTGTTGGTCCATTTCTCAAAAACATACACTTGGATTTTTTTCAATAAATATATTGGAATTTTTTTTGGAAACTTGTGACAATTTGAAAAATATATATTTTTTTTTTAAAGAAAAAGTTAGGTATGTCATGAATGCATAAACCATATGCAGATATTATTCTATTTTGTCATTTACTACCATAAATATACACAAGTCAATTATAAAAATTTAACATTTATCAAAACTTATGCACACAAACACTGACAGACCATACATGGTGCCATACAGTTGAGAGAAATGTAAACAGATGTAAAGGTACAGTATTCAACCGTAACTACATACAATAGTACAATCTGCACTACTGCAACGATTCTGTAGTCACCTCCTGTTGCTATTGCAGTGAGCTCAAGTGTTGTGAGAATCCCCTGTAAACAGTGACATTACTCATCTCCATGTGAGCAGTTTGTCCCTCTAGTAAATTTAATAAGGAAGTAAAAGGTGATCTCTGGCAGTGCTCACATATTCTTTGCTGTGTTTAGTGCAATACTATAAGCCTTGAATAACACCATGGGACCCATGCAAAGTGCAGCCAGTGATGCTGGAAGCAGAGAAAAGTCATGATGTTACAAGAAAAAGTGCATTGCTTGTTACGTACCATAGGTTGAGGTCTGTAGTTGTGGTTGCTCTCCATTTCAAGATAACTGCATCCAGTGTAAGGACCATTAAAAGAAAGAAAGAAAGAAAGAAAGAAAGAAAGAAAGAAAGAAAGAAAGAAAGAAAGAAAGGAGAAAATTCATGAAGCTGTTGCCATAGTTTTACCACCATGTGCAATAACCTTGAATTTTTTGTAAAATACATTTTTATCTCGTATTGAAAATGCAGCTTTTATATGAGTGGAGGATTGCTCTAAGAAAGGTGTACCTATACACTCTAATGTGATTCAAGAAAAAACAATGTCATTTTATGACAACTTAAAACAAGAGGAAGGTGAAGGATTTAAAGCTGGAGAATTTAATGCCAACAAAGAACAGTTTGATCATTTTAGAAAGAGGTTTTGGCTTAAAAATGTCAAAATAACAGAAGTGGCTTCTGCTGAGCAAGAGGCAGAAGACACATTTCCAGATGCCACTAAGAAAATCATGGAGGCCCAGCCTGTGTGGCTCAGTGGTTGAGTGTCAGATGGTGCACCAAGAGTGGTTGAGTGTTGCCGGTTTGATCCCCAGTGCAGGGCGTGCAGGAGGCAGCCAATCAATGATTCTCTATCATCATTGATGTTTCTATCTCTCTTTCCCTCTCCCTTCCTCTCTGAGATCAACACAAAAAATATATTAAAACAACAACAACAACGAGACAGTTATTACTAAAGAAAAGAAGCAAGCACCAGGATGTAAGGCAGGAAGGGTTAGGCTAACCCTACTGTTTTGTGCAAATGCAATCGGGCTTATGATCAGGACTGCCCTTACAAGTAAAGCTGATAATCCCCAAGCCTGGAAGGGAAAAGATAGGCACCCACTGCCAGGATTTTGGTTGTACAACAAGAAGGCCTGGACAGTGAGAACCCTTTTCCTGAGTTGGTTCCATTGCTTTATTGTCTATGAAGTCAGGAAGTAACTTGTCAGTAGGGACTGCCTTTTAAAGTACTTTTGATACTGGATAATGCCTGTGGCCACCCAGAATCCCATGAGCTCAACACTGAAGGCATCAAAGTGGTCTACTTGCCACAAACACAACATCTGTAATTCAGCTTCTAGATCAGGGGGTCAGAAGGACCTTTAAGGCTCAATGTACCGTACTCTATGGAAAGGGTTGTCAACACTATGGAAGAGAACCTCAATAGAGAGAACACAATGAAATTCTGGAAGGATGCCATCGTTGTTATAGAAAAAGCCATGAAAGCCATCAAGTGTGAAACAATAAGTTCCTGCTGGAGAAAACTGTGTCCAGATGTTGTACATGACTTCACAGGATTTACAACAGAGCCAATTAAGGAAATAGTAAAAGAAACTATGGATATGGCAAGAATAAAAGGTGGGGGGTGGAAGGTTTCAAGATATGGGTCTTGGAGAAAGAGCTAATTGACACCACACCAGAGGAATTAACAGAAGACAAGTCAATGGAGATGAGTGCTTCCAAACTGGTGCCAGACGATGAGAAAGAAGATGTGGAAGAAGTAGAGCCGGAGAATTAATTGACATTAGACAATCTGGCAGAAGGGTTTTGATTACTCAAGGCTGCTTTGGACTTATTTTATGACATGGACCCTTTCATGATACAGGCCCCGAGATGAAAACAAATAATGGAAGAAGGATTGGTACTGTATAGCAACAGTTTTAGAGAAATAAAAAAAGAAAAAAGTCCAACAAAACATGGTGTATTTCTGTAAAGTTACACTGAGTAACTGCCCGTCCTGCCTCCTCAGCCTACTCAGTGTGAAGATGATGATGATAAAGACCTTCATGATGATAAAAAAGAATCTTAGATCACTAGGAAAAAAGGGAACTCCCTCAACCTGATAAAGTGTGACTATAAAAAAGCCTACAGCTAACATCGTATTTAATGGTGAAACACTGCGTACTTTTTCTTAAGATCAGCAACAAGATAACATGTTCACTCTCGCCACTTCTTTTGCATAATGTACTGGAGGTTCTACTCAGCTCTATAAGGCAAGAATGAGAAACAAAATGCATCAAGATTGGTGAAGAAGAAGTAAAAAGCATTTTTGTTTGCAGATGACATGGCTGCCTATATGGAAAATCCAAGGAATATACAGAAAAGACACTAGAACTAATAAATGAGTTTAGCAAGATTGCTGGATACAAGGTCTAGATATAAAAATAAATCTCTCTGTAATAGCTACATCAGAAATTGAAGTAGAAAGTCAACACCACTTATAGTAGAACAAAAAATATTAAACAGGGATAAATCCATAAGTCCTATAGGCTGAAAACGACAAAACATTTTTAGGAAAATAAAAGAATACCCAAATAAACAGAGATTCTTTGTTCATTGGTTGGAAGGGTAAACTTTGTTAGGGTGTCCACTGTACCCAAATTGATCTATAGCTTCAATGCAAACTCAATAGATTTCCCAGAAATTTCCAAATTCATATAGAAATGCAAAAACAAACAAGCAAAAAACAAAACCAACTTGGAAAAGGAATGAATTTGAAGGACTAAAGCTACCCGATTTCAAGCATTATTTCATCTACTCATTTGCCATCCTTATATCTTCTTTGGTGAAATATCTGTTCAAATCTTTGTCCATATTTCTTTCAAGATGCTTGTTTCTTATTATTGAGTTCTGTGCAGGGGAGCAAGGTTAAGGACATCTGTCCAAACCTGCCACGCGATTGGTGGGAAGATATTGGAAGCTTGGGGCCTGTCTTATGGGCTTCCTAGTTGCAGGCAGCCAAGAAGACAGGCCCATCCCTGCTATGGGGAAATGAAATGTGCAGAGCAGTGAGAGTCCCGACCAGGGGCCGACCAGAGCTTTGGTGTACTTGGGACTAGTAGTTAGAGAAATGCAACCAAACAAGAAAAAGGCGGGGCCTTGTGGTAAAATTACTTCATTTTCCTGTCCACCACAGCTCTTTGCTGCTGAAAGTAGGGCTACCTGTTCTAATATCTCCCTGGGCAGGGTGGAGGGCAATTTGACTTACTATAGCCAGGGTTCCTGGGTCCCCAAAGCTGTGTCTGATACTAACCAAGATGCCCTACTCATCACAGGGTTGTCAATGTAAGAAATGCCCAAACCTGTAAGAAATTTTATGAGTTTACTAGAGGCCCGTCGGTGCACGAAATTTGTGCACTCAGTGGGGAGCAGGGGTCCCTCAGCCCGGCCTGCGCCTTCTTGTAGTCCAAGAGCCCTCGAGGGAAGTCTGACTGCTGGCCTGTGGAGGCCAGGGAGGCTCCTGCCACCGCTGCACACCAGCCGTGAGCCTGGCTTCTGGCTGAGCGGCGCTCCCCCTGTGGGAGCACATTGACCACCAGGGGGCAGCTCCTGCATTGAGCGCCTGCCCCCTGGTGGTCAGTGCATGTCATGCGACTGGTCGTTCTGCTGTTCGGTCAATTTGCATATTAGCCTCTTATTATATAGGATTTGAGCCAAATTGACAATTACTGACGAGCAAAATCTCAACGTATTGAGAAAATGCTCTGGAAAATGGCAGTTTTGCATTTTATTTCATACATTACAATCAAAAGAGGAGGCATGAGGGGGTTACATAAAATCCATTGGTGATAGATTAGGGAGGCAAGAGAAAGCAAAGCGGGAGGAACCTCTGGGGTTAGATAAAAAGTAAAATGATAGACACAAACTTCTTTTACATAGTTAGGTATGGGATAGCTAACGTCAACAATTAACATGATAATAACAATTAGGGATTTGTGGTTTCCCCTCTGGTGTGGTGCTTGTGCTTTGAGGGATTGGGAGTTATTGCAAAGGTGTGTTACCAGGTATGTTATCCTAGATGTAAAAAGACAACAGCCAGGCTCAGTTAAAAAATTGGCCTTTGTTTGGGAAAAATACTGTCCTAGGACATGACTACCCACCTTGAACTGCTTTTAGTAAACAAAGTTTTAATTTCAGACCATCCTATGTGGTTACTCTAGGTCTCTGAGTTTGTAAGGCTGCCACGCAGGCCTCCTCTGAGCTAGTTAGGTTTAGTATGTGGCCCCTTTTCGTCCACAGGGTCCTGGTGATTCCAGAACTGGCTTCTGAGGCCCCATGCTGCCCCAACAGGCCACCACAACCGGAAGCACGCACAACCCCCTACTCGTTTGCTCAGGATGTAAGAGAATATTATACAAGGGGCCGCTTAAACTACAGACATTTATTTTCTCACAGTTCTGGAGGCTGGAAGTCTGAGACCATGGTGTCTATCCCCTTGGTCATCTTCTCCCTGTATCCTCACATGGTACTTCTTCTGTACCCGTCTGTATCCTAATCTCTTCTTATAAGTGTGGCAAGAAAATAGTAAGAAGCTAGAAAAATTCTGGGGCAAGTAGAATAGAAAAACTGAGACAAGAAAATTAAATAAGGACAAACAGTTTGGACAGCTTACAGCCAGCTTTGAATCGCAAGATCTTATCTCCCCCAACCAAGGACACTTGAGAGCGAATGACTAATACCTCCTTTTCCCAACCAGAGAAGACGTAGCTTAAATCACCCTGGAACTGCCAAGGCAGGAGAAGGGGAAAGGGGAAAGGAAAGAAGGGAGAGTTTTAGCTCACCCAAACAAGATGCAACAATGTAGAAGGAGGCTTTGAAACCTAATCTGCTTCCCAAGATATCTGGCAGAGCAACCTTGAAATCTGTAAGAAAGATATAAAACTCCTTGAACTCCCACTGGGCCCATGCTGAGGCTAGCTGGGTGCCCCTTGTGCTATATGCCAAGTGTATCTATAATAATAAAAGCATAATATGCTAATTAGACCAGATGTCCTTCCGGACGAAGCCACGGTGGCGGCGGGGAGCCGAGCCCTTGCACGAATTTCGTGCATTGAGCCTCTAGTTTTTAATAAATTTGCTTGCCTTGCTTCCTTAATAAATTCACTTGCTTTGCTTCAACACTGCTGTCTGTCACTCATTTGAAATCTTTCTTATGAGATTGAGAAGAGCCGGGAAGGGGACAGCCCCCTCTCCCTCTGACTCAGGAGACTGTCCAGTAACATGGATTAGTGACTGGGATCTGAGTGGGATTGCTGCTAGCTGATCCTTATTAAAAAAAAAATTAGGAGATATCTGCAATCCCAGTTGCCTGGTTTTCTTTGATTCCCTCTGACAGATCAGTGAGTTCAGTCCCTTCGGGGATTTCTTTTTCTGTTTTGCCATCAGGGTTTAGGGGGTTGCAGCATAACGAAGATTAGCAAGACATACTGGGTCTGTGCCCAGGACAGAAAAATTGAAAGTAAAACCAAATGAGTGCTTGGGCTTGCCTGGGCTCTGAAGAGAAAAGAGGCAAGTCCTTCCTCTGGTTTGAGTCTCGAATGGCCTCACGCGAGTAAGGGCCTTGCTGAGGTGTCTAGAGTTGAGCAGACACCTAAGATGTGCAGGGGCCTCATAGGGCCTTCCATTTCACTTGTAATTAACTGGCTCATTCGGACACGCACATCAGGGCTGGTCACTCAGCGCTCCGAGACCTTCCAGTTGTCAGCCTGCTGCACATCTCTGCCCCGCGTGGTTTCTGGTGGCTCTATCTGCATCTGTATCCCCCTTGTAGGGAATGCAGAAAGGGAGATGGTGGTGTCTGTCGGGGACAAGGGGGAGAATCAACTGGGGACCCCTCAAGTTTCAGAAATATTATCCTAAAAACTCAGAGGAAGTCTCTCCCTTAGGTTGCCTTTACAAACATTGTCAAGAAAGGCACCGGCCAGAAGCTATCAACGGAACAACGGTTGTTATGTAAACAAAGGCTTAGGCAAGCTACCCTGGTTAAACCAATCGGGGCTAAGATCTTAAGGCTGTTTGTCAGGCTGATCCGGGCCCTTTACTCCACCCTTTAATTAGGGGATAAATGGGATAAAGGGATCTTCTTCATGTACGTACTCTGGGCTCTGATACCTAACTTTGAGACCCCGCCCTCTACCCCCACCCCCCCAAAATAGTTAAATATCTTGAGAAGGCTGACAGGCACAGCAGGGAACATTGGTTTTGTCCTACTGAACCTTATAAAAAATAGGGGATATCAGTAAATTACCTTCTTGGATATGGACAAAGGCATCTGCTATGCATGGCTCCATGGGACCCACGAGACTTGGGGAGCAGACAGGAATGGCAAGTTTTCAGACACTCCAGTGGACAAATATACTTGGTAAAATTTTTCGAGGGAATGAGAATATTGCAAAACCTAGAAGGATCCCATTTTTACGATGACTGGTGATACTAGAAATACTGAAATTCTTGCTCCATCAGGATCTTTGGCAGGAAAAACAGGTCAGTAACTCGTGGCATTATTGCCTCAAAGGAATAGAAGTGCACCAAAAGGTATTAAATTAAATGAGAATAGAGACATAAGGGACACTCAGCAGTCCAGAGTGGAGTTGTGTCCCCTGCCTGAGTGGGGCGAAATCCATTCCCAGGACATCCTGGTATTGGTAAGGCCATCCTCAGGGCACGGGATAGACCCTGCAACCGGGAATTGGGGTTACAAAGTAAGACCAGTTAATTCTGGAAACCCGGGCCAGAGAAGACGCCTTCTCCGGGAGTGGAAACAACGGAGAAGGAGCGGGTATGCCCATTCTCTCCTATGACCTCTCTTCTCCTTCAGATGGGAACCCAAAATTCGGTACCACAAGATTTTCCGCTGGGATGCATCCTAAAGAACTGGAAAAAGTTTGAGCCTCAGACCTTAAAAAGAAAAAGATTAATTTTCTTTTGTAATACAACTTGGCCCCAATACCAACTCAGGAGCAGGGAAGTCTGACCTATACATGGCTCTCTGGATTATAACAGCATTCTCCAATTAGATTTGTTTTGCATAAATGAAGGCAAATGGGATGAAATAGCTTATATGCAAAATGTTTATAGCCCTTTACCAAGGTACAGATTTAAGAACAACTGATAGAATGTGTATTGCCACAATACCAGATGAATTAAAGGGCACCTTCCTCACAGCCCCAGCCAGATGCCGGCCTTTCTGCCTGTAGAGAAACGAAGCCCATCCCAAAGGCGGAACAGCCTGCTTCGCAGCTCACTCCCCTTCCCCAGAGCAGCCGCCACTGTTTCATCCCTCGTTTACTGCTGTGGAAGGCCAAGCACTTCGGGGCTGCATTTTTATCCAACAGACACCCCCCAGACGTCAAAGCAAGTTACCAAAAACTAGCCTTGGGACCCAAATCCCCACTGAGCCCCGGTAGAAACTACTTGCAGTGCTTTTCACAACCGCGGAAGAGCACACAAGCCACCAGATAGAAACAAAGGTGCCGTTCTAAGCCTGACACCACCTCGAGGTCACCAGCTCCCAGACCACAGTGAACACCAAAGGGCGATGCTCTTCCTTTGGACACTGGAAAGGGAGTGTCTGGGAAGGGGGCTGCCTCAAAAGCCAGTGCAAATTGAGTGAGAATTTATACAAACTTAACACACATTAAACAACACTAAGACCTTTAAAGCCCTATCAGGCCGACAAACACAAGAGATGTGACTACCACCCAGGGCTGGTGAAGCTGCGAGGAAAACGCAGCCTCAATGACTGTGGCGACCATGTGAAGCTGACAACCTTTCCGGATGGAAAGGGGGGGCGGGGGGAGAGGAGGCGCTGATCTGCCCACGGGCACCAGAGACACGAAGGTGGACAACTTTTGACCAAACCAACTCCAAGATTAATTTTCAGAGCAGGACGTGAGCCTTGGGTCCAAAGGCTGGACTTGGTTCCCAGACTTGCCACTCACAGATGTGTGATGGGCTATAGAAGCTGCAGTTTCTTCATCTGTGAAGGGCGATGGTAATAGCATCTGCCCTTAAAGTTCTAAGGATTAACTGAGCTATAGAAAAAAACTAAGCTGTTGTTATTGTCTTCTTTTATTGTTTGCTTTTTAAAAACAATAATCTGACATCTATAATCAGAACATGTATGTATGTATGTTTATGGATGTGTGTATTCATTCATGTTTATGTATATTTATGTATGCATGTGTTTGTGTGGGTGCAAATACTTGCGTGTTTACAGAGGGGGAGAGTCACTGGCTATATTCTTTTTTTATTTTTTTTAATTCTCACCCAAGGATATGTTTTTATTGATTTTAGAGAGGGAGGAAGGGAGAGAGAAAGAGACAAAGAGAGACAGAAACATCAATGTAAGAGGGAAAATCAATTCATTGCCTCCCATATGTGCCCAAACCAGGGAGGTTTCCTCACAGGGCAGGGTATGTTGGAGGTGAAAGAAGGCGGCAGGTACGGCTGTGTGGAGACGCTGCTGAAGCACACACGGGATCCATGCTCAGCCTCAGAGGTCAGTCACAGCCCAGGTCAGGGTGGGGGGAGGCAACAAAAGGGTAGAAAGTGAGCAGGGAGAAGGGCTGAGTTAAAAAGTGACTCGGACTACCCTTTGTCCTTGCAGGCTTTGCTCTTCCTCTTGTCCCAGGCTCTCTTGACTGGAGTGTGGCTTAATTATTGATGTTGAGAAGTGAGTTAACTTCTTCGTTACAGATAAATTCCAATTAATAAATGCAGGAGGGCACAGCCGGCGTGGCTCAGTGAGGGAAAATATTCCATGCAAATGGAAACAAAACAAAAAAAGCTGGGGTAGCGATATTTATATCTGACAAAATAGACTTCAAAACATAGGCCATAAAAGAGACAAAGATCACCATATAGTACTAAAGGAATTGATCCAACAAGAGGATATAACTCTTGTAAATATATATATATCTCCAATAGGCACACTAAATATATATAGAAAATCTTGGTGGACAGATAGCAATACAGTCATAGTTGGGGATTTTAACACTTCACTGTCATCAATGTATAGATCTTCCAGGCAAAAAAAATCAACAAGGCAACAGCGACCTTAAATGACACTGCATCAGATGGATTTAACTGATATTTACAGAACATTTCATCTCAAAGCAGCAGAATATACATTCTTCCCAAGTGCACATGGAACATTCTCAAAGGCAGACCGCGTGTTAGGACACAGGTTAAGTATTAACAAATTCAAGAAGATTGAACTCATATCAAGCATCTTCTCTGACCACAATGTTATAAAGCTAGGAATCAACTACAATAAAAAACTGAAAAATATTCAAACACATGAGGGCAAAGTAGAATGTTATTAAACAACAAATGGGCTAACCATGCGCTCAAGGAAGAAATCAAAATTACCTGGAAACAACTGAACATGAACAGACAACAACCTCAAATCTATGGGACACAGCAAAAGTAGTCCCGAGAGGGAAGTTCATAGCATTGCAGGCCTACCCCAAGAAGCAACAAAAATCTCAAACAATCTAACCCTATACCTGAAAGAACTAGAAAAATAAAAATAAACAATGCCCAGAGTAAGTACAAGGAAGGAAATAATAAAGATTAAAAGTCTGGAAAAAAACCTCTGTATCTATGGTCCCCTAATTTCCCCCCCCCCCTTTTATTGAATTTATTGGGGTGACACTGGTTAACAAAATTATACAGGTTTCAGATACACAGTTGTACAACACATCATCTGTATACCATTATGTGGTCGACACCCCAAGTCAAGTCTCTGTCCATCACCATTTATTCTCACTTTGTCCCTCTCTACCCCACCGCCACCCCCCAGCAATCAGCACACTATTACCAGTGTCCATGAGTTTCTCTCTTTTTTTTTTCTTTTTTGCTCAATTCCTCCACCCCCACCTTTCCAATAGCTGTCAGCCTGCTCTCTGTGTGACCACCTAATTTTTAACAAGAGTGCCAAGTCTGTTCAATGGGGAAAGAACAATCTGTTCAACAAATGGTGCTGGGACAACTGGATAGCCTCATGCAAAACAATGCAGTGGGACCCTTACATCACGCCATATGAGTTAACTATAAATGGATCAAAGACCTCAACGTAAGTGCCCAAACCATAAAACCCTTAGAAGAAAACATAGGAGTAAATCTTCATGACCTTGGATTTGGCAATAGATTTTTAGATATAAAACCAACATTAGAAAAAAATAGCAACAAAAAGAAAGAATAGATAAATTTGGACTTCATGAAAATTAAAAATATTTGTGCTTCAACGGACACTCTCAAGAAAGTGAAAACACAACCCACAGAATGGGACAAAATATTTGCAAATCATGTATCCGATAAAGGAATTGTATGTAGACTATATAAAAACACAACTCAATAACAAAGAGACAAATCACACAATTAAGAAATGGACAAAGAATCTGAGTAAATATTTCTCCAAAGAAGATGTACAAATGGTCCATCAGCACATGAATAGATGTCCAACATCATTAGTTTTCAGGGAAATGAAAATCAATACCACAATGAGATACCACTTCACACTAGAAGAGCTCTAATCTAAAAGTCAGATAATAGTCATTGTTAGCAAAGATGTGGAGAAATTGGAACCCTCATATACTGCTGGTGGGAATGTCAAATGGGGCAGCCACTTTGGAAAACAGTCTGGCAGTTTAACAAAAAGTTAAGTCAAAAGGTTAAACATCAACTTACCCTTTGACTCAGCAATTCCATTTTCAAGAGACTTGAAATATGTTCACATAAAAACTTCTACACAAATGCTCATAGCAGCATTATTCATAGTAGCCAAATGGTAAAAACAATTTACATGCCAATTGAATGATGGATGGACAAAGAAGATGTGGAATGGAATTTTATTTGACCATGAAAAAGAATGAAGTACTGATGCATTCTATTACATGATTGAACTTTGAAAATATATCAAGTGAAAGAAGCTAATCACAAAAGACCATATATTATATGATTTTTTATATGAAATGTCCAGAATTGGTAAATATATAGAGAAAGAAAGTAGATTAGTTATTGCATAAGGGCTGGGGGATGATAAATGGGGAGGAGGGTAGGTAATAGCTAAAGGGTACGGGGTTTCTTTTTGAGGAGATGAAAATGTTCTGTAATTGGATGTGGTGAGAGGTGCACAACTTTGTGAATATACTAAAAAGTACTAAATTTTATACTTTAAATTAGTGAATTGTATGATACATGACTTTAATTCTTCAATGAAACTGTTACCATAAAAATAAAGTGTCAAAGACCCATGTGAGGAAAACAATAATAACAAAAGTAAACTAAAGACATAAAAAAAGGCCTCAATAAGCAGTGCTTTTCTTGGAAAAGGAGATAATATTTTGAAGATAGCAATTTCTCTTAAATCAATCTACAAATTCACTTCAACCACATTCAAAATTCCAATAGAATTTTTTAGAATTTAAAAAATTGATTCTAAATGTGAACAAAAGGAATAAATGTTGGAAAATGGCCTAGTCAGTGGTTCTCAACCTTCTGGCCCTTTAAATACAGTTCCTCATGTCGTGACCCAACCATAAAATTATTTTCGTTGCTACTTCATAACTGTAATGTTGCTACTGTTATAAATCGTAATGTAAATATCTGATATGCAGGATGGTCTTAGGCGACCCCTGTGAAAGGGTCATTCGACCACCAAAGGTTGAGACCCGCTGGCCTAGATGTTTTTGAATAAAAAAGAGAAATGGGGATTGTTTGTCTTAACAGATATAATAATTTTTTGAAAGATCCAGGGATTTAAAGACTCTGCCAGGTGCAGGAAAAGGCAAATAGAAAAAATAAACGAGAACACAGAAACAAGAACCAGCCTCATGCATTCCTGGGCCTTTAGTATGATAAAAGTGTCATTTCAAATCAATGAAATGGATTATTTAGTCAACAATATTGGACTCAATGACCAAAATCCCAAAACTTATATTTCTTCCAAAAGAATTAAATATTAAGATGTACAAATAAAACCTTAAAGGAATTGGAGGAAAACATAGGAAACTAATTCTACAAACTTGGCTTAGGGAAGGCTATTCTCAGCCAGCTGAAAAGCAAAAGTTGGATGAATTTGTCCACATAAAAACTAAAATTTCCACATGGCAAAGGGCCTTTTCAACCAAGTTAAATGTCGAAATGAAAATTAGTTTAATAATTTCAACATTTGTGAATATTTTAAGATCTGGAATATATAAAGTGGTCTTAAAATCAATAGGAAAAAGATACCCTTCAAATATTATCTTTGCCATCATGAGATTTTTTTTTTTTTAAAAGAGAGAATTTGAAAGATGTTCAGCAGGCATGTTCTGTTTACTTTGGTACAGAATGTGCAGCTATGGGGTCCATATCTGTGCTCATGACAAGGGAGTCAGTAGAGAAGAATCTCTTAGCCCTCCGAGGACAGGAGGGTTCTTAGATATAACTCAGTTTCAGATTCTTTTATTTTTTATTTATTTTTTTCTTTTGTTTCTTTTTAAATAAAACATTTCATCTTTTAAATAAAACATTGCATCAAATGCAGCTGACATACATTATTTATTTTTTAAAATTCTTACATTATTATATTATTTTCGGGTGTACAGCGTAGCAGTTAGACATTACATAACTTAATAAGTGACCATCCCAATAAATCTCACACCCATCTGACACCATACAGTGTTATTATAGTATTAATTATATTCTGCTCATAACTACTTGCCAGAATACCCTCAACTGATCTGAACTTATGTAGTGGCTAACCTTGATGGAAACTGACTGAAGTCATTTATTTATCTTCATTTTTCCTACTTGGCATGAATATTCATGATTGCGACCAGAGGAATGTTAATGCGTTTGATTATGGGTGCCACCTCAAACCCTGGAAAGAGCTACACAAGATAGAGTATATGCACCACCATACCTTCCAAAACAAGACACAATCTAAATGCAGAAACCATTCGGCCCCAGAAATCTCAATTCCATCTTCCCAAATGTTGCCAGCCCCTCCTTTCCCGTGTACTAATGATCTTGAGCAATCCTGCTCATTCTATTGAGAACAGCACATGAATCCAATGTCACATTTTACAGACTGTGGATTTTATAATTTAGAGAGAGAGATGAGGGGGGGAGGGGGGAGAGAGAGAGAGAGAGAGAGAGAGAGAGAGAGAGGATGATAAACAAAACGTTAACATGTGGCAAAATGTTAACAATAGGTAACTCTGGGTAAAGAAAAATAAATGGGTATATTTTGGACTATTCTTATTCTTGCAATTTTTCTATGAGTTTGAAATTATTTCTACATAAATGTCCATTATTATATCTTATTATTTCTGCCTGCTCTCACATCTCCCGTTTAATCTCAGCTATTGTCTTATTATCATTTATATCTTGTTCCATGGATTCCCAAGTTTTCTAGAATTTTATTGAGATTGCTTCGCAAATGCTTTCTGAAATTTACAGTTTGGTTTTTGCAGGTCATTTAAACAAACATGCTCTTTCCCTGTGAGGGTAGTTCTTTGACAACTTTCTTAATTTCTTCAGTCTACAGCCTCCTCTGATCTTTT
>NW_005359064.1:4513501-4549339 GCF_000412655.1 Myotis brandtii | reverse complement strand
TGGGCATGGTGCTTGTAGGCACACAGAGTGAACGAGCTCTCCTTCTTCTCTCGCTTCCTCTTCAGAGGAGGGGGACCTGAGCAAAACATTTCTTGCCAACTTCCTTGTGGCCTATAGACTTTACTTCCATTGTGTCTCTGGTGTCCCAAGGGTGGGGTCTTCTGATCCTGTAGACTGACTGTCTAACGAGTGAGCGCATGCTTGCAGCTTTCAGCAATCTGTAGCGCTTCTCTTGCCAGGACAACTATAATCCAAGACGCAAGGCCCCTGTGTGTCCTGGCTCCCGTGGGTGTATCATTTGCCACTTCTCAGAAGGCTCCTCCACTTGCTGGCTAATGCTGGCGTTGGAGCATGGGCAGAGGGGAGTAGAAAGGGATGAAATCGCTGTCTGTGGCACAAGTGGCTCTCACACAGAGGCTTGGAGAGGTTCTGATGGGCCATTGAGCAACAGCTCTAATTTGCAACACTGTGGAAACTTTGCTGTGTTGCACAAGCATTGCCTCTGCAATGTCTGGGAGATTGTGTCATGACTTGCTGGTGTTGCTATCAACACTTGCATTAAATTGTGGACCCCCCCCCCACCCCCGCTCCAATACCTAGAAAAGAAGGAAGGAAGCAAGAAAGGAAGGAAGGGAGGGAGGGAGGGAGGGAAGGAGGGAAGGGAGGGAGAAAGAAAGGGAAGGAAACATGGAAGGAAGGAAGGAAGGAAGGAAGGAAGAAAGAAAGAAAGAAAGAAAGAAAGAAAGAAAGAAAGAAAGAAAGAAAGAAAGAAAGAAAGAAAGGATAGGAGAAAGGGAGGGAGGGAGGGAGACAAGGAAGGAAAGAAAAGGAGTAGACAGGCTGCTTGGGAACTGAACGATTGGGTGACCAGGTTATGGATCTTTTTAAAAATACTATCTGTCACCAGATTCCTCTCTTTAGGGCCATCCTGACTCTTCCTTGTTCAAATAGCTTCTGCATTTCCCATCACTTCCAGGGTTAACATGGTGTTCGAGTCTCTTTCTGGTCAGTGATGCAGATTCTAGTTTAATACAGTGGTGGGCAACATTGTAACCCGGCCATTGGAGGGTGGTGACCATCCGCTATAAGGTGGGTGGGAAGAGAAGTGGGCATTGGTCCCGTCCTTCCACTGCGGGAGTATCTTGAATCCTGGTGAAGGAACCATGGGAGTTTTAAAGGTGACCCCTGGAGACCAGCGGGTGAGAGAGGGGGCAGAATGAGTGGGCCAATGCGGAGTAACCAACACAAGGTGTTTTGCACCCGTATTCATATGGAAGAACAGTCAGGACAGGAGCTGCGGAAAGAAGGAGAGTTGACGCCTATGGAGTGCTGACTCTGTGCCAGGCATATGTGTGTGCTTCGCATCATAAATTCCCTCAATGCTTACACGCCCTGCAAATGAGGGCTCTGTGCGACTCTATTTCACAGGGGAGGGGGTTGAGGTACAGTCAGTGCTTCGTGCGGTGAGCTCACACCTGAGCAAACGAAGGCACAGAGAGATTCAGTGCCTTGCCTGGGGAGATCAGCGAGGACTTGAATCTTGCCTGCATCAGAGCCTGTGCTTCTAATTGCTGCCTTGTTCAGGCCCCACCAGAAGCCAGGGGATCCCCTCCAAATGTTTTTCCCATGGCTGAGATGCCCTCATTCTTACCCTCCACTTCCACTGCCTTGATTGCCCACATTCCTTCCAGATGGACCCCCTCTCTCACAGGATCCCCTCATCTCTCCGTGCTTCCTACTGGCAGTCCTGAACCGCAGCCCAGTAAACCTGTCATGGCTGCCCCTGGCCTACAGCAGCAAATCGCATTCATTTTCCTTGTCAGGGTCATGAGTTTTGCCATGTAATGAACGAGCTGTATGTCATTAGCCTCGTTCTTCAAATCAACCCCTTACTTAAATGTATTTTTTTAAAAGGAAATATCATAGCTCTCCCATAAATGGAAAACCAGTTCTTTTCAAACAGACCTTACAATACATAGAAAATCATTAAAATTTAAAAGACTCATCCAAGGATCACCTATAATCAAGAACTGTTCTTCCTAGCACCATTTGAAAGCACACAGTTATTTGCAATTCTTTATGCGCAAATCTAAAGAGAAGATTTGTTTGTGTTGACTGACACAGTGAAGTTTTGTTTTGTTTTGTTTTGTTTTTTCAGGTCAAATCCTTTTCCCTTTTCCCTTATTGTTTTAATCTTTGGTTTCATGCTTATTAACTTTTCCCTTACCACCAAGATTACATAAGTATTCACTGAAATAGGCTTTTACGGTTTCGTTTTTCGTTTGAATCTTTCATCCATCTAGAATAAGAAATAGGAGTCTGACTTTGTCTCATTTCAAGGGGTTGGCCATTTGCCCGAACTGTTTATGGGAAAACACGCTTTCCCCACTAATCTGAAAGGCCATCTTTTCAGATATTAAATATTTATATAATTTCAGGTTCACATTTAGATTTTCTATTCTTTGCCATTCCGTGTTTGCATTAGGAATTCAATGTTTAAAAGATTTTACCTTTTCTATCTGATCATCTCATTTCCCCACCCACCTGTTTTGCTTTTCCAATATTTCTTGCTGGAAAATGGACATTTTTGACACTATTACGTCTTTCTATGCAGGGACATGTCGGATCTCTCCATTGACTTCAGAATTTGTATTTCTCAGGTCAGAGTTGCAGCCTCCTGTCCTGTGTGTGTGTTTCCTTGCTTGGTTTATTCCTAACTTCTTATTGAATGGTGAATGAGATCTTTTTTCCAATATATTTTGCTGTAGTTATTTTGGGGCCTTTGGCAAGCCACAAGGTTTTGTATATTTATTTTGTAACTGGCCACTACACTGAGTTTTCTTTTCAGTTGGAAGAGCGCTTTCACCCTGTGGCTTCCTTGGGATGTTTTGCCCCGGTCCCCTCTGAAGCCGTCGTCCAGCAGCCCAGGCCGATTCCGTGGCTGTCGCGGGGGCTGGTTGGCCCTCAGCTCCGGCTTGAGGAAGAGGCACTTTCCCCTCAGGAACATCCAGGGGTCCATCTCCAAGCAAAATATTTTTCCCATGAAGGAGCTTCTTTTACGTCAGCTGGTATTTTGGTCAGGAATTACGGAATGTACTTCACAACAAATTCAAAACACACTTCTTAAAACCAGACCTTTCCCAACAAGATCAGCAACAAATGTGTTACTTTTCTCACACCTTGGACATGTAGGAAAATGTGTACTCAGGGAGCTGGCTGGGCGCCGGCCTGGGGAAGGTGCCAGGCTGCATGAATGCTCCAGGGTAGGGGCCTGACTTGTTCTTGTTTGCTGGGCTCTGAATAGCTGCTAAGAGTCCCTCCCAACACCGCAGGGCGCTGGGTCCTCCGAGCGCAGGCCAGGCCGGGAGCGGCAGCCTCCTGCAGAGGAGCGGGCGGCGGCAGTACAGGGGGCGCCCGGGTTTACCACCTGGGTGCACGGCTGTGTTTGTCCCCAGCATCTCCCATCTGCCTCCCGGGATGAAGGAGCCACTTTCCCGTTTTTAAGAAGAAGAACTGGGGTTTCACATGTTTAAAGTAATTTGCTCCAGGTTCACAGTCATTCAGGACAGAGCCTGGGTTTGAGCCCAGTTTAAATCAGCGAGTCTCAAACGTTTTGGCCTCAGGATCCCTTTACATTCTTAATCAATTCATTGAAAGTTATTGAGGACTTTGATGAGCTTTTATTTGAAACTAGAGGCCCAAAGCACGAAATTCGTGCAAGAGTAGGCCTTCCTTCCCCTGGCTGCTGGCACTGGCTTCCCTCTGGCACCCAGGACCCGGGCTTCCGGCCCACCTGCCGCAGCCCACGGGCCGGTAGCCTGGGCCTCCCTCTGCGGGGCGAACATGGTGCGATGGTCCGGCCCTCACCAATCCCATCACACCCGCCTTGGCTGGCCTGGCGCCAGTGGGTGTCACAGCGTGGTCCCAGATGGTCATCCAGATGGTCGTTCTGCTGTTTGGCCAATCAATCGATTTGCATATTACACTTTTATTACATAGGATTAGAGCTGACAGGCTTTTATAAAAAATTCTCACCCGAGGATATGGTTTTATTGTTTTGAAGGAGAGCAAGGGAGAGAGAGAAAGAGAGAGAGAAACACTGATTTGGTTGCCTCTCATATGTGCCCCGACGAAGGACTGAACCTGTAATATAGGTATGTGCTCTGACCAGGAATCAAACCCACAGCCTATTGGTGTACTGGACGATGCTCCAACTGACTAAGCCACCCGGCCAGGGTATAGAACTGAGAGACTTTTAAAGCACAAGAATTACCCAGCCCACATCTCCTGGGCTGTCAGAGCTACGATGCCATGACACGTCGCTCCTGAAGATGCTCTGTACTCACATGAGAGGACACGACAGGGGAATAACAGTTTAGCATTATCATGAAAGTGATTTTCACCTTGCAAACCCCCTGGGAGGGTCTTGGGCCCCGGGGCTCTCTGGATTACACTTTGAGAACCATGACTCTAAACTGCTGAGAGCTAGGCCTTTGTGAGCACAAATCAAGGTGACTTGTTTCTGGCCTGGAAGAACGGGTCCAGATGAACTAATTGTGATATAGAAATGGGCGGAGGATGGAGAAGACGGTGGTGGGGACGACAGGAACTAATCCCCCTTTGCTGAGTGGCTCCTGTCAGCACCTCCAGCAACCCCATGACGGAGACACCAGCACCACCACGGCCCACGGAAGCTGAGCAGAACGAAGTGGCTTGCCTGAGGTCACGCAGAAAGTGAATGGGTTCAGGAGCAGAAAGACTGGCCAGACAGAGGGACCTGCTGAAATGACTGTCAATGACCTTCCCAGGCTGCTGGCCCAGGGGAGGTCCTCACCTGATGTCTTGGCCTGATGCTTGGTTGACGGAGCAGGGACTGTGGGACCCAGCCTGTTCCAGCACCTTCTTCCACTATCACTGAGCCTCTAAGCGCCTGCTCTGCATGATGCAGGCTAATCCAGGGGGCAGATGTGAACTGATGGTTGGACGGATATCCAGGCCCAGGCTGGGTGAAGTCCTGTAGTAGCAGTGCAGACTCACTCTCTCCTCTGGCTTTTGAAGGCGGGCCTCTGCAAGCTCCCGTCCAGTTTCCCCCATCGCAGCGCCTGCCCCTTCCACACACATGGCTTTTCTTACTGCTGCTGCCTCAGCTAGAGTTGCCCTGCCAGCCCCTTCCTCAACTCCCCAGTTCCCTCAGCTCCTCAGAGACACACACAAACCTGCATGCTCTCTGGCCCCAGGCCTGGCCAGGGCCAGTGGGACCTGGAATTAAGTTGTCTTCTCCATGTTGTCCCTGCTCAGCTCTGGGCACGGCCACAGCTGTCCCAGCAGCATCTTGGCCCAGCCATGCTGGTTGGCTCCTTCAACCATACCCCTTTCTCTACCCCACCTGCTTCCCTGCCAACCCAGAGCCAAGTCAGGCTCTGCTCCTCCTCTCCTGTTCTCTCGCTGCTGCTTCACGTGGGGTCATGATTCACTGTCCCACAAGGCTGAATTTCCCACTGGCTAGACCAAGGGTGGGGAATGTCCCTCGAAATCATTTGGTCTGGCCCTGCCAAGGCATTAGGGTGAGTTAATTAAATGTTTGACCACATATAAGAGGCTGATTTTTAAGTTGATAATTTTGTATGGCCCTTGAATGATGTTATAAATATCCAAATGGCCCTTGGCAGAAAAAAAGGTAGACCCCAGCCCTGCCTGCCCTCAACTCCCCCTGCCTACTGGCCAACACAGGTAAGGCACAGGCCCTGTCCTCGGGGAAGGCAGTTTAGCTGGGGAGGACAGATCCCCCAAGAGCAAATGGGACAGCACATGCAAGGCCAAGAGCATGGGCCGGGGGCACCAGGGAGGCTTTGGAGGGAGCCTGGATGTGGGTAATGGGGAGGAGGAGATACCAGCACGGAGAATGAGTACATTAAGCTACTTCATCTCTCTGACCCTCAGTTTCACCATCTGTAAAATGGGAGTGATAAAACCTACCACACAAGGGACCTATGGGGTGCTTCTGTTGCCCAAAGACACCCTGGCTGTCTCTGGCTCTCACCGCCCCACGGCCCTTTGCCAGCCACAACCATAAAGGTCGCTTGTGAGAGGGAGCACCCCGGTCCTACGCAGACAGCCACCAGCTGCCTGGTGAACTGCTCACGTGCTCATGCATCTGGCGGCTGGAAGCTCGTAGTCGCAGCTGCAAGCAGCCTCTCTTTCTTCTTCGCTTTCGGTCACTAACTCTCTGGCTTTGTCCTCCCTTCCCCCGCTGGCAGGAAAGTTATGAATGGAATGTACGAATTCCAGCCCACGTGCGCGCTCAAGAATGCGGCCGCCGTGACCTTCCTCGGGGGCGGGGCGCTCCCCTCGGAGCCCTCAGCCCGCGGTTAGGTCTTGGCACCTGGCATCGCGGGCACTCAGAGCCACTCAGCCTGCCGCCTGCAGCTGGAGAGTCAGAGGGCAGGCCCGGGAGGGCAGCGGAGCGGCCAGGGCACAGGCACCCACCAGGAGAGCAGGTAGGCGCACAGGCACACACGGCGGGATGTGCATAGGCGCTCACACACACAGAGCATGGTGCACCCACACAGCCTGTGTACACGCCCACTGCACGGAGCCACTGCAGGTGGGACACCTACAATGGCGCGCACATATCCATACCGTGCTCTTCACAAATACACGTAACTAGGGTCTGCACGCACAGAGACATTGACACACCAGACGCTTGCACACGTGTGCACGCCTCCCTGCACACACACATGCAGTGCTGTGTGCATACATACAGCAGGTCTTGCACACACCTCAAAGGAGCATGGATGTCCATCGCATATGTGCACAGACCCCCCCTACATACACTTCGAGGGAAGACTTGGGTGAACAGCTTCATTCTCCTCAGTGGACAGGTGGAAGGCAGAGAACCATGACGTCCTGGGCACCGGAAGCCCCCGCAGCCCCCTGGGCTGGCCAGCCCTGCCCCTGCCCTGTTGGCCTTTCTCTTGGGATGGAGGCCTCCGGGGAAAAGCTGCACAAGGCGATGCTGGGGGTATAAGGTGCTCCTTTCTCAATGGCTTGTGCTAACTCAGGTCCTGGTGTTTGTGTTAAACCAGGCATGAGGGCTTAAGCCTGCAGTGGTTCTCAACCTTCCTAATGCCACGACCCTTTAATACAGTTCCTCATGTTGTGGTGACCCCCAATTTCATTGTTACGAATTGAACATAATTAAAGCATAGCGATTAATCACAAAAACAATATGTAGTTATATTGTGTTTTCTGAGGGTCTTAGGCGACCCCTGTGAAAGGGTCATTCGACCCCCAAAGGGTTGCCACCCACAGGTTGAGAACCGCTGGCTTAAGGAGTGGGAGCTGTTGGAGAACTGGAGGGTTAATAGGGGCCCCTAAGGCTGACCCTACCCCAGCTCCTTGCTGCTTTGGCTGCCAGCCAGCCCTCGTGTCCATGCCAGCTCCAGCACCACCATGGGCATGCTCCCACCGGACACTGGGTTCTCCCATGGGATACGGGCTAAACAAACCTCCCACCCCGTGGGAACCGGGCATCCTGCCAAACCTCTCCTCCATCCACTTCTTCATTCATCCACCCAGGAGTTATTGTGAATGTTAGTGACATGCCACACACCACAGGGACACCAGTCAGTCAGGACACCAGCCCCTGTCCCCACCCCATGCAAGCTTCCAGCCTGCGGATACACGTTGTTTGACCTTGTTATGATTTTAAAACTTCTCATTTTCTGTAAAAATCTAGATTTCTGTCTTTTCTTAAAAATGGGAGCCTCTGCTATCGCCTTGCCCAACTACGCCTTCTGACTGACCTGGGCATGCACCTTGCTGCTGCTCCTGCCTTTCTCTCTCCCTCCTGCTGTTGGGACATGGCCGGGCCCTTCCCAGGAGGCTTTTGTGTTCACCCCCCCCCTCCCCCGGATGTTTGTGGCAGGTCCCACCTGCCACCTCCAGGGGGCTGCCCCCAGCCCAGGCAGGGACGGCAGGGACAGCCCTGGTAGAGCTGGAGGCACTGGATTAAGTCCCCTGATTCAGAGCTCTGGGCATATGTGTGTTTAAGTGGGAGGGAGGCAGGGTATGCAAGTATCTCAGGAGAAAGGTCAGTTGGAATCAAGAGGTGCACAAACCTTGGGCTCTTCATAAAGGCACGTGGCTTTGAAACATGGCAGATGCTGACCTCAGGGGACCCTACTGTCCACTTTTATCCATCATGCCCTCTGAGGAAGACACTGTGCGATTGCGAACTGCCCCACAGGCTTCACTACTACGTCTGTGTGTGAGTGGGGCGTGGCGGGGGTCCATTTCCAGAGCGCTCAAACAGGACGGGATCCTGGGTCACCTCTCCGTTTTCAGACATGCCTTTGATGACACATTCCAGCATTTCTGACTGCATTTTTGCGTTGTCCTTTGTTTTCATAATGGCATCCAACTGCTGGTTGAGTCCAGAGCCCAAGTGAGTGGCCGCAGACATTCTTCCTCAGCCCCCCTAGCCATTGCCGCCTCACTCGTTTCACTTGGTTTAGGAGAGATACATGTCTGCACCAGTGCCTGCACTTCCAGTCCTCTTGCCGCTCTTTAGTTCTCGTGATAATGATAACAAAGTGCACCAGACGCAACCGCACAGCCGTTGTTCCCACGGCCAGGGTGGTGCTGCCGGATGGGCCTGCTAATCCCCCTGTGATGTGGCCCTGGAAGACCCCATCCTAGGATCCTGCTTTTCAGGGGGGTTTGTCCTTTCCTCTCAACACGTGGAGTCTGGGATCTCAATACCCCAGGGTGACAGGCCACCCTTTGAGAGAGTACCTGCCTGTGAAGTGTGGCAGTCCTGGTCTCCACAGCTGCCTGTGCGTTCTCTCCCCTCCCCCTTCCAAAAGATGCTGGGTGGATGGTGTGCACCCACAGTCACCTGGACATGCATCTGGTCTCCAAATGTCCTTGACCCTAGAGCAGGGGCCAGGATGAATGTCCAGGCTCAAGCCAACTCCTTCTAAATACACGGAGATGGGCACAGACCCAGAAAAAGGGTGAGTTCCTGAGCTGACTGGGATTTTGGTTATGTGAACATAGGAAATGAAGAGAGATTCATTCGAGCAATGAATTCCATTTAAAACGACCTGCATACCAATAAATAAATAGATAAATAAATAAGGGGGGAAAAGCTTCTGAAATTTGATTATTCAGTCATGAGGCTGAGCATAGTTAATAGACAATTGAGTAATTTCTACTTTTTACACATGTGTTTTTCCATCTCTGGCATTCTATAATAAAAGTTTGCAATAGTTAAAAGAAGCAAAATAGAATGAAATAAAGAAAATGACCTGTATAGTCTATAATTCATCCTGACGGCATGGAATTTAATCTCTAACTTTAAAATGTGATTATCTTTTAGCTGATTTATTTATTTATTTTGCTTTACTCTTATGTTTCACATCTAATTTTGACTTCAGTGCCACCCCCTAAGGAACCCATATTTGGGGGAGTTCAGCTTGGGGGGCGGGGAGGGTGAAGGGGTGGAGAGTCTGCCCTGCCCTAGAGGGATGGTCTTCCCAGGCCCCTTCTCCTGGGCTGTGCCTGGAGCCACTCTCTGAGATTCTGGGGTGGAGTGGCCCAGACTGGGCCAGGCAGGAGTGAGGGAGGAGGAGGTGGCCCCGTGTTCAATAGAGGCTGAAGGGAGAGCTCAGACATTTGGGGGCCTTGATCTTGGCAGGAAAGTCTCCATGGATCCCCTCGCCTGCCCTGTCAAAGGCCAGTTACTCAAGAGGCAGCAGAAAGTCCTGGACGTACTGAATTGTGTGCTGGCCTCTGGGCTCATGTAACCCCACTCTCCATTGTGCAATGGGATGAAAGGGCCACCAGGGAGGGAAGGCACACACAAGGGCTTTGCATCATCTATACGTGGAACTGGGTCAATCAATTATACACAGTTGGCACGGAGAGGGAGAGAGACAGCAAAACTGGTTCTCACTGTGCAGGCGATGCATGCCCTGGGAGCCCAGGAGAAGAGGAGTGAGGAGGATGCCAGGTGCCTGCTAAGTGCTGAAGTGCCCCGTAAATGCTCCGCTCTCATTAACAGCTCCGTAGCCAGCACAGAAACCTGGCAGCTCTCACCCCCGTACTTGGTCTCCGCAGTGGTACCTCTGTTCCAGTGTGTAAAAATAGGCATGGCTCACACCAGGTCCTCACCACTGAGCCATCTGACCCAGGCACAGCGGGACACTTAACTGTGTTGATTTAGCGAGGCTAGACACTCCCAATGTATGGAACGTATTAAGATGTTTCCTGTGGGACTTCAGCCCAACGTGTGTTTGGCTCTGCCCTGGTCTTGAAACGTGACTCTGGGCCACGGCCATGCTGCCAGGGGTTTCCAGCAGAACCAGATCCCGCGTTCCTCTGCTGCACTCCGCTGCCCCCCTCTGGTCAGGCTGCGAGGACACCGCAGGTTCTGAGCACTGGTTTGCAGACCAGGAGACAGGAGGTGTCAAGCAGCCCTGACCCCAGGAGTGCCCTAGGAGGAGACGTTTGATCTGTCTTGGAGACAAGCTCTTCCTCCCCCTGGGGCAGTGATGGCGAACCTTTTGAGCTCAGCCTGTCAGCATTTTGAAAAACCCTAACTTAACTCTGGTGCCGTGTCACATATAGAAATTTTTTTGATATTTGCAACCATAGTAAAACAAAGATTTATACTTTTGATATTTATTTTATATATTTAAATGCCATTTAACAAAGAAAAATCAACCCAAAAAATGAGTTCGCATGTCACCTCTGACACGCGTGTCATAGGTTCGCCATCACTGCCCTAGGGGATGGCGCTGGATATGTCATTTACCGAACCAACCATTGAAATTTCTATGCGATTCTTCAGGGGCCTTGCAGATGCTCATGGACATTATGTAAGAAGAGGACACATACTTCCCTGACCTCTGGATGAGGGGGGGAGGGCCAGGCCAACCTTGGGCAAGCCTTTCACCTGCGGAGAAAGCACACAGCCTGCCCTCTTTTCTTTGGTCTCTTTCTGTCTTTCTTATTCACAAGAGTCAATAGATCTGGGTCCTGGTCCCTAGTTTGTCATGCACTGTGAGACCTCAGCCAGGAGGCATTCCTCCCAGGGCCTCAGTTTCTCCCTCCATAAAATGGAGCTCTTGTGCTGGGAGGCCGTTATATTCCTCCAGCTCTGACATCGCTTCAGATGCTGAGATTCAGAACAAATAAAAACCTTCCTAGCCCCCAAGAAAAGATGCACTCATGGGCCCCTTTCCCTGTGTAAAGGCTGGGGCAAGATAACGGGGCAGGAGTGCTCTAGGCCTCCATTTCTTCTTCATACTTTTGTATTTAAAAAAATGTAGGTATCTTAGTAGATTTTTCCAGTTATGAAAGTACTATGAACACATAAAACCACACTCGACTTTCCAACAATCAAGGAACTGAAAATGTAAATGACCATATATGGCATTTATCACTCACCAGAGTGGCAAAAATGCAAAAGTCTGTGAATGACTAGTGTTGTCGAGGGTGTAGGAAAAGAGGCAATTAGACATCCCGTGCCCTGTTCTGAGCAATTGCATGTCTACGAATCTGCCCTACAGAAGGACTTGCTCAAGGATGTTGGCATGTGGTCCAAAATGCCCACTGGGGCATTCTTTGTAAGAGCAGAAATGGGAAATGAGCTGGATTCTGTCCACAGAGGGGGAGCTGGCTTACGATGCAGAAGTAAGCAGATGACTCACGCCAGCTGTGTCCATGCTCCACTGCAATATGACTACAGCCCCGCACAGCACGAGCTGGGGCCTGTTTTTCACCCTTAAAGGCCGGCCTGTGACACACACAACATGTGGGAGTGGCCTTGTGCCAGACCCTCACAGCTTCTGCCGTCACGCTGAGACTTACATGTTATAGCAAAGACTGGTCCAGCCTGCTAAGGGGGGTGGTTGGGGGTCCCCATGGAGGGCACCTCGCCCTAGTGGACAACCAGCACTGCTGGATGTGAGCAAGGTCTTCCTGGGCCTCCCGGGCCTTAGATAAGCCATCTGATGACTATTGCCACATGCGTGATCATTGCTGAAACCAGCGGAAGGCGCACCCAGGCTGGCAGCCCTCAGCACCATGAGAAATAACAAATCTTTGTAGTTTTCAGTCTCTAAAGTTTTGGATGATATGATGTTAATTTATGTGTCAATTTGGCTACACTATGATACCCAGTTTGGGGTCAAATACCAGTCTAGATAGGTAGTTTTAGATGAGATTAACATGTAAGTTGATAGACTTTGAATAAAGCAGATGACCCTCCATAATACGTGTGGGCTTCGCCCATTCTGCTGAAGGCTTTCAGACACAAGACTCAGGAGAGGAAGGAATTCTGCTTCAGACTCTGCAAATCAACTCTTCCCTGGGCCGCTGCCCTGCCAGCAGGCCCTGAAAATGTCAGACTTGTCAGTCCCTACAATTGCATGAGCCAACACCTTGAGATAAATCTCTCTCTATATTTACACATCCTATTGGTTCTGTTTCTCTGGAGAACTCTGACTAATATAGACAATTTGTTATATAGCCGAAAATAATTAATACAAATGTCATGCAGCCATTAAAAATCGAGGCAGACATGTATGTACTGCTATGGAAATAGTTTTGTGATAGATTAAGGGGAAAAACATAAAGACAGTTGTAGAATAATATGCATGTCTTAAAAGAACCTTGTATATGTTATTCTCGTAAATGTGTATACAACATGTAGGAAATGCGTTAAGTAACTCCACTATACCTTGCAGTGCGTCCTCTGCTGAGGTGGTAGTAACGAAGGGAAGCTTTCGGTTTTCCACGAACTGCTACACTCTCTGGATCTGTTAGGCTGAGTGTGGATTCAAATATGGCTTTCATGGTAAGACCCCCGTTGGGACAGGTCTGGGGGACATCAGCTCAGTGTGGGGTATAGAGCACAGATATGTGGCAGGTTTGGGTTCATATACTGCTTGCCACCAACTGCTCTGGGACAAGGAGTGCTGAGCTCCAGTCTGGGCCTCAGTCTGTGCTTCTGAAGTGAGGCCAATGACACCAACCCCATAGGACTGTGGTAAGGCTGTGTCCATGAAAGGCACTTGGCACGCACCCACCACAGGGCGTGACTTTCATTTTTTTCATGAATATTCTCCATCAAAACCCCAGTGCCAGGCAGTGAGAGCCACAGAGTGATGGGTCCAGAGTCTGTGAATTCAGGTCTAGCTTCTTCACTGACCACGTGGTGGCTCAGGCCAGCAAGTCCTCTCTGTCCCCGCCCTGTTCGTGTGGACAGTGGGGTGAGGCTAAATGAGGAGGCTATAAGAGTGAAACATGTTAGAGAAGGCAACTCCATAGAGACAGACCAAATGCCTTGTAAAACCTGTCCCTTCCACCAGCAAGTTCTCCATCAGGAGGGAGATAGAACTTAAATTAATCAGCCTGACCTGGAAGACATGCAGACCTTCTGTGCTCTGGACCCCACTCCCTACTCCCTCTCCTCTGGTCTAGGCTTCCCCATCTCAGTGCCACCTCAGTCCCTGCCCACCTGGGGTGTTGCTATCTTTAATCTCAGCTGTCTCTGCTGTCTATTCAGGCTACTCCCCCAAGAGTGGCAAATCATAAGCATAACAAAACAATGTCCTTTCAGGATGCTGGTGGTGATGATGGAGCCCTGGCTATTGTGTCAGGGTGGGGTGTGGTGAGCAGAGAGCATGTGCCATGTCTACAGAGTCAGCCACAGCTCAGCCCCTGCAGAATGTGACCATGAGACAATGGGAGCCACATGGGCCCCTCCAAGCTACAGTATGCTCTCAACTTGATGAGCACCTTGGGGGTTGGGCCTTAGACCTGAGCAGTGTGTTGCTGTCGCTGTTCTTGTGTATAGTCCCATTCTGCTGATGTACCCCTGAGGTCTGCTGAGGTTGGAGCTGACCTAGGAGTGAGGTGCTAACCTCCACATCTCGTGCTTTCTGCACCCAACAGGCTGCCTTTGGCTCTGTGGTAGACAGTTGCAATAAAGGCGCCAATTAGTTAGCCCCTGTGGGGTCTCTGTCATTCCTCAGCCCCTCTCATGCTGACTGCACCAGGCCATGTGATAGCAGCAAATGTGAGGCAAGCAGATGCCTGGAAAGTTCTGATGTGTTGATGTTCCCCTTGGAAACTGGAGAGCATTGCGCGTAGCTGAGCCTGACTGGCCTACGGGAGACTGAGAGAAACACTCATTCAAAATGAGAGGCCTGGTCACCCTCTCCCCTGTTTCCCCAGCTGATGACCAGCCAAACCCCAGAAGCAGAGCCCCTGCAGACCTACTGCTGACCACAGGTGCACAAAGAAGCCTGGGTGAGGCCAGAAGAACCATCCAGGTGAGCCACATCGCGCTGTCTGTGAGCAATACGAAACCACTAAGGTTTGGGAGTTTGTTATGTAGCCACAGATAACTGATAACACCAAAAGATATTATCAAAGATACTCATTATCAATATTCAGATAAATCTTTCAAAATCTCTTTTTTATAAAACATATTCTCATCTACCCATCACCTATCATCTGTCTATTATCTATCATCCGTACTCTATCTCAATATTTAACTAGAACAGGACCCAATTACACACATTTTAGTATCACCCTCCAGCAGCTGTGATTCACCTCGGGCCCTGTGATAACTTCAGCGACAATAAGCACAACTGCTGGCAGTCGGCATACTTCATTTTTCCCTTTGCATCCAAGGAATTCCATGGGCAGCACATCTGTCCCAGACTCCACGGGAGACAGGTGGCGTGCTTACAGAGCTGAATGGAAGAGAATGAAATGACACAGTTATTTGCCAGAACAGGGCAGGGTCAGCAGCCAGCCTGGGAGCTGTTAGGCCTTATTCTGCAGAAGCTGGCAGGGCTGGACCCACGAGGGCTGGAGCCTGTCAACATAAGAAATGCCCAAACCTGTCAAGAATTTTTATAAGAGTTTATTTGAGCCCAAATGACAATGATTGCCAGGAAGCAGGTTCTCAAGTGCGCCAGAGAATGACATTTTTGCAGATTCTTTTATGCAATTGGAATTAAGGAGGGACATAAGAAAGATTACATGAAGGTCGGAGAAAGCAGACCATGATTGGATTACAGGATAGCTAAGATTATGCCCTCTCTTGAGAGTGTTCTTGCTATTTCAAAGGTGTGTTAACCTAGACACACAGAAACAACGGACAGGTCTTAGGCAAAGATAATCTTTTGCTAAAGAAGTTATATGTCTGGGGCAAGACTGCCCACCATGACCTGCCCAGTTAGGAATTCATGATCGCATCACTCTGTGGGATAATTTTGATTAGATTGATCACAGTGCCCTGTTTTTGTCCCTCATAAGCCACACACAAATTTCCTAGCAAGAACAGTGGCCCCAAAGGAAGCAACCACTATCAGAACCACAGGGAGGGGAAGAGGAAATGGGGAGACTAACCACCCTGATCTCTCCCCTCACCCCACTCTCCAGACACCTGCTCCCTTTGGCCCAACCCAAGTGGAAGCCAGAGGGTGAGAAGCTGCATGATGGGAACTGCGTCTGGCCGTCCGGAGCTGGAAACAGGACAGAGAAGGGCAGACTGCACAGGAAGGACAAAGTGAATAACCAGAACACAGGCCCATGCAATCTCTTTCTAACGCGCTCATTTTTTCACTGTGACTCACAGAGGGGTGCCAACCTCTATCCCAGTGCTAGGTCCTGTGCCTTCCGCCTTGGCCCTGTAGCCTCCGGGCCCCCATGAGGGGAGAGGACTAGACCAGACCAGCATAGCCCTGCATGCCTGCCCTGGGGGTTTCTCCCCTCTTCCCCTGAGCAACAAGCTTGAAGAAACGTCCATAAACTTGGTTTGGCCTCGGCCACCTTGGCATATATCTCTCGGGAGCAAATAAGACAACAGCCAAGGAAATACCTGTGAACAGAAAGGACATGTATTATCTCTCCTGAGAGGTTGAGAGGGGGGCTTCAGGGTTGGCTCAACCGCTTGACCCTATTCCCACTGAGTGGTTTCTCCCTGCTTCTCCCTTCCCCAGCCCCTGGCAGCCACCAATGTGTGCTGTCTCTACAGACTCACCTATTGTGGTTATTTCACATAAAAGGAAACCTACAACGTGACCTTTTGTGTCTGGTTTCCTTCAGTTACCATAATGCTTTTGCGATCAGGATTTCATTCCTTTGCTCCGGCTGTGGGATATTAAACAATTTGTCTGGCCTTTGTCCCAGGGGATGAGCTTCTAAAGCGCTGGGGATCCTGAGTGAAGAATGTCTTTGTTATTTAAATGAGGCCTCTGAATCTCCTAGAAAACTTCAAGACCAAAAGGCGGTGTGGTGGGCGGGGCTGCTGTGTTTGTGACCACTGTCCTAAGCTTAGCAAAGCTTCAAATATTTATTGAAGACTGGGTGGAAAACCATCCAGCTCTTAATAAATCAACTCAATAAAAAAGAGGGTTGGAAGTGACACTTGAAGATTTTCCTCCATCTTTTATTTTCCCCTTTATGGAAAAAAGAAACCACTGCATTCTCAAATTTGTTATTGGCACCTGTGAAAAACCCTGGAAAATAAATTTAAAATGGAAATCCTGCTCTATTCACACTGTTATGTAACTTGATTTTTCAGACATATGTGATGGCAAGCATATTATGCATAATTATTTTCCCTTTCTCTATTTTTTAAAAATGATTTTGCTGGGCATCCTCTGCTCCTTACCCCCATCCCTTATAGCAGCCTTCTGAGAATTCATGATAAGAAGTTTCCAGGTGTACTTTTATATTTTTGCCCATGCTGAAATAAGAATAAACTGTCCTAGACATAGACATATTAATATATATACATATATATACACATACATACATACATATACACATACATATGCTCACATAATATGCATATATGCAATCTCCTTATCATTGCTTATTTTCCAAAATGAGATCATAGTATATGTATTTCTTGGCATCTTTACTTGTATATTGTGACCATTTTTCTATTGGGTTTTCATTCTTTTTATTACTAATGTGTAAGAACTTTTTACGCTTAAATACTATTAACTATTTGTATTAGTTTCCTGGGGTAACACAGAGCAGCTTAGAACAACAGAAAGCCATTGTCTCGGTTCTGGAGGCAGTGAGTCTGAAACCAAGGTGCGGGCAGGCATGCCACCTCTGCAACCTGTGGGCATCCTTCCTTGCCTCTTCCTAGCTTCAGGGGTTCGCCAGCAATTATTGGCATTCCATTTCTTAAAGATGCATCACTTCTATCTGCACCTTCACATGACCTTCTTCCCCTTGTGTGTGTCTGTCTCTACTTCCAAATTCTCTTTTGATGTGGACACTGGGCACATGGGGTTGGGGCCACTCTAATGACCTTATTTTAATTTGACTGCCTTTGTCAAGACCCTATTTCTAAATAAGGTCAAATTCTGTGGTAATAGGGATTAAAACTTCAACCCCTTTTTTGGGGTACACAGTCCAGCCCATAACACTTTCCGATGGTCATTTCAGTTGTGCAAATTTTAAGCTAGTGATTTCTTCCTCCTTTAATATTTGTGGGGCTTTTAAGCATAAATTAAAAAGAATTTTTTCCACATAGTTAAATCAGTTATGTTTTACCTCTCTCTGACTTCTGAGAAACAAAACTTTCTCCTCCAAGTTTTTAGAATTATTACTCTATCTTATTGAAATGATTTTGTTAATGTTTTCATGTTTAAAATTTAATCCATCTGCATGGACAGAAGTATCTCTTGAATTAAATACAAACATGACTCTCTTAAAGACAAACAGTTCTTACCACACTGAAGAAGAAAATGTCTCCTGGCTGCCCCTTAATTAGCGAAGAATAACCACCATTCCTCCACTGCCCCTCCACCCCTGCCGCCCACTTGCATGGAATCAGTAAATCACACTGCTATCCAGGGTGGTATTTAGTCTGTGCTCTTTTTTTGCTTCCCTTTCAGGCTTAGCTGGGCGAGAAAGCAGCCACAGACCGCCCACCCCCCTCCTTCAAAGGCTGCTCCCTTAGCAACACAATGAGAGCCTTAGAAATGAGCGGTACAGAATAGACTGGATTAAATCATTAGCAAAGGACTGTAACTGTCCTTGGTCTCCATCTGGGAGGAAAAAAAAAAGAATGCCCCCCATTCTTACATACATGCACAAACTTATATACCCATGGTTACACACATATGTAATAGTCAGATATATGGGCAAATACTGAATTTTTTTAAAGTACAACTCTATTATTGTTTTGAAAGGGACAATTAATATAATGAAAATGTTGTCTCTTCCCTTTTCAATGATTTTGCCTCATTTCTCTGTCTTTTGGCATTGTCTAGAATTTTATGGACCATGTTGATTGACACCATAGATCGTCAGTACTACATATCTGCAATTTCTAAGTGCTAAAAGCCCTGAAATCTAAAAGTTCTTCACAGATTTGTAGCAAACTTATTGGGAAACAAAACCTGACCTGAACTAATGTCAGCTCTTTGTACTCTTTATATGCAGAATTGGGGAAGCTTATTTGGCTGCTGAGATACTAATGTGCTTGATTATGTAGGGCTGGCCCCGCCCCCACTGGGGTTGTACCCAATATATAGTATATACTAGTACATAATATTGCCTTGAAAAACTGATCACAAGATTGAGCTGATCCCAAGGGTCTCAGTGAAGGGTTTCTGCATCCTTAGCTCACTGAGCATGTGTCTGTTGTCTGACATGAATAAAGGTGCGTCTAGCACTTATTAATTAAACTTGACTTTAGCTACTGGCTTGTGACAGATACTTTTAAAGTTTAAATTAAATTAACTTTTAAATTCAGTTAAAAGCGTTTTTCATGCCATCCTTTTGGTCATTTTGGTTTACCGCCTCTTGGTCATTTTCCTTTTCATAAAAAAATTCAATTGTATTTAGTGTTAAGTGTTTTTGTATTAAGTGTTTTTGTTACTGTAGGTAGCTAGATATTAATAAAGGAAGGGAGTAAAGGGAATCAGATGTTATCTATAATAAATAAAAGCATAATATGCTAATTAGACCGGACAGTTGAACGACCTTGCAGGCATCATTCCAGACGTTCTTCCAGAGGAAGCTGTGTTGGCATGGGCCAAGGCAGAGACAGTTAGAGGAGATCAGGCAGGCAGGTGAGCAGTTAGGGGCAATCAGGCAGGCAGAGTGGTTAGGGGCGATCAGGCAGGCAGGCAGGTGAGCCATTAGGAGTCAGTGGTCCCGGATCGCAAGAGGGATGTCCGACTGCAGGGATCACGCCTAAACTGGTAGTTGGACATCCCCGGAGGGGTCCTGGATTGCAAGAGGGTGCAGGCCAGGCTGAGGGACCCCCCCCCCTTCCTCATGCACGAATTTCGTGCACCAGGCCTCTAGTTAAGTATAATAAAGTAGGGAGTTGAATTGGACACTGAGCCTGATTCACTAGGAAATTGCAGCATTCATAGGCTCCCCAGGGAACCTAATCTCTGAAGCAGGCAGAAAGGATCAAAATGGATCAGAAAGGATTGTTACCAGTCATGACTTGGGGAGGAATGAAAACAGCAGGAGAAATTCCTGTGCTGGGCGCATGCCCAGCTAAAGCAAAGATGACATAGGGGGAGGTGCTTCTACATGAGGCAAGTGCAGTAGAAGTCAGGATGGGACCATCAGGGGCAGAGCTTAGCCTGGAGAAAGAATCGGATTGGATAAGGGACACAGAACCCTGAAAGATCTAGGAAATGGATTGGTTATAGGGGAAGGACCCAACACGAGTTGGGGAGGAACTGGGAAATTGGCTTGACCTGAGTGATGGTTAGTGGGTATTTTTGTGTAAGATTTGTCAAGCTGTTCAATTAAGGGATATATGTTTTCTTTCTTTTTTTGTTAATCCTGACTGAGGATATTTTTTTTCATTGACTTTTTTAGAGAGAGTGGAAGAGAGGAGGAGAGACACAGAGAGAGAAACATTGACGTGAGAGAAACACATCAATTGGTTGCCTCCCACATGTGCCCTGGCCGGAGCCGAGGATTGAGTCTGCAACTGAGGTACGTGCTTTTGACTGGAATCGAATCCAAGACCCTTCACTCCATGGGCCAGGGCGATGCTTTCTATATTCACACTGCACATCAAAAAGTGGGGGGGCAAAAGTTCTGGGTCTAAGGAGGCCATCAGGGTGGGGGGATGGTACTTGAAGATAAGAGTCCTGGCCTCCTTTATGCCCTCTAATTATGCAAGTGCTGGTGGGGTGCGGAGAGGGGGTGGAATCTTTCCAAGAACCACAAAGGCATTTCCCCGGTTCCTTTAGATGCTGGAGCTCCCCGGCAGGAAAGTCCACATCCTGGGAGACAGCCCTTTTGAGTTCTGGACAAAACACTTTTGGCTGCAGTCCCAGCCGTGTCTCTGGAACCAACAGCCTGCATTGTCTCCAAGCAGACAGGGAGAGAGTAGAGAGGGAAGCATGGAGAAGAGGAAGCAGGCACAGAAGTGTGGTTGGTAAGATGGGGACAGGACTGTGACCGGGAGAGGATGGCAGTGCACTGATCTCTCAGTCCCCATGGACTGATGGGAGAGTGGCCGGCCCTGGCCCTCCATAGCAATCTGGGCTCTGGCAGGCAGACCAAAGCAGCAGCCGGGGGCCCTGGCTGAGCCTCTCCCGGAGCCAACCCCAAGTTTCCGGGCCTCTGTGTCCCCATTTGCCGCAGGACAAAGCTCACTGTCCTCTCCTCTTCTGGGAGGGCAGCCACCGTGAGGATTGCAGCCAGGACGGCAGGACGCGCTTGCCACACAAATGAGCTGCTCTAAGGCATTATGATCTCAGGCCCAAGTGTGACTCTAGCTGGAAAACTGGGGGTGGGGGTGTTCTTCGTGGGAGGAAAGCTGGGGTTGGGGGTGACAACGAGTGCTCCTGGCTTCAAAGTTTCCAGGTCTGTGACAATTGGCGACTCTGTGCATCCTCTGTCTACATGGATCAAAATGATTTTAAAGACGTTTACTTCTGAAAAAGAACTCTTCCATCCCTGTCTAGCTTGCTCTTCTGCGCCCCCTGTAGACACTTTTATGAGTTCTCTCAGTATCTGTTACATGTTTTGCCAATAGGAGATGCAAGCAATAGAATATATAGTCTACTTCATGCCTTTCTTGTTGTTCTGTGCCCTGCTTTTTTTATTTAAACGTAGCAATATGTCCTAGAGATCTCTCACTGCCCACGAGTGAAGAGCCTCTTTGTTCTTTTTGGCAGTTGAACTGCGCTCCTGTGTCTTTTTAACGAGGACCCTGTGGAAAGGCACTTGGCTTGTGTGTGTGTCATTTGCACCCGTGCAGGTGTATCGGTAGTAATCGCTCCTGTTTCTGTCACCCAGACCTACCCCCCACTAACCTTTGAGGCCCTCAGTGGCCATGTACCAACCTCAGCTACCTGGAGAGTTGTCAGGGCTGTGTGTCCTGTGGTCCCGACTTCCTGGTTTTCCCACCCTCTGTCTCCGCCTGCAGGAGAGCCCAGCTCAGGGAAGATTGGACAGGACCTGATCCTTCCAGGATGGCCTGTTAGATGGGACCCAGTGTCAGCCTTTGTTTTCAGAAGACCAAGCCACAGAAGGCTCTTCCAGTCCTATTTACCCCCTCGGGGGCCATGCGTGTTTTCAGAGAGCCTTGGGCAGTTAGGTCCCGGGATGTGGTGAGTCTCCAGCCCCATGTGTTGCCCCTGAGACCTCGGGGAGTTGGGCTGTGTGCTAGGGGCCCAGGCCAGTGTGGAGAGAGGAACACTAAAGGGGCTCCGGAGGTGGACCTACCACAGTGCCGGCGGGCCTGTGGCCTCTCTGGGCACGTAGGGGGAGTGAGGTGTGGTGCCAGCCAGCCTCAGCAAGGATTGGAGGGGAGTTAAAATGATGTCTGATGCTCAGGTCAGATCTGAGAATAGAGGTGGGCATTTGGTCTTTCCCAATGGCTTCTGGAAGGTCCATGGCTCAAGGCACAACATCAGAGGAGCCCATAGCTCACCCAGGGGCTTATCCCATGAGGCACCAGATGAAGCCAGGGGAACACTGCCAACAGGAAGTGGGTGACAGGAACCAGGAGGACACACAGAAAGCAGAACATCCACGACCTACTCTGTGCCTTCCTTTAGACCTGAGGCTGAGAAGTTTGTCCCAGGTTTGTGGTGAGGCCAGGACCCCTAGTTCACATGCGGGGCCAAGACCTCAGCCCACATATGAAGCCAGGACTCCTTGTCCACATGTGAGGGGTTAATACTCTAGGCAAGTAGATGAGCTCTATGTCCCAAGCATGTGCTTGGGACCCGAGTATAAAGCCCATTTTCTAATTGCATATGAAATCCAGGTCCTAGACCCATGGTTGAAGCTGTATTCATATGTCAACATTAAATAAGTATTTATTAAGCCCCGTGGTATATCGTGCTATTATTCTCCAGCAGTCCATGGGAGGGCTACACTTCCATGCCCTGTTGACAGTCTTAACCAGTGAGGTGTGAGCAGCAGCATACGCTTAAGTGCCATCATGTAGGTACATTATTGCTCTTTTCCTCTTCCACCAGACTCACATGGCCTGGTAGAGGCAGCTGCTTCAGCCCTGACTCTGGATGAAGGTGACATGAAACAGACCCAGCTAAACTGAGAGAGACATAAACATGAGTGAGAAATAAACCTTTGCTGTTCTAAGTCACTAGGACTTGGGGTCATTTGTTACTGTGGTATAACAGCTTCTTCGGCTGACCAATACAAGCGTCTACCTTGTGCTGGGCAATGTGTTCTTAGTGGGGAATACAGCAGTGAACAGGCCCATGGGAGCATGTGGACTTGAGGAATACCACCCCCACCCTACCTCTTATGGAAGATTGGGGAAAACTGGGTTTAGGGCAAAGATGGAGAGTCCTATTTTCAGTATACTAAGATTGAGGTGTTTATAAGATATCCATCCGAATGGAATTGTCAAATCTATAGCTAGATGTAGGAACCTGCAGTTCAGAAGAGAGGTTTGGGATGTAAATTCGGGCCTTGTTGGAACCTACATTGCCAGTTAGGAACTAGGCACTATTAAAAAGGTGGGTAGCTCACATAGTCTGGGAAAACATGAGCATTTTAGAAATCCACATGAATACTGGTAGAGGTACAGGGGAGAGGGAAGGGGGGGGTTGCTGTAATGCATGGAATAAAGATGCAAGCTGTTTGTTTTTCAATTGAATAAAAGACAAACCTCTGATAATTGGAGGACTTGGGGAGGTCCCGACTGAAGACATTTGAGGTCCTATACCACACACCTCAGAGCAATGTTTCCAAAACTGGGTCAGCATATCACTGGTGGTACACAGGCTGGTGTTAGAGGAGATTACATTTGGGGAGGTCCCGACTGAAGACATTTGAGGTCCTATAACACACACCTTAGAGCAGTGATGGCGAACCTATGACACGCGTGTCAGAGGTGACACGTGAACTCATTTTTTTGGTTGATTTTTCTTTGTTAAATGGCATTTAAATACATAAAATAAATATCAAAAATATAAGTCTTTGTTTTACTATGGTTGCAAATATCAAAAAATTTCTATATGTGACACAGCACCAGAGTTAAGTTAGGGTTTTTCAAAATGCTGACGCGCCGAGCTCAAAAGGTTCGCCATCACTGCCTTAGAGCAATGTTTCCAAAACTGGGTCAGCATATCACTGGTGGTACACAGGCTGGTGTTAGAGGAGATTACATTATATATTAGTTATTCTATACTTGTGCTATTTTTTTTAGATATACCTTCTACTTACAGCACTGATACTGGGTTTTCATTTGAGTTAGAATATACGTATATTTTCAAAAATATATTTAAACAAAGATATAATTTGACCAAAAATGAGTGAGTCAAGTGGAGAAACCCGGCCTTAAAGATAAATCATGTGACAGATGAGAAAAAGGGGACTCGATGAAATTCAGTAACCTGGCTGAGATCTCCCAGCTAGGCAGTGGTGCAGCTGGGACGCAAGCCAAGTCTGGAATGATGGTCAACTCTATCTGAGCCAGGAGGGGAAGGACTGGGGGCTGCCACCCCCACCCCTCAGGCGCCAGCACTGCTCAGCCCTCACAGCTCTGTTGGCCCCACGTCCTGGAGAGTTGGGCAGGGCAGCCCTTAGAATCTGTCAAACAGTTCATTTTCCAATGTGGCCAGCAAGCACTTTGGCCTCTCTTGGAAATGCTTCCAGCCTAACTGACTTTAATTATGAACAAAGAGCCAACTTGTATACTTGAGTCCTCTGGGTGTGCTTAAAAATCAGACTTCCAAACGGAAAAGCATGTAATAAAAGTGTTGAAACACAATTTGGGAAAGATTGAGATTAGAATGGAGAGAGATATGGAAATGAAACCATGGCCAAATTGCTCAAATTGTGTGTGTGTTTTTTTTTTTTTTTTTTTTTTTTTTTTGTCAAAATGCCGAATGACAAAATTGTTTCAGGGGTAAGACTTGACTGGGATTTTATGAAAGCCGGATGCCTTCCAAGGCCTCTGTACAGATTAGGTCCTGCACTGGGAGAAGCGGGGAGATAGGGAGGCCTGAACCAGTTGGTGAACAAACACCTGACTCCAGGTGGCTGGAGACCCGGCAAGCTCATGAGCACATGCTACAGGGTCTGGGGAAATCCATTTACACACCGTAGGACACAGAACCTAGATTACGGCTTTCTCTCTGTCATTCACTTGCAGTGACATTGATCAACCAATTTCTCATCTGCAAATTGGGGTAACAATGGCTACTTTATGTGGATTTTATGTAAAGACAGTGAGATATTTATTTATGGTCTGTGACCCAGAGCCTGGCCTGTGTCACTCTCCATTTCCCCAGGAGCCTCGCCTCTCTGCTGCCATTGGCAGTTCTTTAATTGGAAGCAACAGAAACTGTGTCTGGTTGACTGGAACAAGAATCAAAGAGGGGGTTGGGTAGCTCACAGAATCAAAGAAAAAGTGAAAACTCAGCTCTTCAGAACCAGAGTGAGGTCAGACCTGGCGAGTACTCTTCCCAGGGGGCACAGGGCAGCCACACAGGAGTCAGATTCCTGGGGACCCAGAGTCTCACTGGCTTGTTTCATAGGCCCTTGCCTAGGAAATGGCTCGGCTGATTTTTCACCACGACTGCATGCAATAGAGACCTGCAGTTTTCCAAAGCAAAATCAAGAAGTGCTATCGGAAGTGGGATTAGGTATGGGGAGTGAAGAAAAATGAGGCGAGGGGAGACCATAAGTTCCTGCCACCGAATGTGCTGCCTCTCAGCCCCACCTTCTCTTCTGAATGGGCCACTCCCGCTATTCTTTGCCTTCTAGTTCCAGCCACTCTTCTAGGACCATTAAGGATAATGCACCTACTAGATTGTCAAAATCTTGTTAACGTCCCACGTGAACACCCATCTTTACATTCTCCAAAGTGCCCTGTGATCACAGTTTCTTCATATCCACTCTCTTCCTGGCTCTTCATGACATACCTTCCAGCCGCCAAGGCAGGGGGTCCCCGACTTTCAGAAGGCTCTGCGAGACTCAGACGAGAGAGAAGAGATAGGAAGAAGCTCATCCCACTCCATAAAGCTTGTGGGACTTGACTTACTAATTTTAATAGTTTGTCTGTTTACTCTCTTAGATTGGCTGTGGATCAAAATCAACATATCTGTAACTAGTAATACTTTGTCTCTTCTAATAATTATGTATTCTGATTTTTTTCATTGCACTGTCCCAAAATTGTACGATAAAAACAATAGCTCATTTTTTATGTTTATTTCCTGAACTTAATGAGCATGCCTCTCATGTTCTTCAATGAAGCATGATGTTGACGGATATGAAAAGTGCTTAAAACAGTTGATTGATATGAAAAGTGCTTGGCACACAGTAAGTACTACATGAGTGCTCTAGAGAAACCAGAGGCCCAGTGTATGAAATTTGTGCACGAGTAGGGTCCCTAGTGGCTGCTGGCTGGGGCCTCCCTTCCCCCGGCTGCCTGCCACCACCCACTCACCTTCTCCACCATCCTGCCATGGGGCCGGCAGCTCCTCCATTGCCACCAGCTGCCAGCACCCACCATGTTCCACACTGCCCCCTGGTGGTCAGTGCACATCTAACTCCCAGTTGGTTGAACTCCCGCCCGTGGGGACAATTTGCACATTAGCCTTTTATTATATAGGATTCTTGTCCCTCTGTAGTTCTGTGCTCAAAGACCTCACAAGCACAGGATATGACTTAGTGAATGTTTATTGGCTTAAAATGCATGCCTGAATGGATCAGTTGAAGGAGTTCCAGCAGCTCTTATCTGTAGCCTGCTGGCCTCATGGCTAAAGGGAAAGTGCTTGGCAGAACCATGCAATGGTACTTATAGTTGAGATAAAGATAACCATCACCAACCCCCCACCCCACATGCACCTACCCTCCTTCCCATGAGCATGGCTGACCCTCCAGGGCCCTCTCCCTCTCTAAGTGTCCAGCCCAGAACTGGCCCAATAACCTCCCAGGAAGAGGCATGCAGCCTTCAAAGCCGAGTTCCTGACACAAGGCTTGGCAAGTGCCTCTGAAGACCCCTTCCTCTGGAAATATAGTCTTTAATAAACAGTTGCTTTCATAACTAACATGGAGTAAACACCCCAAGATTCTTAATTTTTGGAGGTAAGACTCTAAAGCTATGAATCCTCTCTCTGGGATGAAACCCCACTTGTGAACAGTACAGACAAATTCCTGTGCAGTATTTCTAATGGTTACTGACTGTGAATCTTTCTTCAAGTCCCAAGTTGAGAAGAGCCTATATTTCAGAGGTTTACATGACAAAGGGGGGGAGGAGATGGGTGAGACAACAATCAATGGAGGGTGGTAAGGTGGAGAAAGAGAGAGTAAGGATAAAGGAGGCCTCCTAGGCGTCTGAGAGCCCAGGGAGCTGGGGAACCCCAGAGAGGTGAAGGACACCTCTCCTCTGAAACTAAAGGGAAGGCCAGGAAGAGGGAGCATGTGGGCTTGCTGGGCCCAGGCACCACCAGCCTCCTGTACACATGACCCTCCCAGGTGCAGGTTCGTGGGAATGTGTCAGAGCATAGGGCATCATTCTTCCCACAAGCATTTACTGAGCCTCTACTGTGTGCCAGGCTTTGTTGTAGACATGGTCCCGCTCTCAAGGAGTTGGAACAGGGCAAATCAGTGAGTAAAACTGCACTAATAAACATGAGAATTTCAGACGCTGCTCAGAGCTGGAAGGAACTATATTGGGGTTAGGAAAGGGGACAATGGGAAGCACTTCCAGTCGGTATCTAAATGAAGGACAGGAGTCAGCTAAGTACGAGACACCAGAGGGGAGACAATGAGTACATCAGCCCCGTGAGGGTCTCACTCCAGAGACCGCGGGCTCGCCTCACTGTGTAGCTCTTCACTGCCCACCAAGGGCCTTGGACAATGTTGGCAATGTCCCATGAACACAGAAAATAGTGTGGTGAAGGCCAAAGGGGGAGGGGGGGGAGGGGGGGATAGGTGTGTTACAGGATAGCAAGAAGCTAGGAACATTCCAGGGCAGGAGGAATAGGGAAACAGACAAGAAAATTGAACAAGGCCAAGCAGTTTGGACAGCTTGCAGCTGGCTAATAAATAACAAGCCATTATCTTCCCCAAACCAAGGGCACTTGGGAGCAAATGGTTAAAAGCCTCCCTAATGAGGGAATGCAGGAAAAAGGGGGAAAGGGGATAAAGGCAGTTTTATTTCACTCCCTAAACAGAGAAGCCAGCAGTCTCAGGGCTTGGAAAGATAAAAGTGCCAGGAACGTCTCACAAATTCCTGGAAAGCCACAACAAAGTAAAAGGGGGACCTTGAAAATTAATTTGTACCAAGATACCCGGCAGAGGAATTTAAAAATCTCTAGGCAGAAAAGTATATAAGGCAGAAAAGTATATAAGGCAGAAACCCCTCACCCCACTCGCCCCTCTGATTAGCGGAGAGAGCCCATCCACACTTTGAAGTGAAGAGAGAGAGAGAGAGAGAGAGAGAGAGAGAGAGAGAGAGATGGGAAATCCTTTATTTTAATTTTCTAGTCCCTATAGAAGAGAAAGGTAAGGGAGAAAGTGGGTAAGAATCAATGAGTCTCTGAAAGTTATTATGCTTGTTTTTATAAAAACAATACATGGACATAATTAAACATCCAAGCAGTACTAAAAGCCTCTGACAAAAATTCCAGCTCTCCACACCCCACCGTCCGCTTCTGTTGGCTCTGCTTCCTGTGGGGGATCGTGTTCCCTTCTTCAGGTGTTGGTTTTCCCACCCGCAGGTCCCCAGCGCCTGCAGCAGTGCCTGCCAGAAGTAGTATTTCACAACTACAAGTTAAATAATAACTGAGTTGATCACTCTATCTAAATAATGTGCTTATGCTATTGCTCAAGGAACAAGTTTTGAAATGCCCTATTGAGAGTCTGTTATGGCAAATGAGGATTTAGTCCTTAACAGTGACCTTCCGCTTCTCTGTCATCTCTCCCTCCCCACTCCCACCTGCTCCCCTAGCCTCCCAATATGGGCATAGCAAAATTTTGGTAAAATTAGTAATCTGTTATAAAATTAATAATCTGTTATGACTATGTGACACTATGCACTGTAGAGGCCATAGTAGGAATTTTTTTCTTGTCCAATTTTGTTGTTATTCATAGAGTTTTAAATTTGCTTCATTTTCGCTGTACTGATTTTGGTTTTGCAGTGTTTCAGAATGCCCCATCACACCTGCAGGTGCACAGTGACACTCTCCTCAGGTGCTTCACCGAGTGGAGGATCTGTCTGTGCCTGTCTGGGCACTTCTGGGCCCCTCTCCATGTGGACTCCTTGTTGTCTGGCCTGTCACCCTGAGACCAACCTTTGCCCATTTCTTGTACTGGTCCCTTTGTTGTCTTGATCAAAACCTTGCTGTTTCTTGGTTTGTTTTGTTGATTTTTCTGGATCCTGTACTCCAATGGCTTCTAAGAAAAAGTGTAGTATTTGTTTGTTTTAAAAAGTACTCCTTTCACTCTCAGTTTCACTTTGAGTTGGAAATAAAAGATGTGATTGAAAGTAATTTCCCTCAGAATTTTGAGGGCCATTGGTTCTTGCCCTTGAGAACACGACTGTATCTGCACCCCCATTTCTTTGTAGATGACCTGTTTGGATTTTGGTTTTCAGTGTCGCCCCATCTGTACGGACACATGCTTTTTCCATTCAGTGCAATGGCAACAAGAGTCCCTTCCATCTGGTTGTTATGGTCCTGCAATTCCTACACAGAGCAGGCCGAGCTTACCTTCTGTGGGTGAGAGGGGGCTCATGAGTAAGAAGGTACACAGTACCACTACTTGAGACTGTCTCAAATCATTTATTTTTCACTAGAATCTTGTTTCAGGATGTAAGAGCCTTTCTTATTTCTTGGATGATATTAATTTATGATTTGGAGCTTTCTTATGTCCTTTACAGGGTCTCTAACTTCCTCGGTATGTGTGTATGCACACTTTCACCTATCGAAAAGCAAAAGATACGAGGTAGGCAAAGAGTTTACGTCTAATATACAAAAGGCTTCTATAAATTAACAAGAAAAACCCCCCCCCCCCATAAAAAAGGAAAATGCAAGAAAATTACAGGCAAATGCAGAGGAGGAATTCAGATCATCAGTAAACATCCTAAAAGATGATAATTTCCTCTGCTTTGTTGCAATCTTAAAGCAATAGTGCAATTCCAGTTTTGCAGGACTGATGGACAAAAATTAAAGTCAGATAACATCCAGTGTTGGTAAGTCACCTGCTCTCTTACACTGGGGTGTAAGGAGGGGGTGAAAATGTTATAATATTTTTAAAAAGCAAATTTGATCATCTCTATTAAGATCAAAACAATCTATACCATTAATACAGCAATTCAACTTTTGGGAAACCAGCCTACAGAATGAGTTCTAGCACATAAGGATATTTGCTACAGTATTGTGGTTTGGGGTGAGGGTACTGAAACCCCATGTGATGTACATCAGGATGCTGACCACACCATGGTATGCCCACCTGAGGTCATTATGTCCATCAGTTGTGAGCTTATTAGAAAATGATGGTGCATGCACTCAATGGAGTGCTCTGAAGATATAAAGAAGAGTACTAAAAAAATTCTTAAACTCTTTTCAGTCATCAAATAGTCAGAAGTGTCAGTACAGTTATTCCTACACTGTTGTCCGGTGGTGTGGGATAAAGGAAGTGGTGATTACTACTGGTGTCCTTGGGATGGGAATCTTCTGCATGGGAGGAAAGTGAAACTGAGATGCATATTTTTAAAAAATATATATTTTTATTGATTTCAGAGGAAGAGAGAGGGAAAGAGAGATAGAAACATCAATGATGAGAGAGTCATTGCTCAGTTGCCCCCTGCACACCCCACACTGGGGATTGAGCCCGAAACCTGGGCTTGTGCCCTGACCAGGAATCAAACCGTGACCTCCTGGTTCATAGGTCAACACTCAACCACTGAGCCACACTGGTAGGTGTGTGATGCATTTTTTAATGAGAAAAGGCATTGCAGAGTAACAAGCACAGTAACAATGACTTCAATTTGGTAAAATAAACAGTAATTACATCAGTATGCCAGGGAAGACCAAAGGGGGTGAATGTGTGTGGGGGATGGGGTGGGGAGGATTATTCTTTATCCACCTTGGGATTGGTTTACATTTTATACTGAGCATATACATATATTTTTTTATTAGTTTATAGTCATTTAATAATTTCTATACACATATCTTAAGTGTTCAGTTTAATGCGTTTTGAAAATTGCATAACGTGTTGTAGCCGCCACCCACAAAGCTTTAGGAAGGTTTCCTGGTGACCCTTTCCTGTCAATCCCCTTGCACCCTGTCCCAGTTAACCGCTATCTGACTTTTACCCCATGGATTGGTTTTGTCTGACCTTAGCTATCCTATAGATGGATCATACAGTGTGCACCCTTTTGAGTCTGGCTTCTTTCACTTAACATAATGTTGCCACATCTATTTGCTCCTTTTCATTGATACTAGTAAGCCATATACTACTGTATAATTATAGCACACTTTGTTTATTCTTTCTCCTGTTGATGTGCAATTGGGTTGTGTCCAGGTCTTGGCTGTGATGAATAAGGCTGCTGTGAACACTCTATAAGTCTTTGTGTGGATGTATATTTTATTGGCTTGGTTAAAGTATCTAGGAGTGAAATGGTTGGATCATAGGGTAGGTAATTATCCTATATAATAAAAGGCTAATATGCAAATCAACTGAATGGTGGAACGACCGGTTGCTGTGATGTGCACTTACCACCAGGGGGGCAGACGCTCAATGCAGAAGCTGCCACCTGGTGGTCAGTGTGTTCCCACAGGGGGAGCGCTACTCAGCCAGAAGCCGGGCTCACAGCTGGTGAGCGCAGCGGTGGTGGCGGGAGCCTCTCCCGCCTCCGCAGCAGTGCTAAGGACGGCTTAGGTCTAAGCCGTCAGTCAGACATCCCCTGAGGGGTCCCGGACTGTGAGAGGGCACAGGCTGGGCTGAGGGACGCCCCCTGAGTGCACGAATTTCGTGCACTGGGCCTCTAGTTTTTAATAAAGTAAATTGAAATATAAAGCATGAAAACTAAAGCAATTAAAAATGGTAGTTGCTTGTCCAAAAATAGAAAGACATCAATTACAGGGAATATAAAAATGTGTGCTTCTTCCTAGTGCTAGTCTCAAAAGGGTCCTTGCTGCCATAATCTCCTCATGACCCTTTCTTACAACTGTGGTCACCTAGGCCCCCTCCACTTCCAGAGCCACTGATTTAGACACCCCATTTTCTGCTCACATGTTCTCTCATTCAGCCTCTGGTTCAACTGTCCAGGCCCCCCCCCCCCCCACTTCCATAGCCACTGATTTAGACATCCCATTTTCTGCTCACATGTTCTCTCATTCAGTGGAAGACCAAAGGGGGTGAATGTGTGTGGGGGATGGGGTGGGGAGGATTATTCTTTATCCACCTTGGGATTGGTTTACATTTTATACTGAGCATATACATATATTTTTTATTAGTTTATAGTCATTTAATAATTTGTATACACATATCTTAAGTGTTCAGTTTAATTCGTTTTGAAAATTGCATAACATGTTGTAGCCACCACCCACAAAGCTTTAGGAAGGTTTCCTGGTGACCCTTTCCTGTCAATCCCCTTGCACCCTGTCCCAGTAATCGCTATCTCTTTCCTTCTTTCCTTCTTTCCTTCCTTCCTTCCTTCCTTCCTTCCTTCCTTCCTTCCATCCATCCATCTATATATCCATCCATCTACCCATCATCCATCCACATATCCATCTAACCATCCCACCCAATCCATCCTGCCTTGCTTCCCTCTGGTTAGTGTCATTGAAGAACACTCCGTGAATCTGTTCTTAAATGCCTTCCCTTCCCACCTGTTTAGGGACCACAGACACTACTAATTTCCCCCTTTCTTCCTTGTACATTCAGTTTTTCCTTCTCAACCGAATCCTTCCCATAGACTTTTTACACTGGTAAGTTTCTCTCATTAAAAACCTTTTTCCTTGACTCCAGGTCTTTCTCCCATCTTGGCCTTTCTCATTATCTTCCTCTTCACAGCCAAAAATGCCACAAGTGCTTGCCTTCATGTTTTTATCATCACACACTTGTTTCTTACTCCCTCCAAGATGGCTCTGCTCCTGTTACTCCAGACACAGTGTTCACTGACATCACCAATACCTTTCATGTTGCCAAATATAATACACAGACTATCTTCCCCATCTTGTCCTCTCTGTAGCAGTCAAAGCTCTTGTCCCGCTGTGTCAGTCATGTGCCTTGTTACTCACTCCTCTGTTTCTCCCTTGCCCCTCACCCTGTTCCATACTGCAGGTGCCTGGCCTCAGGGAACCACATTTCTCGACTGCTGTCAAGTGAGTGCCTTCCAGGGTGTTCAAGGCCTGGGAAGCTCTGGGAAGCCCTGGGGGAGATGGGAAAGAATGAGCATCATCTGTGCATTTCCAGGAGAGGCTTGATGCCCTTGATCTCAGCTCTCCCTGGGCCACCCTGTTGGTCCCAGTTCCTAGGTGGTTCTCTTTTATGTTTGTTTTTCTCCCCCTGCTGGATGACTCCAATTTCAGAGCTTTGCAATACAGAGCAGATGAGGGCAAGTGTTTTGAACAACCAGGCTCATGATTGACACAGGGGACCAACAGCATTGACTGCTATGGAGAGGTCAAGATGGGGGGAAAAGTGTGTGCATTGGGTTTGGCAATATGAATGGCACTAGTGACCTCATTTTCCCTTTGTCAGACCACCTGGCCTTAGGGGTTTCAGCTTCTTGTCTGCTGCTAAGCTCTGGGTTGCCTCATTATTTCTTGTCTGCACCCTCAGTTCTTCTAATGCTTCTGTAACTATGGCTTCATATTAAGTTCCCTCCATTAAACTTGGGTGGGCTTTCTCCTAACTGGATGGTATCTGCTCATTCACTCCTCCTGTCCTTGCTGCTTGCTGCTCGGGAGTCTGACCTGGAAGGACTGCTTCTACCGGCCTCTTTATCCGTGACTGCCAGTTACCCAAACATGAGAGAGTCCTGGAAGGAGATCTGAGGAGAGAGGGAAGAGAATGAGATGGGTTTTTATTCTCCTGGCTCTCCCTTGTAGTTGGCCGTGTCCTTGCCCAAGGTCACAACTCCTCTCAAACAGCCCTCTCTCCACACTGTCCTCCTTTGGATGTGGCAAATGCTCCATGCCCACTATGGAGACCACATGGAGCTCATGTGAAGACACATGAGAAATCTGTGACTCAGAGGAGGGCTCTCACCCAACCATGCTGGTACCCTGATCTCGGACTTCCAGCTTCCAGGACTGTAAGAAATATATTTCTGTTGTTTATAAGCTACCCAGTGTGTATTGTGTAATAGCAGCCAGAATGGACTAAAACAATATGTAAAATCGCATGATGGCCTTGATGTTCCAGGGGGATCATCAAGGAAAGCCATCCTGAATCCCAGGTTCCCACTGGGGGAAGGTTCTAAGGGATGGGACATCAGGTGATACCATGAGTAATTCACCAGGCAAAGTGGAAGTATGGGGTGGTCTCACTTTGCATCTGAATAGGAGGCCACAGAAGTTGAGCAAAGGGGAACACTGGCCCCAAATTTGAAAAGAAAGTTCAGGTCATGTGTCCTGCCTGTTTTGATTTCCCAAAGGTCATAGACCTTGCCAAGTTAATGTTTCCTTTGCAGGGTACACATAGCACCATCCAGTTACTAAGTTCCCAAAGGACAAACTGAATCATCCTTACACAACAGAAAGCAAACCCACCTCTCTAGCCATCTGGTCACCCACCCATGTGGCCCTGGGCAGACTCATCCTCTAAACTGCCCCTGGATTGGAACAGTAGCCCCATCCCCTTAACCAGAACATAGGACTGTGCAAGCACACACTATCCTCCCAGCCACCTAGGGATCCACAGGAAGTTCTGGCAGAGGCTCTCTCTGCTGGGCACATCCTCAATCCACACTCAGCCACTGGTGCCTTTGAGTCAGGTTCCATGCAGGGCTCTGCCTCCACAGATGAAGTAGTCCCTGTCCTTGCCCTCGGGAGCCTTACAGTTGAGAGAGACAAACAAGCATTTGGAAAATTATATTAGAATGTGATCTGTGCTATAAATATGGGAATTTCCAAGGGAGAAGGGCCGGGGAAAGCATCCCAAAAGAGATAATACATCAGCCAATCCCTGAAGCATAAGCTTAGATAGATGAAGGGAAGGAGCATTCCTGGCACAGTGAACTGAACTGGCCGAGGGGTGTTCAGTATGACCCATTCAGAGGTTTTCACAGAGTTCTAGGATACAGAAGAGCTGTCTTCTGCCACTTCTGACCACAGGCCCAATTTCTCTATCTGGTCCATGGAATAATGGATTCAAAAGCCACACATTGTCACTTCTATCCTATTTCATTTGTTAGAAGCAAGTCACTGAGTCCAGTAAATGCTCAAGGGCTCAAGGAATTGTACTCCTCTTCTTGACGGAGGGAGTGTCAAAGAGTTTAAAAATTACTACAGTTCACCCAGTGGCCACAAATTATTTACTGTCCTCTGTTCTGGCAGAGGCTCTCTCTGTTGGGCACATCCTCAATCCACACTCAGCCACTGGTGCCTTTGAGTCAGGTCCCATGCAGGGCTCTGGGATCCACAGATGAAGTAGTCCCTGTCCTTGCCCTCAGGAGCCTTACAGGTGAGAGAGACAGACAAGCATTTGGAAAATTATATTAGAATGTGATCTGTGCTATAAATATGGGAATTTCCAAGGGAGAAGGGCCGGGGAAAGCATCCCAAAAGAGATAATACATCAGCCAATCCCTGAAGCATAAGCTTAGATAGATGAAGGGAAGGAGCATTCCTGGCACAGTGAACTGAACTGGCCGAGGGGTGTTCAGTATGACCCATTCAGAGGTTTTCACAGAGTTCTAGGATACAGAAGAGCTGTCTTCTGCCACTTCTGACCACAGGCCCAATTTCTCTATCTGGTCTATGGAATAATAGATTCAAAAGCCACACACTGTCACTTCTACGCTATTTCACTTGTTGGAAGCAAGTTACTGAGTCCAGTAAATGCTCAAGGGCTCAAGGAATTGTACTCCTCCTCTTGACGGAGAGAGTGTGAAAGAGTTTAAAAATTACTACAGTTCACTCAGTGGCCACAAATTATTTACTGTCCTCCCACTTGCAAAACATACACACCCTTCCCAATACCCACCCCTTGCCAACAGTCCCATCCTACTGCAAAATGAGCTCCAAGTCCAGAATCTTTGCATCCAAATCAGGTTCTGATGTGAAGGAGGCTCCTTGGGTGTATTTCCTTCAGTGTACCTGCTAGTTGCTCTCAATTTATAGACCCGTGAGTTCCAGAGACAAGTTG
>NW_005359064.1:4511204-4513473 GCF_000412655.1 Myotis brandtii | reverse complement strand
CAGCATACACTCCTACACCCCCCTCCCCAGCATACAATGGTGGGACAGGCATAGCATAACCACTCTAGATATTCCTGTGCAAAGGTGGGCCTCTCTGGTTCCACCTTTGGGATCTTTGTTCTGCTCTCTAGTCATGCTGTTTGTTTCCATGAAATGCAGCCCATGTTTGCTTCCGTGTACTCTCTGGGATTGCTTATTGCCAGTAGAATTGGGGCGGGCAGCTCCAGAAGTCTTTTTATTTTGTACTATCGCTCATTCTTTTAGTCCAAGCTCCAAACAGGCACTGTTTTGCCAATATAATTCTCTTAAAAAACTGTGTGTGTTTTCCGTGAATCTTATTGAGGTTCACTCCTCAAAACAACTGGCATCTCTTTGAGATTAGTTCTTCTCTACCTTGGGCTTTGGCTAAATGACAACTTCAAGATTCTTGGAGGTCCTCCTGCTTAACTGAATACTCTGAGGTGCCACTTTGGATGTTTTAAGACCTTAACAAAGGATTTCACAGCCACCCCTTGGCTTCATCTTTAAATCATCTTTTCCTGGCATGGCCCTGGACTGCATCGTTGCCTGGAAGTTGTTAGTTAATTTAAGCATCATTTGATATTTGGAAAAGCTGGGAATTTTTTAAACCAGCAAGTTTTGGTCCCTTTTATTTAACAGTCCTTTTGGCTTATCTCTCTTTTCTCGCTTTTTAATATAAGCAGCAAGAAGAAGCTAGGAAACAACTTCAAGAATCTGCCTGAAATGTCCTTACCAGGTTACCCAGTTCATTTGGCACATTTCCTTTTTCCCTGTTACTGCAGGTGGCAGCGTTGCTAAACTTTCTGCTTTAACTCCCCCCTCCCCTGCTCCTTATACCCTGTAAGACTATGGGTTCTTCTCTGATTTTCTAGCACCTTTTTGGGGTGTCTAGTCTCTTAGTCATCCTTTTGGTGGTGCCTGTTGCCACCTATTATTCTGCCTTCTCTCTTCTAGCTTCAGTTCTGCTCACACTACTTTCCCATTCCAGGCCCCTGACATTCAGTGATTTATTCCACAAATTTCATTGAGCACCTTCGGAACACAAGGCATTACACTAAATGTTGGGGGAATTCCTGGGGACCAAGATAGTCTTTGCCTTCATATTCTAGTGGGGGAGGCATGTCAATCAAATAATCCCAGAAGCTGGGATAAAATTACAACGGAAGGGGGTGCATGAAGGGAAGTTAGAGGCCCCTCTGTAGTCATATAATCTGTCCTGGTGGTGTGTGCTTAGGGAAAGCTGCCCTGAAGATGTGACATTTAAGTAGGAACCCCTGAAATGTGAATGAGATTCCCTTGGGGAAGAGGATGAATTAGCATGTGGGAAGTTTATAAGGCAAGAAGGTTGGTGTATGTGAGGGAGAGCCAGGAGTCCTGGAGGCTGGAGCAGGAAGATCAGGGACAGCTCCCGAGAATGAGCTAGAAGGCTCAGTAGAGATGGGCCACCTCAGTGTTGGGTGTTCTTCCTGGCATGTGGGCATTAAGCCATTCAACAAACATTCAGCATCTACAAAGTGCCATCACTGTGTATTGGGAACACAACAGTGAATTGATCACACCAGTTTCCTGCCCTCAAAGAGTGTAGAAGCTAGTGGTAGAGACAGATAATAAACAAATAATGAACAAGAAAACCTCAGCTATCCAGTGAGTGCTGTGGAGGAGGTATGAGAGGGTGATGCGACAGGGAGCGGCTGAGGGACTTTAGACCTAGAACAGCTTCTCTGAGGCCCTGCATCAGGTATTTGACGTGTAAGCCACGATGTGAAGGCGAGAGAGGGCAAGCCTCTGTAGTATTTGAGAGAAGAACGTTCCAGCAGAGGCCAATGTAGAAGCCTGGAGGCTGGAGCAAGCTTGATGTGTTCAGGCACTGAAGAGGGAGGGGTCCGGGTGGCTGGAATTCAGGCAGCGAGAGCCCTGAAAAGAAGCCAGGCCAGGAAGGGCACAGAGGGGTCCAGGGCGGGTGTGAGGAAGGCAGTCCGGGTGGAAGGAGGCAGGGCGGCACAGGCTGGAAGGCAGGACACATGGGCAGGTTTGTTCTCCTCTGCATTCTTTTTCCCTGGGCTGTTTTTGGTCCAGAGGGAAACCATAACCCTGCCCGAGACAGGATTGGTCAGGTCGGGAGCCAGGGCAGGGGTCGTGGCATCCAGACTGAGTGGAAGCAGAGCGAGGAGGGCACTTGCCGAGAAGGGCGGGCGGACACTGAGCAGGCAGAACCCCATCGGCACCAACACGCGCAGTGACTGCCTCT
>NW_005359064.1:4467190-4511015 GCF_000412655.1 Myotis brandtii | reverse complement strand
CGCCAGGAGCCCAGCCCCCAGAGGTCCCTTCAGGCCCGCGGCCGCTGCCCCTCCTTCCGAGCCAGGTGAGTCCCCGCGCACCCCGATCCGCCCCTTCTCACCAGGAAATCAGGCTGCTCCGGCTCGCGGCTCCGGGGGGCTCTAGGCTCAGGGGCTCCCGCGGGGCTCACGAGCCTCACCGTGGGAATGCGGGGGCCTGGGGTCTGGGTTCGGGGTTCCCTTTGGGGCAGCGGAGCCTCCAGCCTGGTGTGGGGTCTTTAGGCTAAAGGGCCGCCGCAGGGCGCTGGGTAGGGTCCCCAGGCAGGACGTGGAGCCCCTTGGGTGGGCGTTACAGACCGTGTTTGCACAAGAGAAAGCAGGTTTGGAAAAGAAGAGGAGCAAGACAGGGATGGTGCGTGACAGAGGGACAACGTGCCCCCCTTTTCTAAGTGCCGTGCCCCATGCCAGGGACGGTGAAAACTACCCTATTGTTGGTTCTGTGCAAGAGGAGCCTGGACCCCACGACTTAGTTCTTGGGGTTGCCCCGCTCCGAGCCCAGGCCCCGCCCGGACCTGTTGGGGCCCCTCATTTGCCACCTGCCTAGGTGGACAGAGACGGAATTTACAAGTACTCCTAGACCAGGGCTTAACAGGTGTGGGCCCTGGCTCCCTCCCCACTCCCTCCTACTCTGTGTTCTTAGGCAAGTTTCCTAAACTCGGAATCTTAGTTTCCTGGGCTGAAATTGAGAAGGGCGATAAACAATAGTACAATCCTCCTAGGGTTGCTTGAGAATTCCTTGAGCTTATGCACCATCTGGCCGTAGGAGGCCCTCTGTGAAAGTTGGTTATTAACCTTTGCAACAATGTTGGGAAACAATCCCTTATAGCAGCGGTTCTCAACCTGTGGGTCGCGACCCCTTTGGGGGTCAAACGACCCTTTCACAGGGGTCGCCTAAGACCATCGGAAAACACATATATAATTTCATATTGTTTTTGTGATTAATCACTATGCTTTAATTATGTTCAATTTGTAACAATGAAAATACATCCTGCATATCAGATATTTACATTATGATTCATAACAGTAGCAAAATTACAGTTATGAAGTAGCAACGAAAATAACTTTATGGTTGGGGGTCACCACAACATGAGGAACTGTATTAAAGGGTCGCGGCATTAGGGAGGTTGAGAACCACTGCCTTATAGAGACAAGGAAACTGAGGCTTGGAGATGAAAGCTATTGGCCGCGGCGAAGCCAGGTTTACAGCCTCCAGTGCTCTCGGAACCCTGCTCTAGGTCTGTCCCCTGTGCCCAGGACCCTGGGAGAGGTCCCCCCCCCAGGGGACCCTGGCTGTGGGAGGACAAGTGGGCTGCCAGCCAGGTGCCGAGCTGAAGAGACGGATTGCTGGAGAGGAATCAGCTTTGGACCCTCCAAATGGCAATTAGAGGAATGGGACACCTCGTGGGGGAATGAAGGCTGTCCGCCTGGCAGCTCAGCTGAGCCCTGCCCTGGTCTAGAGCTGCATTCCTTGGTGGGCCACAGGCTGCAACATAACAGGTGACCCGGAGCTGCTCTCCTGCACGGCACAGCTCCGCTCGCTCACAGGGTCTGGTAGCTGGGTCCTGGGGACCCAGTCCTGGGTGGGGTCTGGGGTAGGAGACCTGGGAAGCCGTTACATTCCTACCACTGCCAGCGCAGCCCACAGCGTCCCCACGCACCACCGCCTGGGCAAGGACCTTGACCGGTGTCAACTCTGAAAGGAGGCATAAGCTGGGAGGCTGCCAGGCTGCCCACGCAGGCTCTGTTGTCTCTTCTTCCCAGCTCCTCCCCCTTGCTGCACCTGATCTTTCTTTGTGGAGGGCCAGGGGCCAATGGTTAGCCGAGGCCCCTCTCACCACTCCTCAACTGTGACAACAGCCTCACCTGGTGGCTCCCAGACTCTACCTGCTTCCAAAGGCATTGTTTTGTACCCCTTTGTTTTTCCACAAGGAATACATGCCCAGTGTAGGGAAAGAAAAAGAAGCCCTGGCTGGGTGGCTCAGTTGTTTGGAGCATCCTCTCATACACCAAAAGGTTGAGGGGGCTGAGAGGTTGGGGGAGGGGGTGCATGTGAGGCGCTGTGCAGCTGCCACACTTGGACCAGGGTCGGCTTGCTGGAGGCCAGCGAGCCCTTTCTAATGTTGCCACCTTATTCCTTCCCTTCTTGGACACTCCCACTTGATAGATCAGTTCGGTCAATGCACATATCTAGGTTACCAATTCCATCCCCAGTTGGGGCACATAGGGGAGGCAACCGATGGATGATTCTTTCTCACATGAATATTTCTCTCTCTTTTCCTCTTTCTCAAAAAAAAAAATTAATAAAAGCATATCCTTGAGTGAGGATTGAAGAAAAGCAAAAACAAAAAACAAACAGCATTCTGGTAAGAAAAGGATAAATGCAGTCATTCCTTCTGACCCCCCAAAACACCCCAGACCCAAAAAACTCCATCCAGTGACTTTTAACATTTCTGTTTGAATTCTTCAGGCAAGTACACAAACACAGGTGCTTGCACATATACCTTAAAAATCATAGTGATGTGTTACTTGTTTCAGTGTTTTAGCTCATAAATTTCTGGGAGTGAAACAGATTATGTTGCCGTTTCTAACAGCAGCATGGCTTAAATAGTGTGAATGTCTCATTATTGTAAAATACTCATGTCTTTATTTGCTTGTCCAAACATAATTTAGAAGTGAAATTGCTGAGTCAGAAGAATTATTTTTAGGATTTGGATATTTATTGCCAAATTTTCCTCCAGAGAGTTTGGACCACTTTATCAGTGCACTGAGTTGTCTATAATATACCACTATCCGCAGTATATAAGCGTGTCCATTTTCCACAGCCTAGCCAACATCAGATATTTATATTGTTGTAAATATTTTCCAATTTTATAAGAGAAAAATAGTCCCTTGTTTTATTTTACATTTTTTGATTACTTGTGATTTGAATATGTTTTTATTTGTCTATTGGCAGTTTTTACTTGGCAAATTGTTTCAGAGACATGTAAAATTTTCATGTATGAAAATTTGTCATATACTCTTTTTTACATTTCTTGTATAGTGTCAGGCTTGTAAAGCCTAAAATTTACCAGCATTTTCTAATACTTTAATGTTTTCTTCCTATATTTAATATCCATATATGTAAAAGGCTAATATGCAAATTGTCCCCATGGGAGTTTGACTGGGAGACTGATTCTTGCTATGACATGCACTGACCAGCAGGGGGTGGTGCAGAATGAAGAAAGGCCCTGGCCAGCAGCCAGAAGGCCACAATTGGCCCTGATCACTAGCCAGGCCTAGGGCCCCTATCTGTGTATAAATTTTGTGCACCAGGCCTCTAGTTTTAACTATTTAAAAACCCAATTGAACTGTATTTTAGAGTAAGATGTGAACCATAGAGCTAGATTTATTTTATTTTACCTAATTAATTTAATTAATAGATAAGGTTTTTTTAGAACAGTTTTTTTTTAAACTTCTGTGCTCCACCTGTTAATTCCTCCTTTTCCTCCCAAACCTCTGGCAACCACAGATCTTTTCATTGTCCCTCTAGTTTTGCCCTTTTGAGACTGTCATATAGTTGGAATCATACAGTATGTAACCTTTTAACATTGTTTTTTTTTTTTTCACTGAGTAATATGCATTTAAGGTTTCTCTATGTCTCTTCATGACTTGATAGATCAGGTTTTTTTTTTAGTACTGAACAATATTCCATTGTCTGGATGTACCACAGTTTATTATCCGGTCACCCATTGGAGGACATCTTGGTTGCTTCCAAGTTTTACTAATTATACACTAAAGCTACCATAAATTCCCACGTGCAGGTTTTTGTATAGACATAAAATTTCAACTCGTTTAAGTAAATGCCAAGGAGTGTGCTTGCTGGATTGCATGAAAAGAGTATGTTTAGTTTTCTAATCAACTGCCAAATTATTTTCCAAAGTGGCTGTATCATTTTGTATTCCCACCATGGCTCTACATCCTCATCAGCACTTGGTATTGATCAATGATTTGGATTTTAGTCATTTTAATAGGTGTGTAGTGGTATTTCATTATTTTAATTTGTGGTCCCTAATAACATATGATGTTAAGCATCTTTTCATATACTTTTTTTACCATCTGTATATCTTTTTGTGTGTGTGTGTGTGAAATGTCTATTCAGGTCTTTCCTCCATCTTTAAATTGGGTAGTTTTTTTTTTATGTTGAGTTTTATGGATTCTTTGTATATTTTGAATACCAGACCTTTATTAGATATGTTTTTGCAAATGGTTTTTCTCTATGGCTTCTTTTTATTCGCTTAACAGTGTCTTCTGCAGCGGTATTTCATGTTAGCAAAATAGCTGAGATGAAAAGGCACAAGGCTGCCATGCAGAGCACATGGAAGTGGGAATTGGTACAACCACTTTGGAAAACTGGCAGAATATGCTGAGGCCAAACATTTTCATATCTGTGAGCCAGGAATTCCACTCCGAGGTCCATATCCCACAGCAATGTGTACCTATGTGCAGGAAGAACCATGTGGCAGAACCTTTATATCCCTGTTGGTAATAGCTTCAAACTGGAAAACACCCAAATGCCAGTCCACAGTAGAGTGGGTAAATAAATGCCTGTGTTTACATTCACACAATGAAATATTATGCAGCAAGCAGAATGAGCACAGTACAACAACATGGGTAATGTGAAGGGAGGATAAATCCACAGAACATTACAATGTACGATTCCATTTATATAAATGAAAAAGATATATTGGCAAAAGTATTTGATATTGTTAAAAGTTCATTTACTCTAAGTGGGGTGTAGTGTCTGGAAGAGGCTCACGGGGGGCTTCTGAAGTAATTCCTTTTCTTAGTGCTGATTATAAGGTTGTGTTCAGTTTGTGAGGATTCATTGAGCTACATACCAATGCTTTGTGCATTTTTCTGTATCTATGAGGCTTGTTACTTTCATAAAATTTTCCGTAAAGTATGTATGATTTTGTGAATGGACAATTTAAAGCAATGTACCAGGAGAATAATAGGTTTTACAGATATGCGCGCGGTGAATGAATGAGCAAACGTTGGAGGCATTTGCATGATCTAGGTATGCGTCATTCCACATATCTTCCTTCTTCTTGGCCAGTGGCACCCCCTCTCACTTTCCCCTCCACCTTCAGTCCTCAGGGCCTGTCCAGCACGTGTGCCTTTCTGTGAGGTTAAGGTAATAGGCCCCCAGGCCCAGGCCCCCTTGCTGCTTCCTGGCTCATTTACAGGCTGAAAGTCATTTGAGGCACGTAACATCCTTCTCAGTAACGAGCGAGGAAACTGACTGGTTAGTACCTGAAATATGTTCAAATACACCTCAGGGAACGTGACGCCCAATGTTCCATGCCAATTTGGAGGGGTTCAAGTAGGAATCCTTAATTCTACAATCTCTGTACATCTCCCCCACTGTAACATCTAAAATCTGCCCCTTCCCTTGGGGAACCTTTCCCTCTGGTCTCCCTGCAGTGGCTCGCCACTAGGAAGCCCCAGAAAGGGGGCTGAGAGGTTGGGGGAGGGGGTGCATGTGAGGCGCTGTGCAGCTGCCACACTTGGACCAGGGTCGGCTTGCTGGAGGCTAGCGAGCCCTTTCTAATGCTGCCACCTTATTCTTTCTCCAGGTTCTTCCCACCCATCCCTGCTGCCATGAAGATCGCAGTGATCGGGCAGAGCCTGTTTGGCCAGGAAGTTTATTGCCACCTGAGGAAGGAAGGCTATGAGGTCGTAGGCGTGTTCACTGTCCCAGACAAGAATGGGAAGGCGGACCCCCTGGGTGAGTGGGTGGTCTAGGAGCAGGGAATGGGGGTGTCCAAGAAGGCAGGCAGCAGCGGATGGGAGCAGAAGCCCGCAGGATCTAGTGGTGGGGCCACGGGTGGCCCTGGAGACCTCCTCCCCACCTAGTTGTGAGGCAGGGCTTCCATCCTGGAGAAGAGCCACGGGAGCACTCCGCCTGCTCCCAGCCCTGCTGTCTGGTTACCCCATGTTTCCCTGACCCTAGCCCCCAGGCCCTGAAAGGGATGCCAGGCAGGCGTCATTATGTCCCCGCCACTGAGCAGGGCTGACTCACAGAGTGCTAAGTCCCACCCTGGCAGTTTCTGTTCAGGGGGATGGAATGGGGCCTGAGAATTTGCATTTCTAACAGGTTCCCGGGTGATGCTGATGCCTGTGGCTCTAGGAGGAGCAATTTGAGAATCAGTGGCTGAGCTGGGAACTCAGCAGCCCAGTAAGATGCAGGGCCCTCAGCTCAGATTCACAGACTCTCCAGGGACGCTCTCGGGTCTTCTCAGGCCTGACAGACATGGAATAGGGCCGGGCTTAGGAAAGGGGCCTGTGGGGCTGACCAGACACAAGGCTTGGTTCATAAGGAAGAGCTGAGTCTCCCCAGACAGCAGTGCAGGCCCCGTTCTTAGATCTGACCCATGACATAGCCTGAGCCCAGCCCCGGCCACTAAGTGGCCATTGACACCAGCTCCTGAGCCTGGACCCAGACTGGGGCTGCTACTTGACCGCACCTCAGATGTCACGCAGAAGTATTCCCTTGGTCACAGTGGGAACAGCTTGTGCAAGCACAGTCCAGCCTGGTCACACTGACCCCACCCTCCTTCAACACCTCTGGAAGCCAGGGTACAGAAGTGGAGGGGCTAGAAGTGGGACAGGTCCAGTCAGGGGCCAGACATCAGGGTGAACAGAGGATCAAGTACAAGCAAGTGTCCAATGGGTGCTAAAGAGGGGCAGGCAAAGAGAACTTGGAGGTACTGGTATAGTGACTGCAGGAGGCAGCTGCCACCGCTAAGGCTAGGGAAAGTCGAGGGAAGAAGTTGTGACTTCTAACACTTGGAATTGGGGTGGGGGGGGGCGGGGCGTGTAATTCAGACCTGAGAGGAGGGTGTGCTGGCCATGGGGCTGGTAACAGGGTGGGGAGAGGGGCATGAGGGCTGGGACTTGGACCTTGGAGTGCCGACACCAGCAAGAGGGGGTTGTGTGCACTGAGGCTAGTTAGGCAGATACTGGGAAGACTGCAAAGGACTCAGCTGCTTCTCTGGGTGAAGAAGTGAGGCTGGGGTAATGCTTACAGAGAGGAAGGAGCCCTCCTCCCCTCCCCTCTCCTCCCCTCCTCTCCTCTCCTTCTCCCTCCTGCACCCGTATTGCCAGTGCTTTTGTGGTTTGCAGGTCCCAGACCCCTCCCCAGAGAGCAGGGTAGAGAAATAGTAACTTGGTGATGGGCATGGTGTGAGGCCTTGGGGAGCGGTCTGAGGGCAAAAGGCCAGCCGTTGGGGGTCAGGCAGGAGTCTGGGAGAGGGAGGAGCTCGGATGTCATCTCTTGGTTGTCAGCAGAAGTCAGACCAGATAGAGCAGTCCCTGAAACCTCACTCCTGGCTAGTGCTGCCCCCTCTGTGCTGTGGGGTGGAGCCTGGCTGGGCCATGGGGAAGGCTGAGAGGGACAGGCCTAGAGAGAAGAGGCAGGAGTTACTTTGCTGGGAAGGCAGAGGTGGCCACGTGTGGGTGGGTGCAAAAAGGGGCCGGTTTCCCATTCCCTGTCCCACAGGCCTGGAGGCTGAGAAGGATGGAGTGCCAGTGTTTAAGTTCCCCCGCTGGCGGGAGAAAGGACAGGCTCTGCCTGACGTGGTGGCAAAATACCAGGCTCTGGGTGCTGAGCTCAACGTCCTGCCCTTCTGCAGCCAGTTCATCCCCATGGAGGTCATCAATGCCCCCCGCCATGGCTCCATCATCTACCACCCGAGTCTGCTCCCCCGGCATCGAGGGGCCTCGGCCATCAACTGGTAAGGTGGCAAAAACAGCCCCCTCTGCCTGAATCGTCATCCTCCCTTAGCCATGCAGGTGCCATGCAGGTGCCTAGCTGTGCTGCCAGATGGCATCCACCCACCGGATTGGTTTAAGGGTTAACAATCAGCAAGAACACTCGGGAGAACGGGGATAAGTCTCGCTGAGTACTGTGCACTCCCACAGTAAGCTTCAGCGTGGGCAGTCATATTCCCATCTTGCCTCGGGGTCTCAGAAACAGTGTGTCAGGGGCCTCACCCAGTAGGCTACCAGGACCACCAACCAGGTGATGTGTCCAGAGGTCTGCTCTAACCTCCACCCACTGCCACCCTCTCAGTAGCACCCCACTTAGAAAGAGATAAAGATGGGTGATGAGAAGTACTAAGAAGACAATGACCGGGTGATGTGTCTGGTAGGTGGGGTAGTTTAGATGAGTAGTCAGGGTGGGGAGACAGCTAAGCCGGGAAAAGAGAGTGGGTTTGCAGTCAGACTGGTCTGGTTGGAATTCTACAGCCACATCTCTTCACTTCTCTGGATCTGTGTCCTTGTCTGTAAAGGGGGCAATGCCTGTTACGTCAGTGGGGAAGATTAAGTTACAGGAGGCATATCGGGCTTTTACCACAATGCCTGGTTGGTGTCAATAAATAGCATTTTATTTCTCCTTCCCACTCTCACCAGAACAGGCATCGATCCTCCCAGGGGTCGAGGGGGTCAAGAGGGTGTGCTGGAGGATGACAGGGTCTATACAGGCTGCCCCCAAGTCGTCCTTCTCTGTGGTCCTTGCTGCTAGACTCAGGGTTTCATTCTGTTCCCTAGGACCCTCATTCACGGCGATAAAAAAGGGGGGTTTACCGTCTTCTGGGCAGATGACGGCCTGGACACCGGGGACCTTCTGCTCCAGCGGGAGTGTGAGATCCTCCCGGACGACACCGTGAGCACTCTGTATAACCGCTTCCTCTTCCCTGAAGGCATCAAAGGGATGGTAAGAGCTGGGAGCTGGCCTTGCCACATGTGCCTGTTTGTCCCAGACACCCTTTCTAGGCCCAGCCTGCCCTGGAGCTGGCTGGGAATTTGTGCCCCCAATTCAAGGGTTCTGGAGGGAGAGAGCTCTCACTTCACAGTTTCAAGGAGGCATGACTAGGACATTTAATATACTGTATTAGGCAGGACTCTTGCTTACAACTGCAAGAACCAAACTCAAAAAGCTTTAGCCAAAACGGGGACATTTTGGGCTCATAAAATAGAGAAGACTAAAGGCAGGGGTGGTGTCAAGCATGGCTGAATCCAGAGGCTTAAGCCATGTCACTAAGATTCTATTTCTCTCTTTTTCTTCGCCCTAAATCTGCTTGTCTGTTTGGTTAGCTTCATTCTTAGGTTGACTGCCCTCAAATGGGAGGGGAAAAAGTCACTGGTACCTCAAGGCTTACACCTCTGGGCTCCAGGGGAAGAGAAATCCTCTTTCTCCTAGAAATCATGAATGAAAAATCAGAGAAGGCTGATTGGCTGATTTGGGGGTCATGTGATCACACGGAGCCAATCACTGACCAGGATGACGGGGTACTCTGATTGGCAGCCTCAGTCACATGCTTCCTGCTGTGGCCTGTGGGGGAAGGAAGGCTGGTCCTTGTGGACTGAGATTTTTCCACAAGAAAACTCAGTGTTACCAGAGGAAGAGACAAGAATGACTGATATCAGAGACACTTATGCTTGGCTCGGCAGGCAGACCCCGTGGGACCTGACTCCAAAGGGGTTGGTGTGTGTGCGGGCCTGCTGGTGGTCCAGCGGGAGAAGGCCAGCCAGTGATGGCCAACATTCCTGCTTCTCACAGATTCTAGCGGCAGCAGGAGTCAGACAGGGGGAGTTCCCCCGGAGGACAGCACTTGCTGTTTGGAAGTAGCAATGAGCATAACAGTGCCCTGAAAGTGCTCACTGCTGCCCAGACGTCAGCAGTCTGGTGTGCGGCCACCTTTTATTTTTCAGGTGTGTAGAACTAGATGCCTCTTTGTTTTGTTTTTGTTGTTGTTGTTTAAATATATTTTTATTGATTTCAGAGAGGAAGGGAGAGGGAGAGAGAGATAGAAACATCAATGAGAGCATTGATGATGTTTTGTTTTTGTTGTTGTTGTTTAAATATATTTTTATTGATTTCAGAGAGGAAGGGAGAGGGAGAGAGAGATAGAAACATCAATGAGAGTATCATTGATTGGCTGCCTCCTGCACGCCCCGTACTGGGGATCGAGCCTGCAACCCAGGCATGTGCCCTTGACCGGAATTGAACCCGGGTCCCTTCAGTCCACAGGCTGACACTCTATCCACTGAGCCAAACCAGCTAGGGCTAGATGCCTCTTTGTATTCTCTCTCATGCAAAGTAAACTTGCTGAAGATTTTGTATGAGAGACAGAGAAAGGGGTTACCTTGCACATCTCACAGGAAACAATTAAAAATATCCTTTAAGGCTGCGCTGTCCAATAGGGCAGCCACTGGTCACATGCGGCTATTAAATTAACTTAAATGAATTCTAATTAAAAACTGAGTTCCTCAGTCTCACTAGCTACATGTCAAGTACTTAGGAACGACGCACGGCCAATGACCTCTGTATTGGACAGTACAGATGTGGAACGTGTGCCTTGCCACAGAGCATGCCACTGGGCAGTCCTGCTTTCGACATTTCTGACACCCCCCTCCCTTCCCAGTCTCGCTGTGTCTGGGGCTCTCCACAGCCCCTTCCTCACAAGGAGCTCAGGCTTCTTGGCTGCCCTTCCTCCTACCCTGAGTCCTCCTCCCACCATCTTCCTCTTCTCTTGAACAGAGAAACTACTTCCTGCTTAATCTCAGACCTCCAAAACCATCGCGAGGCTCACGACCCGTTCTCCTTACCAGGCAGGGAAGGTTTTAGATAAAAACTTGGAAATGTGTGTGTGTGTTCTATGTAATCTTCCAAAACCTTGTGTGGTGGAGAGGGTGGGGGTTAGTGCCCATTGTACAGATTGGAATGGGATTCAGACTAGCTCCATCTCTTCATACAGGAGATATGTCCTGGCTGCCTGTGGTGTGCCAGGCATGTGTGATTACTGTGGGGCAGGGTCCAGACTCAGTGTGAACCCAGGGGATGGGAGTAAGGGGAAGGTCCTAAGACTGGGAATGTTGACCGACCGGGTCTCCCCAGGTGCAGGCTGTGAGACTGATTGCCGAGGGCAGAGCCCCCAGAGTCCCTCAGCCTGAGGAAGGAGCCACCTACGAAGGCATCCAGAAGAAGGAAACAGCCAAGGTGAGTGCCAGGGACTCTGCCCACCCTGCAGCCAGGCGATGCTCAGACTGGGGTGAGGCGGGTATCCTGGGGAAGCTGGGGTTCTGGCTGGGCAGCCAGATTGTAATTGTTTAGGCCAGAAGAGAGGGCTGCCAGGGTGGGGAAGCGTGAGCCAAGCTGTGAATGGGGGGAGGCATGCGGCACCCAGACAGGCCGGGATCAGGGTCCTTTCTGGGTTTTTCTCTGTTTTTCTTTAGGAAGAATGGGCAGGCAGGATCCCCAGAGAGAAGTGTGTGTGTGTGTGTGTGTGTGTGTGTGTGTGTGTGTGTGTGAAATCAGCTGTAGGGCTGGCAGTCTCTAAGCTGAGGAACGAGAGGTAATTCAGTTCCTCAAAGCTGTCACAGTAGTGGAGTCTGCGGGCTGTATCTCTGCTCCTCTGCTCAGGGCTTATGGGGTGCTATGTGGGGATCTGTGTGAGTCCTGTAGGCCAGGAGGAGCTGTGGGCGGCAGGGCACTATGGGATGGGCCTGCACTTTGTGCCGGGGACTCCATGTAAGGCCTTGGCCATCTTAACAATGGAACAGTCTCTCCCCCAAACCATTAGTTTATGTTTATTCAACCTGCGGAAGTTGGAGGGTCGGAGAGCACCCAGAGCACGGGTACCAGGGAGACACCCACCCGGCTCAGGAACTCAGACTAGTGTCTGAGAAGCCGGACTTCCCCGCTCTCTTCCCCGGGCTTCACCTACTGCCAAGGGCCAACAGGCTGGAGGGGAGGGCACAGGTGTTACCCAGGTGGTCAGCAAGTGGAGACAGACCTGCTAAGCAGCCGTGTCCTGCCTCACAGATCAACTGGGAGCAGCCAGCAGAGGCCATTCATAACTGGATCCGTGGGAACGACAAGGTGCCGGGCGCCTGGACAGAGGCTTGTGGGCAGGTGTGTTCATGCGTGACTGGGATTGAGCTAGGTGCACCGGTGTGCCCCACTGACTGCAGAACTGGTTGGCAAATAGCCACTGCCCTGAACTCCAACCCCACCTGAGTGCCCTTAGCCACTTCAACCCCCCACCCCCACCCCTGACCATGGGACCTACCCACCATCTGGTGGCTAAAGGATCAGGGCCTCCAGGCCCTGCAGCAAATCTGAGGTTGAGCTGTGTTGGTTGTAAAATATTTTGACTCTCACCTCTGAGCCCATAGAGACCCCAGGCCCACCACTGACTTGGACTTAGCCCCAGGGGGAGGGGCAGCAGGCTTAGGCCAGGGTCTGGGCGGGAGGCAAGTCAGATGGTGCTTACAGGCTCTCTTGAGGGGTCAGGGTCTGGCAAGACCATAAGCAGGGACTTTGCACCCCATGGAGGGCAATCCTGTCCTCCACAAAGTCCCAGACTGTCCTAACCCCTGATCATTGACCAACCACCCAGACTGTGTCTGGGAGTCCCCCTGCTGCCCTCACCACCACAGGACCCCTTTCAAAGTGACCAGTGCTTGGTGGCACCCCAGGGCCGGTGTCCTCACTGTGGTGTCTTGAGCAGATGTCTGTCTCCCTGAGATCTGAGGCTGGGGCCAATACCAAAGGTCTTAGGGGCACACTGGGCTTAAGGGCTCCAGAGGCTGCCAAGGCCTTGCTTGTGCCCCTGGAGGCAGAGTCTTAGGCCCACATAGCACTGTCCCCCACCCCCACTTCATCTCCTTGCCCTGCTCAGCCCTGCCCAGCCCTGCCCAGCCCTGCTCAGCCCTGCCCAGCCCTGCCTAGGCTGCCAGCAGTGGGGGCCTCTTCTCATTCACTGCCTTCTGGTTTTCCTGTCCTGTTTCCAAACAGAAGCTGACGTTTTTCAACTCCACGCTGAACACTGCAGGCCTGGTGCCTGAGGGAGAAGCTTTGCCCATCCCGGGAGCCCACCGGCCGGGGGTGGTCACCAAAGCGGGACTGATCCTCTTCGGGAATGATGACAGAATGGTAACAGTGCTGCTGCGGGCCACATGTCCCTTGAGGTTTCAAGGCCACACAGACTTCTGCCCAGGGTACTGGCCCTGCAGTTAGACCCCAGGCTGCTCTGGAGAAAATAAGATGGCAGGTTCTAGGAGTCCATGTGTGCCCCTGGCCACTGGGTCTGCCCACTTCCCTGTTCCAGGAAGGCTGGCCTTTTGCTCTTTTTGACCAGGTGCCCTACCCAGAGCTGGGTGTCCTGTGAGAGTGTCAGAATCAGGGGGAAGCTCTCTGCAGGGAGTCCTGAACTTGGGGCCTCATATTAGTCCTGCAGAGTGTCCAAGTGCAACTGGGGTGGTCATTAAAGCGCTGTGCCTCAGTTTCCTTCTCTTTGAAGAGCCCTGGAGTCGTACCAGGCACAGGGCATGCTCCGATTTGTATTAGCAGACTCTGTAGCTCAGAAACAGCTAATATCATGGAGCACTTTCTGTGTGCTGGGAAATAGCTTTAAAACAATTTCCATGCATTAAATTTAATTCTCCCAACAACCCTATGAGATATGAATATTATACCCGTTTTACAGAGGAGGAAATGGAAGCACAGAGATTTTTTTTTTTTAAAAAAACCAACACCCAGTTTGTGGCAGAACTGGGATTGAAACCCTAAAATCCTGGCTCTGAGGCCCACCAGTTGGCCATGGTTCTCTATTAGTGCTCACTCTGTGCATTGCTGAGCTGGTTGGGGCCTTAAGATACCAGGGCAGGGGAGAAAGAGGACAGGCAAGGGACTGCAAAAATGTTAGGGAATGTCAACAAAACCTGGATGCTGACCCTTGGCTGCATTGGTGTGTGTGTACAGGCCAATTTATCATGACTGATAAATGCGGTTGGAAGACCAGGTCTGTCTTGGATCACATTCCCTAGAAGCGGTTCCTGAGATGGGAAATCTTGTGCACGTGATTTCTGGACCATTCGGGGAGCAGGCTAGGACAGAGGGTCCTGGAGCAGTCCAGCCTTAATCAGGACAGGCTCTGCAGTGTGACTTACATCAGCTGATCATGTCCCGGCATCCTCACATGACTCAGTTCTCAGCTTCTGCACCCCCGAGTTAGGGTGGGGGTCAAAGAGGCATAGCCCCTGGCCTCTCTGTGCAGGGCCATGTCTATCTGCCCACATAGGGGAGGACATGGGTACAGAAGTAGGCCACTAAGAGCCCATGCTTGCAGCAGGGCCCTGTTATGGGGGAAGGGCACCAGCTCCGTCCTCTGTGATATCCACTGGTACAGCAGAGCAAAGGGGCAGCCTTGGTGGAAACCCGTGGTTGAACCATCTCTCGGGAATTTCCAGCTGGGTATGGCTGGGTTTTAGCTCACAGAAAGCTCCAGAACATATTCAAAAGGCAGCAGGCTGGGGGTCAGGCATGGGACTTGGCACTAGATCTATTAGGGCATGTGTGGTATATGCCATTTCTATAGACTTCTTATCAAACAGAGAGGTTCATCTCTACCCAACAGTACATCTGCTCTTCTTCCTACCTCGATATGCCCCTCTGTCCCCCAGAGGGCATATATGACCTTCCCCAGATGTTCTCATGGGGTTTGGGGAGCTGGGGAGTTTGGTGATGAATTGTTTTCTCAATTGTTTTTCAAAGTAGTGCTGGAATTATTCTGTCTAATTCACGGGCACTGATTTTATAGAAATAATAAAGCCATTACACATAAAAGAACAAGAGCATGGTGGGGTGGGTGACAGGGAGAGGTGAGCGTGAGCTCCAGTTTCCTCTGTGTCCTTACACAGCAGCCTCCCCACTCTGAACGCCTCCTCATGCACCTGAGACTCCCTGTGCCTTTCTCGCGGTGAGGGCTGGAGATGAAGCACAGCGCTCTCTGCAGACTTGCTCTCTTCCCGGCATAAGGCAACCACAGGCCCTGAACAATCCTTTCTTGCAGCTGCTGGTGAAGAACATCCAGCTGGAGGATGGCAAGATGATCCCGGCCTCGCACTTCTTCAGGGGAGAAGACAGCAGCGCCCTCGAGCTGACGGAGGCAGAACTGGTCACCATGGAGGGTGTGCGGGTGAGACCACTTCAGGGCTACCGTCTGGTTGGGCAGGTCCTGCACTGCGCATGTGTTTTGTGACTCACACTCCCTGGAGTCAGCCTCTGCACACTCTCTGTGGATGTGCTGGCCCCAGGCCCAGTGTTGGTTCTATCTTGTCTTGGGGCTTTCTATGTCCTCTTGCCCCTTCTTCCTCTGCCTTTGAAAGCCTGAGATTTGGTCAGTTATCTATGACTCTTCTAGGGACTCATTGTCAACAGGAGAGAATGAGACAGAAGCCCCTGGAATAGCTGAGTCAGGTGCCAAGCTCAAGGTCTGCCCTGGGGTCAGTCTGCCCTGGGGTTAGAGGGCCAGCTGGACAAACTGACCCTCTGGTTACAATTGAGTGGCATTCGGAGCAGCATGAGATTATGTGTTTATAGAGCTGGACTTGAGTCAAAAGCTGCTACGGCTGAGCCCATCTGTGAAATGGAAGGAATAAACCCCACCTCCGTGGATGTTGTGAGTGGTAGAGGAGAGCATGCGTATGAAAAAGGTCAATTTAGTAGCACCTATTAGGATCTAAAAAATGTTGGCAAAGAGCTTAACAGTCATCAGAAGAATCAGGTACATGTAGAGTTCTAAACACTTCAGGAATAGTAGTTCTAAACACTTCAGGGAGTGGGCAGTCCAGGACCTTCAGGCTCCTTGAAGCAGCTGCACCTTGGAGTGGACTGAGAGCCAAGCCTGATACCGTGCACACATCAGGGGCTGCTGTCACCCAGCTGACACCTGCTCCCAGCTCCCAGTTCCCAGCTCCCTTGGGACCTGTGTTCTCACCACGCCTGTTTTTCAGAGTGCCTGGAAGCGGATTCTCCCCAACGTCCTGGAGGTAGAAGACTCCACCGATTTCTTCAAGTCGGGTGCCGCATCAGTGGATGTGGTGAGGTAAGGCCAGGAGTGGGAGGTCCCATCCCAGTTGTCTGAGGCTGTGCCACTCATCAGCCCAAAATGTAATGGCGGGAAACCACCACCATTTGTTATATTCATGGTTAGCAGGTCAGTGATCCAGAAAGGGCCCATGAGTGCAGGCCTGGCAGGCCACCCTGAATGGCTACAGGTCAGTGGACTGGCAGGAGCTAGGACAGCTGAGTAGGGATGTACTACTGCTAGCTGGCTTCTCACTGCCATGCTGGCACCTGGGCCAGGAAGGCTGGCAGCTGCTTTGCTGGCACCACTGACCAGGCACCTGCATGTGGTGGCTTGGGGACTTGGACTTTTCACGGTGCTGAGAGCGAGAGTGCCAGCAAACAATGCAGGTGTGGTAGCACCTTTCGTCACCCAGCCTGGAAAGTCTCCCCATCGAGTCACTGCTCCTGACTTGATTGGTCTCAGCAGTCACAAGCCTATTCAGACTCAGGGGCAGGGACAGAGACCTACCCCTTCAATGGGAAGAGAATCAGCTAATGTATGACTTTTTTAAAACTGCCACCAGCTCCAATACCCCCAGTGAAAGCCAGAGTGTGCAGAAGGTGGGGGAGGACAGGCAGGTTGGGCCTGAGCAAATGAATCTAACCTCCCAAGTGTTCCCGTCAGATGTATGCTGCGGGTAAAGGAATCATGATTTCAATAGTTTAAAAACTGAGTATAAGTTCATGTACAGTGCAATGCACAGATCTTAAGACAATAGTTTGGTAGACTTTGGTTTAACTTGTGTAACCCACACAAGCTATATAATATATAACCTATAGATGATGTTATATCTTTCATATATAACATCAGTTATATCTTGATCAAGATAGACACCAGCCTCACCCTATGAGGTTCCCTCCTCCTCCTTTCCAGTCAGTAGCCCCATGGCCCATAGACAATCTTTCACCATAGATTAGTTTACCTATTCTTCAACTTCCTATGAATTGTCTTGCCTTCCATTTAACAGTGTATAAACAGAAGGTTCAGGATTAAAAAGAAAAAGAGCCCAGCCAGTGTGGCTCAGTGATTGAGCATCAACTCATGAACCAAGAGTTCACCAATTCGATTCCCAGTCAGGGCACATACCTAGGTTTCGGGCTTGGTCCCTAAAATCAATAAAAACATATTTAAAAATAAAAAAGAGAGAAGGATGTGGAATACACTAGAACATCTTCGCTTATAATAATAGTAATTAATTTATTCAGTTTGGTTTAAGCAAAAAAGCCCCCCCAAAAAAAGAAAGTTCAAAAGTCTACAGTAGCTTTCTTTAGGCATAGTTGACTACCCCAAAGAGTCAAATTATGTCATTAACTTGTCACCATCTGTTGCTTCATGTGGGGACAGGGGTTTTCTTCATAGTGACAAAATGGCTGTACAGTAGCTTTGGTCTCATTTCTTGCCTTTCCAGCTTTCCCACTGAAAAGGGGATTGCTCCTCCAGCAGTTTTCACATAAGTCCTTGACTTAAATTTACTGTCTCTGGTGGAGTCATGAACCAATCACTGGCCAGAGAGAGGCATGCTGTAATTTGCCAACACTTACCTCCCTCCTCCTCATGCTGTCTCCCCTGGATACTGCAAATGTTCACTCGAGTCCAGAGTTCTAAAACATCTGATTCAGACAGTTCTACCATTTCAATAGTTATGTAGGTGGAGGGATGAATTTTTGGTTTCCTGCTCTATCATCTTTAGTCTTTACATAGGCTTTTATTTATCTTGGGTAGATATCTATAAATGAAATGGAAAGTATATGTTTGAATTTTAAGCAACTGCTTTACGGAGTGGTTTCCAAAGTACCATTTTACAGTCTTACCAGCAGTGTATGAGAACTCAGTTGGTAAGGTCCGGCTTTATAGTTTTAGACATTCTAATGAGTATGCAGCCATAGCTTGTGGTTTTAATTTGCACTTTCCTAATGACTAATGATATTGAGCATCTTTTCATATGTCATCCATATTTCTTCTTTGGTGAAACATCGGATCAATCTTCTGACCATTTTTACTTAGGTTGTTTTTTTCTTAGTGTTGAGTTTTGAGACTTTGTAATATGTCCCGAATAAAAGCCCTTTATCAGATATATAATTTAGAAATATTTTCTCTCAATCTGTGGCTTGCTTTTAAATCTTTAACAGTATCTTTTGAAGATTATTATTAATAGTTGGATTATCTCATTTACTCATCACAGAGTGGTAGCAGAGCTTTTATTGTTCCCATATCACAGGTGAAGAAACGCAGACTCAGAAGAGTTTGTCACTTGCTCAAGGTCATAAATTAGTAAGTGGTGGAGCCAGAACTTGAAACCAGGGCCTCCTGAGTCCATGGACTGGGATCTTAACCCCAATTCTAGACTAACACTCTTGCTGTGGCTGCTGGGATAAATGTCTTTGGCACCACCACCTCTGCTGCTAGAATAGTGCAGGTCTGCCACACCTCTTCCCATGCTCCCACTTTTAAAAATCTCTTTTCCTTCAGATTGGTGGAGGAAGTGAAAGAGCTGTGTGATGGTGTGGAACTGGAAAATGAAGATGTTTACATGGCAACCACTTTCAAGGACTTCATCCAGCTGTTAGTGAGAAAGCTGCGAGGGGATGACAAAGAGAGCGAGTGCATCATTGACTACGTGAGTTCTGGGCTTCCCCACATGGGCATGACCCTACCGACCCCTCAGGCATCTACTGCTATGGATCCAACAGAACACACGGGGGTAACCTGGATGTACAGGAAGGCAGGACCCCCCACGTGCCCACCTTTCAGTGTCCCAGGCTCTCCCTGGCAGCTCTGGAGAACCCGAGGATGCCAGGGCAGTGGGGCAAACTCAACAGAGGAAATTGCTGTCTAAGACTCAGTATGTAGGATAAGTTCTGAGTCCCAAGACATGAGACTAGGATAATAGGAAGAGGCCTTTACCGAGCATTTCTTTCCCTCTTTCTCCTTTGTTGGGTTTTCCAGCTGCATCTCTACTGTGCCCACAGCCCCTCCTAGATTACCTGCCTCGACTCTGGTGCCCCTGGGTGGCCCTAGCCCCTGGTTCTGGTATGACCTTCTCCTCCATTTGTCGCTGTAATTTAGTGAGGGCAGTGGCTTCCTGCTGTTGCTGATGTCTGGGTTGACTCATGGCTTCTCAGCTCTTCCATCACCTGTGTTACCAATTCTCTGCATTAAGTTATTTTTGTTGAAATGCCAGGGAAAAAAGAAAGCAAGAGAAAGGAATTGGGAGTGTTTTCCCAATAAGGAAAACAAATGTTGCTATACATTTAACTTGTATTATGGAAAAGTGATGAAGTAATTGCAAGTCTGTTTCTTAGAGAAACTATTTATTTATTTATCCTTTAATCCTCACCCAAGGATATGTTTATTGATTTTTTTTAGAGAGAGGAAGGGAGAAAGAGAGAGAGAGAGAGACATATCGATCAGTTGCCTTCCATGTGTGCCCAGACCAGGGATCAAATCCACAACCTTTTTGGTGTACCGGACAATGCTCCAAGCAACTGAGCCACCCAGCTAGGGTGTTTCTTAAAGACATTATTGAAAATTATCTCTAGGTTATCTTGGTACAAACTCCTACAGCAGTTAGCTTTGGGGTAGTTTGTCTGGCTGGTAGTTTGAAACAAAACCTGATGAAGAAAACACAGGTGGTCAGGATGGACCTCAGGTTGGCTATAGATTTGTGAACAAATGACTGATGAACAGGTTTCCCAGAGGTTCCTGCATTCAGCATGGAATTGCAGATGTGTGGGTAAGTGAGTGGTGGGGCTGGTGTCATGTCTGGCGGCTTACAAGGGCCTGTCCACCTACTTTCTATGTGTGAAGGCCAAGCAAACAGCCTGAGGTCACATAGCAGGTAAGTATCAGGGCTAGGACTTCAACCCAGGCAGTCTGGCCTCAGAGTCCATTCTATTCATTTCTTCTTACCACTCAGATCCTCAGACTTCCAATGTAATAGACCCCTTGGGTGTGTGCTGTGTGTGTGTGTGTGTGCACGTGCACACACACATGCGTGCCAGTGGTTGTCTATCCATCTGTGTTTCCTGTGTCTCCATGTGGGTTTGTGCCAGCCAATGGTGCCCATTTGTGAAGAATCCACACTACAGCTAAAGCCTGTGAAACCTTTCTTTCCAGGTGGAAAAGGCAGTGAACAAGCTGACCCTCCGAATGCCCCACCAGCTCTTCATTGGGGGCACATTTGTGGATGCCGAGGGTGCCAAGACCTATGAGACCATCAACCCGACAGATGGAAGTGTGAGTGCAGGCCCAGCACCTTCTTTTTCCTCCCTCCCACTGCTCCCCCATCCATGGTGTGCCTTCCCATCTACTCCCCTATCTGACACCGGGGGATCCTGGCCCAGGGGACCTCTGCTTGGACACAAAAGGGCAGTCCATCGCCAGTCCTCCCTACAGGAACGACATAGAGGGAGGTGTAGTGTGGACGGGTTGGCGGGGGGTTGGGGCAGGACTCTAAAGGGCCTGCTCTAGGACTGGAATAAATTTCAAACCATTCCCTCCCCTCCACACTTCAACAGTTATCCCAGCATGGCCCCACCTTCTCGAATATTTGTACTCTAATGTCTGGAAATTCTTCCTTAAATCCTATGTTTGTCAGGATTCTTGACTATGACCCTCTCACATCATGACCCATATACACACACATTCTCACACGTGTATATACTTGGGACAACACTTACTCTTACAGGTGTCTACCGAACGTTTTCTGTCCTGCCCCATCTTACAGTATAGCTCCGGTCCCTCAGAAAATAGGTAGCACACTCAACGTGGCTCATTGGAGGGAAGTTTAAAGACAGTGCTTCACAAAGAGACGGACAAGGTGTGGGGACGCAGACAAAGGGTACAGTGCCCTCGGCAACAGCATGGAGTGCTGTTAGCACCTCAAAGCCTGTTTTGGGAGTCTTGGGATAGAGGGTGTGTGGACAGGGCTGCCCAGCAGGTGCTGTCTGTAGTGACCAGCAAGAAAGCCCTGGCCTTCGCCCTCTAGCCCTTCTTTCCCACCTGCACCCAGGCCCATGCTGTAGACCATATGGGTACCTTTAGGGCATGCAATGCCGATTGGGGACAGGTCTAGTCACCCCCAATGTCTAGCCTATTCCACTTAAAAAATAAACCCTTTGCCTGGGACTCACTAAATGAATGCGTCTATGCTCTTGGTTTGAAAATGCTCATCCTTAGTCGGCAGCCCAAGTCTGTTGCCCTGTGTTGGCTCAGTGAGAAAGTGATGAGAAGGTCCCTGGTATGTACAAACACAAATAGACCTTTCCCAGGCCTCATCTTACTCTGGTTGCACCCTCCCAGTGCCCTTCCACTGGTAGAATTTCCTCTCTGAGTGCACCCAGGTGGCTGGGGAGCAGGCAGGCGTGTCTGTGTCCACGGAGCCCAGGGAAGGCTTCAGAGTTCTGCTCCACCACAGGTTATCTGCCAGGTGTCCCTGGCCCAGGTCAGCGATGTTGACAAGGCAGTGGCTGCTGCAAAAGATGCCTTTGAGAATGGATTGTGGGGGAAGATCAGTGCCCGGGACCGGGGCCGGCTCCTGTACAGGTGAGAGCCACCCACCCACCTGTCAGCTCCCACCACCTTCAGCTCAGGGCGAGGATGGATGCTCAGGTCCTTTCAAGAAGAATTGGGGTTCCAGACAGGTCCCCGAGACCCGAGGCTCATAAAAGGCTACTCAGAGGAAGTGACTTGAGAGGCAAGAGGGATTTTGCAAGTGACCTCAGGGGAAAGAGTAGAGGGGACAGTGTGAGCAAAGATGAGGGGACAGTGTGAGCAAAGATGAGGAGGTGCAAAAGTGAGGGAGTGGAACCACAAACTGGCAAAGCTAACAGCTGGTTCTGGGCAGACCCAGACAGACAGGGTGCTCACCTGGACCAGCCCAGGGCTGGTGTGCACAGAGGCCGACAACGGCAGGGACCAGGGACGGGCTCATCCTCACATCCCCCCCCCCCCCCCCCCCCCCCCCCCCCCCCCCCCCCCCCCCCCCCCCCCCCCCCCCCCCCCCGCCTTTTGTAAAGTCAGGTTGTAAATGGCCCTCCCTCCTTAGCTCCAATCAGAAGTCTTAGAGAAGGACTTGGGATTGCTGTGGCTTGTGACCACAGGATGGAATGAGGCCTGGAAGAGAGGAGCTGCTCCCCTAGAACCAGGTGGTCTGAGTGGGGGTGGAGCAGTCACCCCCAAGAAAGGTGGGGTCATGTTTCCAGCAGAAGGGAGGGTGCTGGACAGACAAACAGAGCAGTATCCAAAAGCCTGGTGAGCCGGTTTCAGGAACCTGGCTTTGATGCTCTGGGTTCTGGGGAAGCCCTCAGGCATGGAGTCTGGTGATGATGTAGTCAGTGTTGGTCATCTGGCGGGAGAGGCCCCACCCTGGCCATGCCATTGGAATGCCTTTTGTTTCCATTCCAGAGGTCAGACATGCCAAGGCAGCCCCCACAGCAGGGAAGCAGAGAGAGGGGCTTGCATGGCTTGCAAAATGGAATAGATATGGTGGGGTTGGGGCCAGGTGAGGGCTGTGGAGGCTGGGCATGCCCAGCATGCCTTTAGTTTCAAGATTTCTTGGAGCACCCATCAATTTTAGGCAGCCATTGGCTAATGACCTAGAGCCTCTGAAGGTCAGTCAGAGCTATGAAGCGCGCATGCCTGGGCTGGTGGTGGTGAGCTGCTGGCCCTGGAATAGGGACGCTGTGGTAGACGGTGCTAGCCCAGAAGAAAGTGCCTTTCCCTGGAGATGCTCTCCTTCCATCTGGCGGCACATGTGATGACCCCACTGACAACAAAGATAGTGAGGAGGTGGTGCCATGCACAGCTGTAAGTGGAGACTTCAACTGGATGGACAGACATGTCAAGGCCTGAGAACTCCTGGTGACCTGCTCCCTACCCCATGCAGCCTTCTAGTCCCCAGGGAGGAGGCGTGCCCATTGCTGCCCTGGAATTTCCCTGAGAAATGGCTGCAGAGCACCCCTGGTTCAATGAGGGAAGTAGGACTACCATGGTTTTTATGGAATATGGAATATGTTATAGGAATAAGACATGATGCAATTGTGGGAGGAGCTAGGAAGACAGATCCAGAGGGGAGAGTTAGAGAAAGTGGGAGAGTTAGAGAAAGTCAGCTCCCCAGAACCCCAGGGAGATAAGACAGAACCTCCCTGGGAATCTGGGGAGCCAGTCACACCCAGCTGCCGGAGCGGGATCATGAGGGTGAGGATCAGGTGGAGGTGTCAGGACAGGGTTGGAGCTGTATCCTGAGTGTTATGGGCAGCCATTGGGGGGACTGGAGGTATAGGCAGGACTGGACCAGGCCTGGGGGTGTTAGGGCCTTGCCAGTGGCCGTAGGCAGAAAAGAGCAGAGTGGGAACTGGTCAACAGGCTTTGATCCTGGGCTGGCACTTCCCATTGTGCAAGACAGGGCTGCTCTAGGTTGGTGGTCTCCACCTTTCTCCGTCCACCCTACCCCCTGGATACCTACAACTCTCATATCAGGAAGGGGGCCACTATTCTAACTCCTAGGCTGTCCACAGCAGCAGACCCGCCAGAACCGTGGGAGAACAACTGGATGTTGGAGTGTTCAGACTCCAGGAGGACTGTGTAGACATGCCTTCCCTTGCATCTCTCCCATCATCCCTCCCTCTCATCCCTGGAGATGCCAGCCTTGGGAGCATCTTCCACTGGATTAGCTGGTGCTGGAAGCCAAAGAGGCTTTCCCCTGGTGGAGGCCACCCCGAGACCGAGAGGGTGGCCTTCTGGGATGGGGACCTCCTTGTTGGAGGCAGGCAGCCTCCTCTGCAGGATCAAGTGTGAGGATTATTATAAAGTAGTCAATCCATCGATATTTCGGGGAGGAAGCAAGGGAGGGAGGAAAGGAGAGCAGGACAGAGGGCATCATCTTCACACTCATCCCGCGAAGTAAATGTTACTGTTCCATCTCACAGATGAGGAAACTGAGGTCAGCACCTCTGAGTGTGCAGGGCAGGGCTCCTGACTCCTTGAAGAACAGCCCTGAAAAAGCAGGCCAGGGTGTGCCAGGCCTGAGCCCGTCTTCCTCCCTTCCTCCATGCCTTGGCCAGGTTGGCAGACCTCATGGAGCAGCATCAGGAAGAGCTGGCCACCATTGAGGCTCTGGATGCAGGCGCTGTCTACACCCTGGCCCTGAAGACCCACGTGGGCATGTCCATCCAGACCTTCCGCTACTTTGCTGGCTGGTGTGACAAGATCCAGGTGGGGACTAGGCTCCTTCCCACTGCAGGAGAGCTCACACAGGCAGGCCTGGCCTGGCAGGGAAGTCCGAGGGCAGCACATTACTCTGAATGTTGTAAACACCATTATACATAAGCTGGGGGGTTTGGGTCTCCTACCCATATGGGTAGTGGGGGTGTCAGGACACAGACAAAACCTTGCTCTTCCCTGGGCCCCAGCGGCAGGCTGGCTGCCCAAAGTGAAGGGAAGAGAAACTGGGCTGGTACTTCCCACTGAAAACCTCCCCCACCCCCCACTATGCTTCTTTCAGGGCTCCACCATCCCCATCAACCAGGCCAGACCCAACAGAAACCTGACTTTGACCAGGAAGGAGCCAATTGGGTGAGTCCCAGCACAGAGTGGAGAGTGGCCACACCCCGGGTGCTTTTCATGCAACACAATGTGTGGGGCACTGATATCGTCTTCTGTTTATGTATTTATTGAACATCTATTTATTTGCCAACTACTATGTGCCAGACATTTCAGGTGCTGGAGATAAAAAACAATGATAAAAATTGATGAAAATTCCTATTCTCGGGATAAAAACAGCTTCCACTTCCATGTGCCTGACTGTGCCCGGCACTGTTTTAACTACTTTATAAACCTAATTTTATGTAATCGCCACAACAACCCTATATTAGTCAGGGTCATGGAGGAAAACAGAGAGTACACTCTAAAAAATGCATCTGAAAACAGTATAATAATTAATGTGCTTTAAAATGAGGGACTCCTACGCAGCCCAAGGAACAGAAATACTGATGGAGAAAGAGGCCAGAGCAGAGACAAGTGCTCAGTGGAAGGAAAAATAAAAGTGTCCAGTCAGCGTAGATAAGACTAGGGACTGGGGAAATGATTCAGACCCAGCGGGAGGAGGCCCTATCTCACCATCAGGTGGCCCAAAGGCCCAGGAAAACCCTCCTTTAGCCCCCAGAGAGGGGTGAGGCTGGGGGAGGTGGCATAGACTACAAGGCAGGGGTTCCCCAGACCAGGCCAAACAGCTGAAGCTATGGGGAGAAGAGGAGAATTGCCTACCTGGTGCTGAGGAAGAGAAAAGGCCAGCTCTTTCCGATGTTCAGAAAATATTAGAAAACTTATGAGCCCATCTCGCTGCTTCCCTTAGCGTCTTCCGGTGGCTCCCAGTGCCCCTAAAATGAAATCAAACTCCTGACTTTGGCTGCCTGCTTGAAGAGGGCCTGGTGCCCTTGACCCCATCCCCTCACTGGGCTCAGCCATGTTGGCCTCCTCATGGACCCTGGGCCCTTTACGCCCATGCTGCTCTCTGGGTATTCACATACCCGCTCCCCCCCGCCCCCATCCTCCAGTTCCTGGTCATTTAGGCGTCTCTCGTGGTGACCTCCTCTCCAAGACCAGTGCCTACCCTTTGGTCTGCAATCACATTTTGTTCTCTGCAAGATACACGTCCCCCAATCTGCTGCTGCTGCTCTCCCAGGGGACACACTGAGCACTCCAAAAGCGTCTGCATACAGAGTAGGGGTGGCTCCAACTAAATGCACCAACCAGCTCCCCTGGCCAGTGCCCCAGTGACCCCAGGAGTGGGCCACAGCCACCTCACGCCTCCCTCAGCTTCACACTGGCCTAACCTCCCTGGGGCCAGTGGTCTCTCTTTAGTGAGAGGAAGGTGTCAGGCACAGTGGACAGAACCCTGGGACAGGCAGGAATCACCCATTGCAGTGCCCAGGGAAGTGACGCACAGCAGGGCAGTGGCTGGGAGGTGCAGGCCTCCACACTGAGGGAGCCAAGACCATGAGGTTTCCCTAAAGAAAGGCTACCAGGAATGGATGAGGCACAGAGGCTAATGAAAGAGTGTTCTCATGGCAGCTTAGCCAAGGATGGAGTCTTCTTGTCCTCGTGTCCCCCTACTCCCCCCTGTTGGCTTTGACCCCATGCCAGGCTCGCTCTGCAGACCCAGCCCAGGGGCCGCAGCCTTTCCCCTATATTGACACGTTTGGGGTTTGCTCAAGCCACCATAACAAGCTGGGAGGCTCAAACAACACACGTGTGTTGTCTTGGCATTTTGGAGGTGGAAGGCCCAGATCGAGGTGTCTATCAGGGTTGTTCCTTCCAAGGCCACGAGGGAGAATCTGCCCAGGCCTCTCCCGAAGCTTGTGGTAATTCCCACAATCCTGGGTGTTGCCTGACTCTGTCTTCATGTTCACGCGGAGTTCTCTGTGTGTGTCTGTCTTTTCACATGGCGTGCTCCTCATAAGCACAGCAGTCATATTGGGTCAGGCATCCATGCTACTTCAGTAAGACCTGATCTTAACTAATTACACCTGCCACAACCTTATTTCCAAATGAGGCCACGTTCTGAGATTCCAGAATTGGTACTTCAGCATATGAATGTTGGAGGGCACACAATCCAGCCCATGACCGTGGGACTTATTTCTCTGGCATCTTTCCTGTTGTGGCGACCCCACAGCCCAGCCCTCTCCCTTTCTTTCTTTTTTTTTAAAATATATTTTATTGATTTTTTTTTTACAAAGAGGAAGGGAGAGGGATAGAGAGTTAGAAACATCGATGAGAGAGAAACATCGATCAGCTGCCTCCTGCACACCCCCCACTGGGGATGTGCCCGCAACCAAGATACATGCCCTTGACCGGAATCGAACCCGGGACCCTTGAGTCCACAGGCCAATGCTCTATCCACTGAGCCAAACCAGTTAGGGCCAGCCCTCTCCCTTTCTATGGTGACCTCCCCACTTCCCTGGGAACACTCACTCTGCCTTGTCCCTTTGGGTTTTCTGGGTGTGCATGGTGTGGGAAAGTGCCTTTCCTAACCCCTCAGTGTGCCCCATCACCCCCAGGATGGCATGGGGGCCCCTGAGCCTGCCTCTGCGCCCCCACCTTGCTCCCACTCTGCCCGCCCCCACACCCTGTGGCTTCTCACCGCCCCCTCCCACTGCCTGGATTCAGCTAAGCAGTAATCCTTTGGGAGCGTCCTCTGATGGTGATGGTGGTCATGGAGATGATGATGGTGACGATGAAAACAGTCGCATAGTCAGTGTGGGGTCTTGTGTGCACTAGTTCCTACAGGGGAGAGGGGAGGGGAGGGCCACATGCCTGCTGGGACAACAAGTTTCATCAGCAAGTCCCTCAGCACAGTGGGGTGGCCTCCCCTCCCTGGAGACCCTGCCCCGCCAGAGGCTTTCTCCTCCACCGAGAGGTGGTGCAACACTGGGCTCCATGGCTTAATGCAAGGCAGGCAAACCTTATGGGGCTTCCCAGCTGACTCCATGTTTCTCGTCTTCATGGGACTGACCCTGGCCTCATGTCAGGGAGGACCCTCTCCCACATCCTCCTGGCCCACTCTTGTGACCCTGGACTCTGCCCCACAACCCTCCTGCCTGCTATGTCACCCTGGGCCCTCTCTCTAGCTGCCAGGTCCTTACCCATGCCTGCCTGCTGTCACTGCCCCCATTGCCTGGTGCCACACCCTACCAAACTGCATCACTAGACTGGTCTCACAGCTCCGATCAGAAACCGTTCAGTGTCCCATGCCATCGTGCCCTGGGAAGAGGGGCTCCTGCCAGACCGGATGCACTGCCCTGTCAGGGCCTGCAAAGGCAGACGGGAGCTGCCTCCAGCAGGACCGTTGGTGCCATATCAGGAAGCCTGGCCCCGGAGTGGATAGCAGGCCTGCGAGAGAGGAGGAAGCTGGAAGGCCCGCGGTGGGCACCCAGCCGAGGGGTGTAGGGCAGGGTCCAGGGTCACAAGAGATGAAGGCGTTCTTCTTCTGTATGGCAGGGTCTGTGGCATTGTCATCCCCTGGAACTACCCCCTGATGATGCTTTCCTGGAAGACGGCCGCCTGCCTGGCTGCTGGGAACACAGTGGTGATCAAGCCTGCCCAGGTGGGTATGGGCAGGGCCTAGGGCTGCAGAGGTTATGGGGAGGCACCTGGAAGGGAGCAGCCAGGTGGTTCATTCGCCCTTTGCCCACACCAGTCCTGGTTTCTCCTCAAGAAAGGAAGGTACTGCTGATGAGAGCTGGCCTGCTGTGGGCCCCGCTAACTGCATCACTAGACTGGTCTCACAGCTCTGATCAGAAACCGTTCAGTGTCCCGTGCCATCGTGCCCTGGGAAGAGGGGCTCCTGCCAGACTGGATGCACTGCCCCATCAGGGCCTGCAAAGTCAGGTGGGAGCTGCCTCCAGCAGGACCGTTGGTACCATATCAGGAAGCCTGGTCCTGGAGTGGATAGCAGGCCTGGGAGAGAGGAGGAAGCTGGAAGGGCCAGTACCATAAGCAGACTTCGTGTTCTTTCAGCCCTGGGGTCGCTGTGTCAGGATAACTGTGCTTGTTTGCAGCTGCCTGGTGAGTGGAGCCAGGTATTTCTCCACAGACACGGGAATTCTGGATTGGGGAAGTGGAAACCCTGCTTGGTACCTGTGCTCTGAGACAGCCTGCAGTGTTCTATTAGAGAGCAGGTGCCGTGGTCTCTCAGCCTGCAGTGGTCTCACAGCCTGCAGGGGTCTCATAGCCTGCAGGGGTCTCACAGCCTGCAGGGGTCTCATAGCCTGCAGGGGTCTCACAGCCTGCAGGGGTCTCATAGCCTGCAGGGGTCTCACAGCCTGCAGGGGTCTCATAGCCTGCAGGGGTCTCACAGCCTGCAGGGGTCTCATAGCCTGCAGGGGTCTCACAGCCTGCAGGGGTCTCATAGCCTGCAGGGGTCTCACAGCCTGCAGGGGTCTCATAGCCTGCAGGGGTCTCACAGCCTGCAGGGGTCTCATAGCCTGCAGGGGTCTCACAGCCTGCAGGGGTCTCATAGCCTGCAGGGGTCTCACAGCCTGCAGGGGTCTCATAGCCTGCAGGGGTCTCACAGCCTGCAGGGGTCTCATAGCCTGCAGGGGTCTCACAGCCTGCAGGGGTCTCATAGCCTGCAGGGGTCTCACAGCCTGCAGGGGTCTCATAGCCTGCAGGGGTCTCACAGCCTGCAGGGGTCTCATAGCCTGCAGGGGTCTCACAGCCTGCAGGGGTCTCATAGCCTGCAGGGGTCTCACAGCCTGCAGGGGTCTCATAGCCTGCAGGGGTCTCACAGCCTGCAGGGGTCTCATAGCCTGCAGGGGTCTCACAGCCTGCAGGGGTCTCATAGCCTGCAGGGGTCTCACAGCCTGCAGGGGTCTCATAGCCTGCAGGGGTCTCACAGCCTGCAGGGGTCTCATAGCCTGCAGGGGTCTCACAGCCTGCAGGGGTCTATTAGAGAGTTGGTGCCATGGTCTCCTGTTTGGCTTCAGAGACTAAAGTCCTGGAGGGAAGTGGAGTGAGCAGTGGGATTTGTACATTTGCCACCCCAGCCCCTTACAGAGGGCACAGAGGTAGGATGTCAGAGGCTGCTCATGCACGTCCGGAGGGCCTGAGCAAGGGCCCCCAACAGTGAAGATACCCCCTCACCCCTGAGCCTCAGCCTCTGCATCTGTGCGTTGACAGTAACAGCCCCCTCCCTGCTGCCTTCAGGGGAGTCAGGAAGGGAATGTGAGGTGCACCAGCAGGCGGCTCTCAACAGTGGGCCCAGGAGGTTTCTCACTTCCCCAGCTTCTTTGGGGCAATTTGGCCCCAAGGATATAAAGGTAAAAAAAATAATGATAGTTGACATTTGTAGTATTATAGTGCCTGGAGTTAGGCACTCCTTGAGCATTTTAACATAAATAACGAATTAATACTAGTAGTCATTTACATACATTTGCTTATTTAAGCATCACAACAACCCTCTGAGAGGACCCTCAGCCTCCCCCCTTTTTATGGGGGGCGGCTTTGTCCCTGGAAGACCCCCTCACTAGCCCACTCCCCTTGGAAACACGAACACCTTCCCAGGGCCCACACCTCACAGATCTGGCCCCTGAGCCTGAGGCCTGGTGGTGGGTGGGGCATAGCCTTACCTAGACAGGAGAGTTACCTGGGTCACCAATTAATTCCCTCTTCCTCTAGAAGGTCAATTGCTGCCTGGTCAAGGGCAGGACACCACCCCCAGCAGTGGAGTGGTTATCAGAGTCACAGCTGGACCCTGGAGCACCAGGCTCTCCTTGGCTGAGATGCTGTCAGAGTCCAGCATGTGGGCAACTAAGGTGGCACCACAGCCAGCGAAGGAGCCATTTTTTCTGAGGAGGCAGGAAGTGGGTATGCCCTGCAGCCCTCTGAGTATGATGCCCTGCTGGGCAGTCCTCAGACTCTGCACTCCCTGATGGCTCAGTGTAAACAGTGACACATGCAGAAAGGGGTCCAGGCCTGGCTGAGGGGCTGAAGCCCTGCCAGGAGAAGGTGCCAGAAAGGTACCTGAGGTTAGCAAGCCCTGTTCTTGGCTCCCAGCTGGAGCATGAGGGAAGCTGACTGGTTGGTGGTGCCACTATGATGAGGCATGAACATGGCTTCCCCCAGGGGTCTTCCTGCCATGGCTGCCCCTCCCTGCTTGCGACCTAGGCTGCTGGGAGAAGAGGGCAGAGCCCCACTTCCCAATCCCTTCTGACCCAATCTTCTTTCCTGCCTCCTTAGGTGACCCCGCTCACAGCCTTGAAGTTTGCAGAGCTGACCTTGAAGGCTGGCATTCCCAAGGGCGTGATCAACATCCTCCCAGGATCTGGTAAGGGTGTGAATGGGGACATGGGCATCTGGGGGATCCCGGGCTCCAGGCAGCAGGAGATACACTTGGTCAGAACAGGGCCTGCTGCATTATGTGCCCTGGCAGGTGAGCAGCCCAGTGCAGAGCCAGTGGGAAGGGGGAGGGGTGACCCTGGAGCCTAATTGAAAAGGGGATCTGAGGGTGAATAGGAATTAGCCACATTTGGGGACAAGGTTTATGCAGGGCTTGCGGTAAAGCGGAAGGCCGTGGGATAAGGGGCAAGCTAGTTTCCAAGCATTCCAAACAGGTGGGGTAGTGAATGCCTGGGTCTGCATACCTGGGCCCTCCACACTCAGTCTCTCCATGCCTGGGGCCCTCCTGGCCAGGCTACATCCCCAAGGAAGGCCTTTTGGAGTCTGTGATGCTGGGGCACCACCGCCCCCACAGCCAGGCCAGGCAATCCTTGGGTCTCTGCTGGAGACCCTGTAAAAGCTAGAAATCTGGGCGCCTGCACCCTTGGGTGTCTACCTTGATAGGTTGAAAGCTACATGTGGACTGTATGAGTTTGCTTGGGCTGTCGTAACAAAGTGCCACAGACTGGGGGCCTTAAACAATAGGCACTGAGCCCTGGCTGAGTAGCTCAGTTGGTTAGAGCCTCGTCCTGATACACCAAGGTTGTAGGTTTGATCCCTGGTCAGGGCACATACAAGAATCAATCAATGAATGTATGTATGAATAAGTGGAACAACAAATCAATCTCTCTCTTTCTCTCTCTCTCTCTTTCAAAATCAATAAATTTAAAAATACACAGACATATCTTTCTCATAGTTCTGGAGGCTAAAAGTCTAAGATTAAAGTGTGAGAAGGGTTGGTTCCTTCTGAGGCTTCTCAGGACCTTTCCGCTGCGCGTGCCTGTCTAATCTGCTCTTGTAAGGACACCAGTCGGATTGTGTTAGGCATCGCAACCCTGATTGGATTGGTTGATGACCTCATTTTACCTTGATTACCTCTTTAAAAAGCCTGTCTCCAAATACAGTCACATCTGAAAAACTGGGGATCAGGGCTTCATCACGTATTCCAACAGTAGGCAAAGGTAATGGCCACCATAGCGAGGAGGTATCTTCAGACCCAAAGATGAAGCAGGCCACTCCATAGATATAACAGAATTTACTGGAGGGTAATTTACTTATGGAAAGATTGGGTCAGAGTGGAAGGGAGGACCCAGCAACTCTGCACAGACCCGATAGTGTACTTTTTTATAGTATAACTCGGGCACTAAAAACTGACAGGCTAAAGCAGCGGTTCTCAACCTGTGGGTCGCGACCCCTTTGGGGGTTGAACAACCCTTTCACAGGGGTCGCCTAAGACCATCAGAAAACACATATATAATTACATATTGTTTTTGTGATTAATCACTATGCTTTAATTATGTTCAATTTGTAACAATGAAAATACATCCTGCATATCAGATATTTACATTATGATTCATAATAGTAGCAAAATTACAGTTATGAAGTAGCAACAAAAATAATTTTATGGTTGGGGGTCACCACAACATGAGGAACTATATTAAAGGGTCGCGGCATTAGGAAGGTTGAGAACCACTGGGCTAAAGGGACGAAGGATGCAATAGCACCTGGGGCCATACCTCCTGGTGGTCTTGTGATAGGTGATTGTTTATAATAGATGCTATTACCACTTTGATATTTATCTCAGTTGTCAGCCATTCACGGCTGTTACTAATGAAGATATTTATGGCTACATTTAAGGAACACAGATAATCGTCTAGAAAGCTTTGGTATACTTGCTAAAGACAGTGAGGTTGGTCAAAGGCCACAGCATGAAGCTTAACAATGAAATGAAATCCAGGACATAGAGATGGAGTTGATTTTGTTCACATCTACATCTATACAGTATGGATTTTGAGAAGATATAATTATGCTCTAACAGGGAGCAAGACCCAGAGAACCTCAGGAACCGTCATTGCTAAGCACACAGAACATGGCCCAGAGTTCTGGCCTCGGGGTGGACCTGAGGGTAAAGGGGCTCATGCCTCTCCACCCCAGCACCTGGAGACCACCCTGACTCCCTCTCCTCCCCTGCCTACTCCCACCCACAGGCTCATTGGTTGGCCAGAGACTCTCAGACCATCCTGATGTGCGAAAAATTGGGTTCACAGGCTCCACAGAGGTGGGAAAGCACATCATGAAAAGGTAGGTGGTGGGGGTGTGTGGGAGAGGCCACCATGTGGCGCTGGTCCTGGCGTCTGGAACTGGACGATGCTGTGCGTGAGCTCGATCCTGCTCCTCAGCCTCCATGAGCACGCAGTTCCCACAGGCCAGGCTAACAGGCTCTGATTTCTAGTGTGTGGCACACTCTTGGCATGGCCGGTGGTAGCTGCTCGTGGTGCTCACTTGGATGGGTGGGATGCTGGAGCTCCGGTGGCTGCGGAGCGCCTGGGATAGAGCTGTCTTTCCCTGGGTCAGTTCTGAAGCCCTTGACCCCACAACTCCACGAGCCTCTCTGTGCCCCTCAGCCCTGCACAGGCCCTCTGAGAGCCAGCCTGGGCCACAACCCCCTTCTCAAGTGGGCACCATGCTTTTACCAATCACAATGGCCTTGTGTAACGTCCACTTTTGGGTCAGGAGCCACAGCCAGTTGGCTGGTGGGCCATGTCTTTAGGGTCAGTAGAGGCTGATGTCGCAGCCTGTGACGCACCAGGCAGGGCCGGCTGTTCTGATTGATTTTGAGTGCAGCAGAGCAAGCGTTGGTATTGAAGAGAAGGACGGTGGAGAGAGCGAGGGACTGAAGGATGGACAGGCAGACAGATGGATGACAAAGCAGGGGAGGTAACTGCCAGTAGTCGTAGCAGTTCATTTACCTCTTCTGGTTCTAAAGCTGGCCAGTCTCTTCATGTAGGTGACAGTCAAGTCCAAATGCGCGTGTGAAAGTGCAGAGGGAGGACTCAGGAAATGTCCGCTCTGAGAACTCCAGGGAAGAAGGGTTTGGTGAGCAGCATCCGTGGCTCTGCGGCTGCTGTCTTCCCGGGGTCCTCTCCACGCCCCTGTGGCTGGTGCCTGAAACAGGAGAGTCCTCCTTCTGCAGTCAGTCCTGAGCGAGGAGCCCCCTGCCCTGTGTGATGCCTTGTTTTCCTCTGGCCCAATCCACTGAGGACAGTATCAGTAGGCCCGTTTCGTGTCCACTGAGGCAACAGGCACAGGACCCCCAGCTACTCCCTGTTGGCACCATCATTAAAAGCCCGACAGTACTACAGCTGCGCCAGGAGGGAATGACTCTGTGTCTGATTTATTAGTTTGACATGGAACACCTAGTTCATGCTCAGACAAATGCCTGCCCACTCCGGCGGGCCTTAGGCTCAGGTGGATGGGGTCAGACAAAGGCACCGTGGTGACGGGAGCTTGGGTTTTACATGGGGCTGTCAGGGCAGGCACCCTAAAAAGACAGCTTGGGAATAGAGGCCTGCAGGAAGTGAGAAATGAGCTTCAGGGACATCTGAAGAAGGAGTGACCAGAAGGGGGAGCAGTGAGAGCAAGGCCTGAGGTGGGTGTGGGCTCGGGTGTTGGAAGAGGAGGAAGCACAATGGAAGCCAGTGAGTCAGGGCGGCAGCAAGGAGTAGTTGGCCAGGGAGGGGTGGGGAAGGTGCTGGGCCTGGTCTCCCATGGGGCTCCCTCTACCCCTCTGCTTGCTCTTTCAAGTGAAGCATGCTTTGGAGCTGCCCTTGGCCCCCTCTTCCTCGAGCCCTGCGTACCCATCTGCATGGACCCAACCCCACCTACACCGTTTCTTTCAGCTGTGCCCTGAGCAACGTGAAGAAGGTGTCCCTGGAGCTCGGTGGGAAGTCACCCCTCATCATCTTTGCTGACTGTGACCTCAGCAAGGCTGTGCAGATGGTGAGGGCTGGCCTGTGGGGTGAGGGAGCGAATAGGGAGCAATGTGGGGAGGAGGCTTTCTCTGATTCTTCAGTCAGACTTACACATTTAACCTAAACTGTGGTGTCACCACAAGCATAGACTGTGGCCGGAAGGGGTCTTGGGGACAAGGAATGACGTGTACCCTCTAAAGCCAATTTTCCAAGAAGTTTCATAGCTGTAAGGATAACGGGAATCAGCTTCCTGAATCGGGAAACGTGCTGGAACCAGTGCAGCAACCTTTCCTGCCCCAGAAAAGCAAGGCAGAGCCCTGGACCCGGGCACAGCCCTGCTGACAGCGATCCACCCCAGCCTTTGGCTGTGTCCACACTTGCCCAGCTCTGCCACAGGCTCACTGGGCAGCCTCGGGCAAATTGCGTAACCTTCCTAGGCCTCTGTGGTCTCACGTGTACCATGGGAGGATAGTAGACCTCCCTCCTATGGCTGTTACAAGGATTAAACAAGCGGTTATGTCTGAAGGACTTAGGATGGCGGCCGCACGTGTCAGGGGCTGTGCGTCAGTTCTTCTTACGTTAGTATTGCCCCCTTGTCATTGTTATGCCTCAGTCAGTCCCCTGGCTGAACAGAAAGGCCCCATTCAGCCAGGCGCCCAGATATGCCCCCCCCCCCATCTCAGCCCTATTGTACCGTGGAGGGTGATGTGACACCCAGCACGGACACGGAAGGGAGCCCAGCCTCACCAGATGGGGAAACCAAGGGAGGCCAGCCCCCCAGCTCAAGATCTTGGCCCAGGATCTGGGGCCAGGCAGTCCCAGCTTTCAGGAGAGCTGCGCAGCCAGCCTCTCGCCCCTCCCCTGGTCCCCCACATGGAGCTCCTCAGGTCCCCAAAGCAGGCTCCCCTGGGCCTGTGTGCACATTTATCCGGACTCCTGCCAGGAGTTCCCTCAGGCTGGGCTGGCAACCCATCCCTTCCACGGCGGGCTGGCTGCCTGCCTTTGCCCACCCTCTGCTGCCCGCTCCATGCTAACAGACTTGCCAGGCTCAACTCCATGGGTGTGGGCTCTGACTCCCCTTGAGTCACACCAGGGAGCCCATCCAGTGTGCAGGGTCCCCAGGCTCACTCCACTTCGCTTCCTCTTCTCCACTCTCTGCAACATGGACACAGGCCTTGTCCCCCAGGGCAGGTCACCCTTTGCCTCTCCTCTCAAGGTGACTGAGGAATGGGGACAGTGCATGTGCCCAGCACTGGCTGGGCCTGGCCACCTCAGGAGGCCAGGACACGGGCATTCCTCCCCTTTCCTGTATGAAGCGGGTACCGGGCCCAGTGGGAGTGGAGAGCCGGCACCTCTGGGAGCAGCTGTAATCCAGCATTCTTGTCTATGTGCGGAAGGGGATGAGCTCCGTCTTCTTCAACAAAGGCGAGAACTGCATTGCCGCGGGCCGGCTCTTCGTAGAGGACTCAATACACGACCAGTTTGTGCAGAAGGTGGTAAGTTCCGCCACTGGGCCTCAGCGGTGCTGGTGCTTCGGGGCAGTCACCTGGCTGCAGGGGCTGGGCCAGGTGGAGTTGGGCACCAGCCACCTGGAACAGGGGAGCTGTATCGAGTTTCACTGGATTTTATTACTTTAGAAACCCAGCAGCTGAGATTGACATAAACACAAAGGGTTTATCTTGGGCCAGGTCCCTAGCAGTGGGGCCTGAGCCAGGAACCCATGTGGCTACCAAAGGTGAGCGCTCACACGAAGCCTGGGAGGTGCCAGGGTCCAGGAGGGAACGGGGACGGAGGACGTGGTCTCGGGTGACGTCCAGCCTTGGCCTGACCCACAGACAGGAGATTTGGAGCACAAGTGACACCATGCAGGTGTGCTCCTGGGGTTGAGGGGCCAGGCTTTTGTCTCCTGTCAACAGTTGTTGACTGTGGCCTGTCCACCGGCTGGAGGAGGCAGCCCCTGTCAGCTCTGAGACCTGTCAGCAGCCACCTCTCACGGCCGCTGCGGAGGGGGTGCCCACAGTAAAGGGGGTGGGTGGGGGCTGACAGCATCTCCTACCTTCTCACAGCATAGATACAGAGAGGAGAATCACTCTTTCCCCGGCAGTGCTGTTGGAAAAGGCTGCGGGGAAGAGTGCGGGCTGATGGCTTCGGGTCTCTGGTCCACCCGGATCCATTCAGGCCTAGCAGGGCGTGGGGACCTCTGGTTGGCTCAGCTTCAGCCAAGAGCCCCTCTGCCCTTCGTGTCATGGAGAGCAAAATCGAATCCCAGTGGATACGAAAGGGGATGCTGGGGGCACAGCCTCTATGTGCAGGTTTAAACAAACTGTGTTTAGGAAACGAGGAAAAGAGAGAGAGTAGGCTGGGGAGAGGGTGGGACTGCTGTTAGGAAGGCGTTCCTGGAGAAGATCTTGAATACTTGGGTGAAAATGGGAAAGGCGGTGAAGAAAGGGACCGATTTTCTAAAAGGGAGTGTAACAGCTTTGGGGAGTGTAACTACTCCCAAACCTAGTAGCTGGAGATGACAGCTGCTCACACAGCCCACGCTCCTGTGGGTTGGCAGAGTGGACACCAGCCCAGGTTCGCCTGAGCTTGTCACACGTCTGCGGTGAGTTGCCAGGTCAGCGGGAGCACTTGGCGACTACGCTGGGTGGCTCATCCTTGTCCTTGCGGTTCTCTCTGTTCTGCAGTGTGTGCTCGGGCACGTGCAGGGCCCATGGCAGGGCTCCCGAGAGCGGGAGTGGAGCTCACTCAGCTCCACTGGGGGGGGGCAGGGCTCGGATTCCCAAATGCAGGGAGTGAGCTGCACATCCAGGAGACGCCCCAAGGTTGCTCTTGCTGTCCCGGGGAGACAGGCAGGAGCAAGCGAGGCCTTCTCCCAACTTGGGGACTCTTCAGGACCGTCAGAGGAGCTAAGGGGCCCTGGCCGGAGGGCAGGGGTTTGGGACTGAATGCCTCCTGCATCCTATTAGGCTGGGCTGGGGGTATGGAGCCTGCACAGGAGTGAAGTGGCCCTGGCTACAGAGGAGGAGGCCAGTCGGGCCTTACCTCGAAGAGGCTACAGTTAGGGCAGAGATGTCCTTGCTCCGTCTTAGGAAACCAAGGAAGGAGCTGGGGAGCGGGTGATAATTACGGGAGGTGCTGACTCTAGCCTAGAGCCCTGACTATCCGGTGCTGCCCCTCTACCCCCACATGATGGCTATGTTCACCTGAATTCCTTTTCCTATCACAGCATCCCACACCCCGATCTTTTCTGTCTCTCTCCATCCCAGCCCCAGAATCGGCAAATACATCTGGTACACCCCATGAGGAGACCCAGGCCATCTCTAGGTAGCAAAGCCCAGACCTACTTGTATGTTGGCTTCCTGGAGAAGGGGGCCTTCAAGTTCGATTCTGAAGCAGACAGAAGTGGGGGTGAGCGGGGTGGACTCAAGGCCCAGGGTTCTCCATTCCACTCAGCGCCTGTCCCACCTTGTCACCAGGGCCTTGCATATACTGGACTCCCGGGATAAGCCTTCCTTCAGCTTCTTAGTCCGTGAAGCTGGGTGCAGGACCAGTATACAGACTGTGCTGCCCCCAGCCCGGCCTCCCTCACTCACAGGCACACCTGCCTCTCTTTTCCATTCACCCATATCCCTGCACAACTGTGTTTCCCAGTCCATCTGACACTGGGCTCAGGTCTCCTTGCACGTAGCATACTGAATTTCAGCCTGGGAGGCAGGCTGGGAACAAGAATATGGAATGTCCTGAGTGCCAGAAACCGGCGTGTGGACTTACTTTTTTTAAAAAAAATGACTGTGCTGCCCCCAGCCCGGCCTCCCTCACTCACAGGCACACCTGCCTCTCTTTTCCATTCACCCATATCCCTGCACAACTGTGTTTCCCAGTCCATCTGACACTGGGCTCAGGTCTCCTTGCACGTAGCATACTGAATTTCAGCCTGGGAGGCAGGCTGGGAACAAGAATATGGAATGTCCTGAGTGCCAGAAACCAGCGTGTGGACTTACTTTTTAAAAATATATATATATATTTCTTTATTGATTTCAGAGAAGAAGAGAGGAGAGAGAGATAGAAACATCAATGATGAGAGAGAATCATTGATTGGCTGCCTCCTGCACGTCCCCCACTGGGGATCAAGCCCGCAACCCAGGCATGTGCCCTTGGCCGGAATCGAACCTGGGACCCTTCAATCCGCAGGCCGACGCTCTATCCACTGAGCCAAGCCGGCCAGGGCACGTGTAGACTTTCTTCAGGGGCCAATGGTTGGTCCTGAAAATGCAAACATGGGAAGGGGGTCAGTTACTGAGCAAAGTCAGAAACTGCAGCCGCTGAGTGAGACCTGACTGGGAGGACTTTCCGCAGGTAGAAGAGGTGAAGAAGATGAAGATTGGCAACCCTCTAGACCGGGACACCAACCATGGGCCGCAGAATCACCAGGCCCACCTCCGGAAGCTGATAGAGTACTGCCAGCGCGGCGTGAAGGAAGGGGCCACTCTGGTCTGCGGTGGGAATCAAGTTCCTCGGCCAGGTCAGTCAGAGCACTGCGGGCCCACTTGGGCAGACTGAGGCGGCAGGCAGCATGGCCTGTGGTTTCTTGCTCAGCTCTAACAGGAGGTATGTGAAGGCCTGGTGCCTGCACAATCAGACTCCCAGGTCTCAGGCCCCATGCAGTCTCTTGGATGGGGTGGCCTTGGCTAGCTGGACACCTGCCAAACCAGGTGTGGGACCTGCAAGGTGAAGGCTGGTTTAATCTATATTGTAGTGGTCTCTGACTTGCCACTAACGTCACTGTATCCTTGACATTCTTCCTCCCGTGGGTTCCATGGCCCCTGCACAATCAGACTCCCAGGTCTCAGGCCCCATGCAATCTCTTGAATGGGGCGGCCTTGGCTAGCTGGACACCTGCCACACCAGGTGTGGGACTGGCAAGGTGAAGGCTGGTTTAATCTATATTGTAGTGGACTCTGGCTTGCCACTAACGTCACTGCATCCTTGACATTCTTTCCTCCCGTGGGTTCCATGGCTCTGGAGTGCATGGTTTTCCCATCTTTGGCCATTACTTCTTGGCAGTTGCTCTTTGCTGGAAGCTCCCTCTTAAATGGAGGTAGATCCCCAGGTCTGTCCTGAGTTTGAAGCACTTCTCATGTTAGACACTTTTCCTAGACCAGTGGTCGGCAAACTGCGGTTTGGCAAACCGCGGCTCGCGAGCCACATGCGGCTCTTTGGCCCCTTGAGTGTGGCTCTTCCACAAAATACCGGCTCTTCCACAAAATACCGACTTCTGGGCATGGGCCACGAAGTTTCAATCGCACTGTATGTGCATGCCCGCACGTGGTATTTTGTGGAAGAGCCACATTCAAGGGGCCAAAGAGCCGCATGTGGCTTGCGAGCCGCAGTTTGCTGACCACGGCCCTAGAGGACCTCACTCTCAGCAATGGCTCGGATGCTCCCAAATATCTGTCTCCAGGCTCCTCCTCACTCAGCATTCCTGACCACCTGGACACCTCCACCTGCATGTCCCCCAGGCCCTTCAAACTCAAGGGTACTAAGTCCATCACATCATCACAGCAGCCCCAGAACCAACCTGATCCCAGACACACACACACACCAGTATCTCTAGAACCTTCCATTTGATTAAGTCAGCAGAGCCAGAGGGGCTGGAGCCACAGGTATGGACTGTGTGCGCTGCTTCCCCTTAGACTGCCTGCTCCAGGGGCACAGGAGCGCATGTCACCAGAAAAACCCAAGTCTTTGTCATAGTCTGGAGCTTCTGTGCTGGTCTTGGACAGACTTGGACTCCAATGTCCGCTTTATCATAGACCAACTCTAAGCCTCATTTTCCTCAGCGGCATTTAGTTGAAAGGGTTGTGAGGCTGAAGTGAGCTCACATGTCTGGGACAGGAAAGCCATGCACAGAGTGTGGCATCACCATGCAGGTATCACACATGGCATTGCTGGAGTGGGATGTGCGTGTGGCTGGCGGGACCCAGCCTGGAGGGGAGAGGCTGCTGGAGGAGGGCTTCCCCATGCCGTGGGCCTCTGTCTCCCCCACAGGTTTCTTTTTCGAGCCAACCGTTTTCACGGACGTGGAGGACCACATGTTCATAGCCAAGGAAGAGTCCTTCGGGCCTGTCATGGTCATCTCTCGGTTTGCCGATGGGTAGGGAATCCTGCTTTTGTCTCTCAAGAGCCTGATGTTTTGCCACGTGTTACGGGTTCTCCACATGAGCTTGTGGGAACTCAGGAGGGGAACTCAGACAGGTGGGGGGCTGCGTCAGCCACTGAGGTGAGGAGAGCCCCAGGGCACTGGCAGGGCTTTGGGTCCCCAAGTGAGCATTCCTCAGCCTTTGGGTGTCTCTCCTGGTGTGTTTGGGCTGTGTCCTCATCATCTACGGCCGTGTGATAAACCACCCAAGGCAGTGGCTTGGAATAGCGACAGTTATTTATTTCACTCGTGAATAATCTGCAATCTGGTTAGGGGCTGACTGCCTCTGCTCTGTCTCAGGTCCGGGACTCAGTGTCGATACCTGGAGTGGTTGTCTTTGTGTGGGTCCGGCCTCCCTGAAGGCTCTCTTCCCCATGGCAGCCTCAGGGCCTCCCACACTGAAGTTGGGTGGATGTTTCAAGGCTTCCCAAGACCCATTGATCAGCCTCAGAAATCCTAAAACCTAATTTTCACCACGTTCTTTTGGCCCAGCAACTCACCAAGGCCAGCCAGGTTGAAAGGGGGAGGGATTGGCTTCTGTGGCCATATTTGAACTACCACACGTTCTTTTTATGGACTGTTATTTTTCAGAGAAGAGCTTTTGGATAGATTACAAAGTCATATCTCCTCCTAATGCACTATACTTTCAAAAAATTACAAAAATTACCATCACATTCTGATTGTATTAGAGTAAGATGCTTTTCTGCCATCTACCGAGCAAATATTGTGCTAAATCTTCAAGGGACACCTGGACATGGCTCCCTGGGGGATACCCAATGCATGTGCACTTCCCGGTGTGGTGGGGGCCTCGCCAGCCTCCTCCGGGCCCCTCTCCCCCTGTCTGTAAAGTGAGGGACTCACCCTTGGTGACCCGAAGGGTCCTTGTGGCCGACTGTGCAAATCCAACTCTGTCCTTCCTCTTCTCTTTAACTTTGTCCCCTTCTCTCTGCTGCCCTGTCTCCTCCACGTTTCTCCTCAGAAGGTCCTGAGTGGTGGGAAGTTTGGAGGGGGCCAGGCTCCCCTTGGGAGAGAGGATGCAGGTCTCCCCGAATCCCGTATCCAATGCTGTCCTCCAACCCTCCTTCACCAAGTTCTTTCTGGATTTTCCCTGCAGCGACATGGACACTGTGCTGTCTCGGGCCAATGCCACAGAATTTGGCCTGGCCTCTGGCGTCTTCACCAGGGACATCGGCAAGGCCCTGTACGTCAGTGACAAGCTGGAGGCAGGCACCGTGTTCATCAACACGTACAACAAGACCGACGTGGCCGCTCCCTTCGGAGGCTTCAAGCAGTCTGGATTTGGCAAAGACTTGGGTAACCTAACCCTAAACATCTGCTTTAAGCCACTTGGTGCCAGGCCCTGTCCCTGGGGCAAGGGTGTAACATTGAAAGATGGTTGTTGACGCTGACTTCTTACTGGGAAAGGACAGTGATAATTCAGGCAGTAAACAAGATCCTTCTAGGAAGTGAGGGATGCTGGAAAGCAGACAAGTCAGAGTAATCCAGGCGAGGAGACTGGGAGGGCAACTTTAGGCAGGGACCTTGGAGGACCTGTCTGAGACCCCAGTGGTGGGAGGAGCCATAACAACCTGAGGATGTGTGTTCCTGGAAGAGGGGAGGCAGGTCCTGAAGGCATCAGCTTTGGTCTCGGAGCTGCAGAGAGAGGCTGGTGTGTGTGTGGGGGAGTATGACAGGAAGAGAGCAGGCCCAAGGGGTAGGCAGGGGCCACATCAAGGGACCCAGGGGCCACAGACAGGCCTCGGGCTTCATCCTCAGAAAGAGGAGAAGCCACAGGGCCAAGTGTGCCCAGTGGTACAGTGTGAGTCCCTAGTGTAGAGACAAGGTCATTCTAGGTGGCAAGCAGAAAGCAAGCCGGGCCTGACCTCCTGGGAAAGTGGAGTTCTGCTCCAGCACCCTCTCTCCTTGGGCTACCGTGTAACCAGGGTGTGGCCCACTCCCCCATCCTGCCACTCCGGAAGCCAGCAGTTGGGGATCATAGCTCTGATGCCAAGCTTGGCAGGGAGCAAAGGTATGAGAGAGCAGCACACTGTCTCTGAGAAGCCTCCAGCCCTTCTGGCCTCCCCTGCCCAGCTCAGGGTCTCCAGGGAGGTTCAGGCTGAGGCTGAAACCAAAGGGTAGTTACAATTTTATTTTTCCTTCCCTCCCTCTTTCAAACCCTGAGGAAAGCTCCAAAGGCTCTCATGAAAGGGCCCAGCAATACCCCCCAAGCCTGACTGTCTACAAATATTATGCATGCAGAACCGGGTGCACGCATGCACACACACGTATGCACATGCATGCTGACCACCTCTGCCCCCTCTGTCCTTGCCTCCCCTGGCCTACCTTCCTGGTGTCCTCCACAGAAATCCACGAGGACCATCATCCTCCACGGAGGCCACGGGTCCCCAGGATAGGATCTCTGTCACTTATAAGTCTGCCTCCTGCACCCCTAGACCTTCCTCCCACTGTCCCTGTGTCCTGTGCCTACAAACCAGCCCTTCCAAATAGCCCACCTGGGATGGGCCAGAGACCTCAGTGGGCCTCAGCTGGTGGTGAGAACAGTGTGGGCAGCAGCATCAGGAAGCTTGGCTTCTGGAGTGAGCGCCTTAGCAGGTGGGGGAGTTGTCAGGCAGCCACAGGCCTCTCATGCTGGGTGTGGGGCTGAAACACACCAGCCACATAGCTCAGCCAAGTTCCGGGGGTCCCAGGGACCCTGTGAGGCACCCCTTCTCCCAGTCCCAATTTGATCTGGATTAGCTGGGAGGCAACAGTGGAGAGGCTGCACACCTGGGTAATAGGAAGGCACCACGAGGGCATCAGGGCTGCCCTGGAGCTGATAAGGCTGCCCGCCCCCCGCCCCCACTTAGGCAGGTGGCTGGAGCTGGGGAAGTCTCCGAAACAGTGATCTCAGATTGGTTCTGTATCCTGAGCCTGTTGGG
>NW_005359064.1:4461281-4467126 GCF_000412655.1 Myotis brandtii | reverse complement strand
ACACACACTTACTGATGACGACCCCGGGTCTCGGTTTCTTACCTGAACCTGAGGCTGAGTCAGACCCCACTCACTTGCTGGGTTTTGTGAGATAATATGCGTGCAGGAGGTACTCTGATGATGATGGTGCTGTTTTGCAGGAGAGGCGGCCCTGAATGAGTACCTGAGGGTCAAGACGGTTACCTTTGAGTACTGAAGAAAGGTCTCATGCGAAGAAGCTTCCGTCTCTTCCACAGCTTGACCGGCCTCCCCTGGAAGCCCGATTGTCCTTCTAGCCCCCTCCTGGGTACACAGCACCTCCACCCGAACTGGCTGGTGGAAGCCTGCTGCCTGCAACCCCTGTCCCTGTCCAAGACCCCATCTCCCCAACTCCAGTGCAATCAGAGCAACATTTGGCTACTGAGAAAGTGGCCCCAGGGCGAATAAATGTTCTGACCAGCAGCAGCCAGCACCTGTGTGACTTCCCTGCCCATCTGGGTGTGCCCTGGGTGGCCCTGAAAATCCTGGCACACAGTGAGGCTTCGGGCCCGGGAGAGCCAGTTGCTGTGGGGAGAGACACAGAATTGAGAAATGGGTGTGTGTCAGCTCCAGTCTCAGGAAGCAGGTGCTGAAGAGGAGTTAAGAGTTTGAGAGGCCTCATCCCAGACACCAAGGGGAGGAAGCAGGAAGGGTTGAAGAAGCTCAGACTCTGTTGCAGCAAATCCGGCCTATGTGGGAACTGCCCCAGGGCAGAGAGGCCTCAGCTGATCGCTGACGAGGACACTGCAGCGGGCGGGGGCCCCTGGACCACCGTGGGATTGTTGCCCAGACTGGCATTTCAGTGCAAGGGCGATGCTTAAAGGGGTGGTGGACCTGCCTTAACACAGTAACTTACATCAGACCAGACAAGTCTCACCTCTGCCCCTTTTCCGGGTCCACGTTGTTTTGCCTCAAACACCCCTAGAGCCAGGGCATCAGCAGTGGAGCCCAACGAATGTAGCTGGCCCTCAGCCGGTTCTTTCATGCTCCTCCCAGTGGGAAGCATTTGGAGGGGTCAACCCTGCCCTGAATGAGTACCTGAGGGTCAAGACGGTTACCTTTGAGTACTGAAGAAAGGTCTCATGCGAAGAAGCTTCCGTCTCTTCCACAGCTTGACCGGCCTCCCCTGGAAGCCCGATTGTCCTTCTAGCCCCCTCCTGGGTACACAGCACCTCCACCCGAACTGGCTGGTGGAAGCCTGCTGCCTGCAACCCCTGTCCCTGTCCAAGACCCCATCTCCCCAACTCCAGTGCAATCAGAGCAACATTTGGCTACTGAGAAAGTGGCCCCAGGGCGAATAAATGTTCTGACCAGCAGCAGCCAGCACCTGTGTGACTTCCCTGCCCATCTGGGTGTGCCCTGGGTGGCCCTGAAAATCCTGGCACACAGTGAGGCTTCGGGCCCGGGAGAGCCAGTTGCTGTGGGGAGAGACACAGAATTGAGAAATGGGTGTGTGTCAGCTCCAGTCTCAGGAAGCAGGTGCTGAAGAGGAGTTAAGAGTTTGAGAGGCCTCATCCCAGACACCAAGGGGAGGAAGCAGGAAGGGTTGAAGAAGCTCAGACTCCGATGCAGCAAATCCGGCCTGTGTGGGAGCTGCCCCAGGGCAGAGAGGCCTCAGCTGATCGCTGACCAGAGGACACTGCAGCGGGCGGGGGCCCCTGGACCACAGTGGGATTGTTGCCCAGATTGGCATTTCAGTGCCGGGGCGATGCTGAAAGGGGTGGTGGACCTGCCTTAACACAGTAACTTACATCAGACCAGACAAGTCTCACCTCTGCCTCTTTTCCGGATCCACGTTGTTTTGCCTCAAACACCCCTAGAGCCAGGGCATCAGCAACGGAGCCCGGGCGAATGCAGCTGGCCCTCAGCCGGTTCTTTCATGCTCCTCCCAGTGGGAAGCATTTGGAGGGGTCAACCCTGGCCTCCGTGCAAACAGCCCTTCACAGCAGAAGAGCAGGCAACGCCTCGAGCACAGTCCTATCCAAACCCAAATCAAGCCAAGAAACACTGTCCCTGCCTCTTCAGACACACACATAGAGCTTGGTTTAGCCAGGGCGCCCACGATAGTTCTACCTGAGACCTCTGGTTTAGATACACAAGACTAGGCTCCGAGTCTTCTCCCCCTTTATTTTTTTAAATCCAAAATGTGTTTATGGGATGGTTCCCCAATCATCTCGATCCGAGGTGCTTTCGTGCTGCTTCCTACTGAAGGAGCGTCCCCTGTAAGCCGTGCTTTTCCTCCTGTCGTCTGATGGGACAGTGGGGCAAGCAACACACAGAAGGCCGTTGGTGCAGGGCTGAGCCGGGGGTGATTGTATAGCACCTGGGCGATCCGAGGTGCTTTCGTGCTGCTTCCTACTGAAGGAGCATCCCCTGTAAGCCGTGCTTTTCCTCCTGTCGTCAGACAGGGGACAGTGGGGCAAGCAACACACAGAAGGCTGTTGGTGCAGGGCTGAGCCTGGGGTGATTGTATAGCACCTGGGCATTTCACAGCCATGAGGTAGGACCTGGGCTCTGCACCAGGCGCTCTCCTGTGCGTCCTCTCCCCTTCTGGAGCGGGGTGAAGGGGTCCTCCCTGAGAGGAATGCTGTCATGGGGTGGAGGTGGGCCTCGTCACGGCCAGAAAAGCTCTTTTCCCTCTTTGCAAATTTTCCTACAGCCATGAGGTAGGACCTGGGCTCTGCACCAGGCGCCTCTCCTGTGCGTCCTCTCCCCTTCTGGAGCGGGGTAAGGGGCTCCTCCCTGAGAGGAATGCTGTCATGGGGTGGGGGTAGGCCTGGTCATGGCCAGAAAAGCTCTTTTCCCTTTTTGCAAATTTTCCTGAAACTATAAGTAAGTATAATTTTAAAAACCACCCAGTTTCCCCCTCCCATGTATTTCTTGCCAGTGTGTCTCCTTTACTTTTACATAGACCACTTCACTTCTGACACTTCTGGTCACCAAACGTGTGAGGGTGTGTTCCCACATCAAGCAATTTCCTGCAACACCAACTAAAGTGAATGTCCTATGATATAACTGGATTCTGACACTATCTCCCAAAAGATCATATCAGGCCCTACACCTTAGGGCTCAGTCCCACAAGACTGCTCCCACCCACTTCCGATGTCACTCTGAAGATGTCAATTAGTAGATTTTCAGATGTCAATCTGAAGATGTCAATTAGTAGGTCTCCAACTTCTACCCAATTTAGCTATAAAACAGCGGTTCTCACGACCCCCTCCTTAGGTTCAATTAATTTGCTAGAGCAGTTCACAGCACTCAGGGAAATGTTTACTTACGTTTATCAGTTCACTATAACCCAGTGAATATGGGAAGGATACAGATGAACAGCCAGATGAAGAGAGACACAGGGTGAGGTCTGGGCAGGTTTTGAGTACAGGAGTCCCCTCCCCATGCAGTTGGGATGCTTCACCCTCTCCGTGTGGATTTGTGTGCCAACCTGGAATCTCTCTGAACCCTGTATTATGGGATTTTATGGAGGCTTCCTCAAGTAGGCACGATTAATTATTAACTCTGCTTTCTATTCTCCGACAAGTGCCTGATGTGCACTCTAACCATTCACCAGCTGTTGTGGGGTGTTCTGAGCTGGTCCGAGGAGTGAAGTGCTCTTACAAACAGGTAAAGGGGTTTAAGAATAAATATATTAAGAAGGTGAGGATGCACATCACTCTAAAAACAGCATCAAATTGAAATGCACACATACAGTAGTCAGTCTTGCCTGAAATGCCTACATGAGACCACTTCATCCTTGGAAACAGAGTCTTGATGCCTCAATACATGGGGAAGGCGGGAGGAGCCATAGGACGGCTGAATCTCTGAGGCCCAGATGCCTGAGGACCTGTGCGGGTGGAACCAAATCTAGATATAAGTGAAGAAGGCTGCAAGTGTGTGTCTGTGAACCCGGAGAACCTCTTGTGTGTAACATGCAAAAGTGTCTTTTGTTGAAATAATATAATGCAGTATTTCCTAAATCTTGTTAAATATCTGTGAACCCCGAGAAAGAAGACACCTACTAAGTGTTAGGGTTGCCAAAGGAGGAAAGCACGAGGCCAAAAGGGGTAAAGAATTATGAATTTATTAGGTCATCTGGAAACCCAGATGGGCTGAGCCCCCAAATGGTGCCAGCACCCAAGGACGGTGAATCAGAGATTTTAAAGGACTCTAGGTGGGCTTTTTCTGGGCAGAGAATTCTCTGGGCGGGTCCTGAGGGGAAAGATAATGGTCTTAGCAAGTGAATGTAGTCTGAGCAAGTGCTAAGCAAAAGGGAATGTCTGTTGTGAAGTGGTCTAAAGGTCAGTTCCCAGGGGTGGGGGGTGTCCATTCAATTATTCGAACAGACCTAACACTAAGAAGGGCTCCTGGTGGTGACCTGGGATCAAATGAAAAAACAACAACAGTCTAGCAGTCATTTCTATACAGGGGCTTCTCACACAAACTGCACTTCAGGGAGAGGCCTGCAGCAAGCTACCTGCTTGCACTGTGTTCCTGTCCTAGGAGCCAGACCCTATAAAGGAGTTCCTGGAATCCTATTTCAATCAATAGGACTGAGGCTTTCCCCCATCCAATTGGAGCTACATAGCTATATCCCCATCAGTATCTACACCAACCAATCAAAGCAACCCCATTCTGACCAATCAGGACAGTGCCCTTTGAACCAATCAAATTTTGACGATTTGGAGTCCTTAACTGCATGAGGAGAAACCAATCATGGACCAGGGGTGGGGACTTCTGCCTATATAAGCCAGCTCCCCTGTGCCTCTGAGAGCTGTTTGCTTTTTCACTGAAGAGCTGAAACATTGGGAAGATGTCTCCTCCACAGCCATAGGGCTAGACCAGCTCAGGGCAGAATGCACCTGCAGGGGCCAGGGCTATCTGGTCAAGGCTGCCCCAGGGCCACCTAACAGCCCTGCATGTACTGTATCACAATTAAGTTGTTTGCACTGAGAGAAGTTTCCTTCTTCTAAGTTCCCCAAATTGTGGATTCCTGTTGCCACTTGACATATCCACCCTTGGGACTTCCCTCTGGAGGGACGAACATTCTGGCACTTTGAGCATGAACAGGCTTTGCCTGAACCGCCCCCCCCCCCCCTCCAAAATCTCTTGATTAGAAAGGCCAGTTGCCAAAAGACCTATTTTGAGTCAATCAGGGAAAATTGAACGGGATATTGTGGTTTTGTAGGTGTGATACTGGTATTATGGGAATGTTTGGAAAAAAAAAACAAAACACCCACACAGATCTATCATTTAGATAAACATACTCAAGTATTTAAAGGTGAACGATGTCTGTGGGGAATGCATTAAAATTACTGGGGTGGGGGTGGGGCAGGGGTGCGTGGGGAGGAGCGTAGATGGATAAAAGGAGGCAAGGTGCACACGTGACTGAAGCTGGCCGCTGGGTGTGGGCCATTTCATTGTTCTATGTTTGTAGGTCTGAACATTTCCATGATTAAAAAGTTACCCACAACAGTAAGACACTGATCCTGGAGACTCGATGGCTGCAGGCCAGGCATCCACGCCTTAGGAACGGCCTGTCTTCTTCCTACACCCTTTAAAGAAGAAACCCTCCTGCCCCCTTTCCTCCCTGGAGGTTTCTTAGCAGGAGACTGTTTCCATCTTTGTAAACCAGCCGCAAAAGCGAAGCTTCCCCAAAGGGCTTGGGGGGGGGGGGGGGGCATTCCCTGCAAAAAGCCTGGGGACGGCTCTGCGCGCTCAGGAAACGGTCTTTCATAGGGTGACTCCCGCCTGGAGCAGGGACCTGACCCCACACCTCCCACCGCACAGACCCCGCGCTCCAGCCCCGAGGGCGCGGTCTGCGCGGCCCAGCCTT
>NW_005359064.1:4440410-4460927 GCF_000412655.1 Myotis brandtii | reverse complement strand
GAGGGAGGCCCTGGGAGGGGAAGTGCCGGGGCTGGAGCTGGAGCCGGGCGCCGGGGACGTGCAGAGGGCGGAGGGAACCTAGAGTGGGGAGAGGTCCGAGGGCGATCCCGGGCAGGGTAGGGCACATCCGGGGAGTCCGGGCTTGGGGAGCGGGGATCCGATGGGAGGCCCGGGTTCGGGGAGCGCTGGATAAGAACCTGCGGGGAGCTCCGCGATGGAGGAGGGAAAAGGGGAGAGGGAAGGGAAGGGAAGGGAAGGCAAGGCAAGGCGGCGGCAGCACCTGGGGAAGGAACCGGATAAGGTCCTGGGCTGGGGAAAGGGGAGAGGGGACGCTGTCTAGGGTGCTTGGTAAGGGGGAGGGATACTGAGGGCGCAGGGCGGGATGGTGCGGACGGGTGTGGGGGTGGGGAGCGTGCTGGAGAGGGGACCCAGAGCATAGGGGTGGGGTCTAGTCCTGTTTTTTAAGGTAGCGCCGAGGCTCGGTCTCCCACACCGGGCACCCCAAACTTCTGGTGTCTGGGCTTAACTGTCCTGCTCCCCATACAGATTCTCCAGCTCCTCCCTCTCCCCAGCTGGTCAGAAACTACTCAGGTGGTTCCTTTTGGTGATGGGACCAGCCAGGTGTCCTGTGATTAAATGAATTATTCCTTGCACTTGTGGACTAAAGGGGCCACATGCTAACCTGACAAGCTCGGGGGAGGCCTGCGTGGCCGTCTTGCAAACTCAGAGACCTAAAGTAACTAAAAAGGATGGTCTGAAATTAAACTTTAACTAAAAGCAGTTATGGTGGGTGGTCACCTCCTAGGCCAGTATCTTCCCTGACAAGGTCAACCTTTACCTTAACTGAGCCTGTCTGTCTTTTGGCATCTATAATAACATACCCTTGAAATGTCTGGGTAACTTGTAACTTCCCTTTTTCTGGACCCCTTGGGGCACAACCTCAAGTGCTGGGCGCCAGGACAGATACCACAAATTCCTTCATTATCATGTTAATTGTTCCTGCACGCACCTAAGCATGTGTCTATCATTTTACTTTTTATCCAATCCCAGGGGTTCCCCCCCCCTTTGCTTTCTCCAGCTTCTCTTGTCTATCACCAATGGATTTCCAATGGATTTCATGTCACCCACCTGCGTCCCTTTCCTTTGGTTGCAATGTATAAATGCAGATGTAACCCGCCAATCTCCGGAGCATTATCGCAATTCGTTGAGGTTCTGCTTTCCGGCATATGTCGACAGTTCGGCTCAAATAAACTCACAAAAATTCTTTACAGGTTTCAATGTTGTTGTTTTTTTATGTGAACACACTCTTCACAACTCTTATGAAGTAGGTGCAATTATCCCCATGTAACAGATGAGGCAGTGGAGCCACAGAAATGTAACTATCATAAGACACACATCTAGGAAGGGGAGAAGCTGAGATTCGTCCTTGTGGCAGCTCCAAAGCTCTCCCACTGGACCAGGTTATGGGGCGCGGCTACAGTGTTTTGGCCAGGTTCAAACCTCGGACTAATGAAAGGACAGGGTCCTCTCATTGCCACGTGCAAGTCCCAGCTGGAGGGCAGGGCCCACCCAGCACAATTATAGCCAACAGCTATGGTTGTAAGCTTGAACCTATGGTCCAAACACGTGGCCCCAGTGCCTTGTGCTAGAGTTCAGGTGCATATAGTTGAGTGAGGTTGGAACTCACGAGAATGCTGTAAACAACGTGATCACACCCCTACTTTGCCTCGTGGCATCTGCTATAAAATAAAGACAGGGCTTGTGGGCACTGGTGCTGTCTCCTCATCAGGGAGCAGCGTCCCACCGAGACCCAGCTTTCATTCTCTTATCTGTCTTTCCTTAAACCTTTCACCCCCGCACCCCCTCAGTTTACCTTTGGCTGCAACACCAGGTCACCTGTGAAGCCCAGAAGGCTGAGGCCTCACAGCATCTTGACTCACCCCCTACCCCCAGAGTGGTCAGGAATGGCTTTGCCCCCCCACCTTTGTATGAGGTGCTAAGGACCACATTCCAGAGCACTGGGGTGCCCAGAGGCTGGGGATCCAAGGCTGGCTTTCTCCTCTCTCCCCCCACCTCCTCATTGGGTGAGGCAATGGCAGTGTGCTCCTCAGTCTGTAGTCTTTCCTTTGGGGGAAGGCTGGCCTGGACTCCTTCCCCCACCCTCACCCCTCCCTGCAGGCTAAAGGAGGGTTTTCCTGAACCCACAGCCCTGACAGGAGTGTCCCTCACCAGCAGGCCAGTCCTTCGGGACCCGGTTTGTCCATCTGTACTCATTTTTTATCCACCTCAGTGACATTTGAACACATTCTCTTTACGAAACACTCCCACATTTCCAATGAACTGATCGCTGTAAACTACTGCAGCATCAGAATCACCTCTCACCAGCATCCCCGGGGATGTGAGGTCCGTCCGGTGGAACAGTGTCTCCACCCTGTGAGGAGCACAGAGCAGGTAGGAAAGACTGTCATGTGACCCAGGTGGGGCCTCTGTCCCAGCAACTCCCTCCCTGCTGAGGTCACCCCTGGCCAGTCCTTTCCCTGCCCACCCACGCACGTGCAGGTGAAGGTGGGCCCCAGGACGGGACAGTGTGGGATGTTTCTAGACGCCATCCTTCGGCCTGCTTTCCCCATGTAACAGTGGTTTCATGAGGAAGGAGTTTCTGTGCTGTGCCCACAGTGCTCACTTCCTGCACAGCCACACTCATTCCCTCTGGGACAACAAGGAGCTCAGCGTTGGCGGTGCTGTCAGGTTCCCAGCACAGTGGCTGCCGCCACTCTTGGCTGTGTCTCCTGGTTCGCCCATGTCAGTCACCATCGTTGTGCCTTGTGGGGTAAGGTCATGTGGGCACTGAGTAGTCACTATCTTTCACAGAGGTGGACCCACTGCCTGCCTCCCCCAGGCAGTGTGAGGCCCTTCTCTCGCCCTGGGCCATCTGATGATGAGATAGGGGCTCTGGGGCTCCGCCTGCTGGGTTTAAGTCATTCCCCCTGTCTCTAGTCTTGTCGATGCCGACTGGACGCTTCTCTTTCTTCTACTGAGCACTTATCTCTTCTCTTACCTCTTTCTCCATCAGCATTTCCATTCCAATCAATATATATTTTGATTGATTTCAGAGAGGAAGGGAGAGGGAGAGAGAGATAGAAACATTGATAATGATAGAGAATCATTGATCGGCTGCCTCCTGCACAACCCCTACTGGGGATGGAGCCTGCAACCTGGGCATGTGCCCTGACTGGGAATTGAACTGTGACCTCCTGGTTCATAGGTTGATGCTCAACCACTGAGCCACGCCGGCTGGGTTTGCTGATTTTTTTATTTCTTTTTGGTTTTGGTTGACACACTGTTGACTCTGGAAATCAGATTCTCCCTTCGTAGCATTTCTTATTAGTGCTGTTTGTTGTAGTTATTTGTTTAGTAACTTTTCTGAACTAATTCTTTAGTCTGTATTCCTTATTATATGTGGTCACTGAAGTCTCTGTTTAGTGGTCAAGTAATGATTGGTTAGGGATTTCCTTGATCACCGTGCCTGGAACCTGTAAGTCTCCGAGTCTTTGCTAAGGAGCTCTGTTTGCTGTTGGGCACATCAGTCAGGTCATTACGACTCTGCCTTCACCTCCACTTTCTGCCTGTGCAGAGTCTCCCAATTAGCCAGGGGTGAGAATGCTCAGGGCCTTTGCAGGTATTTCCTGAACATATGCTCAGCTCAATATGAGTGGCCTTTTAGATTCCCCGAAATGTGTAGGAACTTTCAAAGTCTGTGTAGGCATCTTATTCCCTAGCTTTTCCTTTTAGGTTTCTGTTAGTGTATTGTTTATCCCAGTGGTCGGCAAACTCATTAGTCAACAGAGCCAAATATCAACAGTACAACGACTGAAATTTCTTTTGAGAGCCAAATTTTTTAAACTTAAACTATATAGGTAGGTACATTGTTATTAACTTAATTAGGGTACTCCTAAGCTGGCCTTTGCTAAAAACGTCCTCAATCTGATTGAGGAATGTTCGCTGAGGTCGACCCCTTCCAACCCTCCCATCCACACTCGTCTTGTATACTTGTTTCAGATAGACAAGTGTGGATGGGAAAGTTGGAAGGGGTCGACCTCAGCGAACATACCTCAAAACCATGTACCTCCCCCTGCGCTGTGTATCCCGTATCCCACGGCCCTCCTGCGCTGCGTCTCCCGTCTCCCGCCCAACCTACTGACACCCCCCACCTCTTCTAATGCCACTTCTTCAAAATAGACTCGCCCAGGCCGAAAACTGACTTCTGCTCATGGGCCACGAAGTTTCAATCACACTGTACGTGCGCGCCTGCACGTGGTATTTTGTGGAAGAGCCACACTCAAGGGGCCAAATAGCCGCATGTGGCTCGCGAGCCACGGTTTGCCGGCCACTGGTTTATCCCAATATTACCTACTGTCTCAGGCAGCCACAAAGTGCCTGTAATTGTTTTCAGCAAATGTCCAATAGGGAAAAGCCTTTTTATGCTAAGTGACCTATGAGTCCAATTTCGGGCTGTCTACCAGTGGCATCTTCCAGTGAACCACCTGGTAGGTCAAATAATGAGAATTCTTTGGGAATGAGGCTTTGAAATAGCTCTAGCCCATTTTAGTCCCTCCATCTCTTTTTAAGGTTTTTAAGGCTGCTTCAGAGGGGGAGAGCAGGGGATGGGAATAAGGCAAGTTGACACATTATGGACATTACAGTGTTGCTGTTCTTTCTGAGAGTCAACATTTTCTCTTGACTAAATCTGTGTTGCCCTAGACGGTTGGGCTCAGTGGATAGAGCATAGGCCTGTGGACTAAAGGGTCCCAGGTTCGATTCCAGTCAAAGGCACATGTCCGGGTTGCGGGCTTAGTCCCCAGGAGGGGGCGTGCAGGAGGCAGCCGATCCAATCGATGTTTCTCATCATTGATGCTTCTATCTCTCCCTCTCCTTTCCTCTCTCTGAAATCAATAAAAATATACTTTAAAAAAATCCGTGTTGCTACATGCCTTTGATTAATTTTCAGAGTTCCGAAAGAGTTACTTCTGACAATTTTCCTGTTGCTTTTATGAAAGAGAATTTTGAGAAGTCCTTATACCACCGGTTTTGCTGGTTATAATTCATGTATTTTGATGCTGTCTTTTGTATGTGTGTGTTTTTTTCTCAAACATGTGCATATTAAATAAAAATGTGTGTAAATTGGGGTTGCAGGAGGCCATGTGGAGCAGGCACCAAGTGAAGGGCTATGGATTGACGGGATGATGCCAGCCTCTGTGAGAAGGGCCTGCGGACTTACAGGGTATCAGCTCTATTGGGGGTCAGGAACTCTGCCCTACCATCCCTGCTGCTTTGTGTCTCCCAGGTGAAGGCTGCCAGGGGCTCAGCCGTGCTCACATGGATGGGACAGAGACCCGACAGAGGAGGCCGGAGGAGCTAGGGCTGCCACCCGCCCTCAGCACAGGAAGACTCCCTGCGGCCTCAGAAGATGGACCTCTGACTGTCCCTGAGAGCCAAAGGGTGACCTCTAAACTACTGGGGACTGAACTCAGCAAGGAAACTGCCCTATCCATTGGCTTCCAGGTGACAGTGCCCTTCATGTTTGCAGGCCTGGGACTGTCTGGGGCTGGCATACTTTTGAACTATTTCCAGGTAGGTGGGAACTAAATGGGGATGATGGTGTTGGGGGACTGCCTAATGTCATCCTAAAGAGGAGGCAGCTACATGTTGGGCCCAGCTTGAGGAACATGGGGCAGGGCCTCCTCCTCTCAAATACAACTTTCCTACAAATTGGTAAAGGTTCTTTTAGTTACTGGTAACGTAACCTAGGTTAAGCAGGCTCTGGACTAGGAAGGAGAGGGCCCCATGGTGAACTATATGGGTTCCCCTTTGTGGCCAATAACTTCAGTTTAGAGACCTGTGGGACTGGGGGTGCAAGGAGTGTGTATCCCCAGGGAGAATCGATCCACATTAATCAATGCCAGACTTATTGATGGCCTCAGCGGGGTTGCCGCCTTGTAACTTAAATATGTGGATAAAAGGGGCTCAATGGAAAGTAATTTCATAGGATGATCTGATCATAAACTTCTACGTGGGCCGGTCATGGTGAGCAGTCTTGCCCCAGGCCTATAACTTTTAGTAAAAGGTTTATCTTTGCCGTCAGTAAGCCCTGACCATTGTTTCTCAGCATCTGATTGACACACCTTTGAAATAAACCGCAACCAACTTCAAGAGAGCACTTACTCTGTTAGTCTTGTAATCCCATTTGCCACCTTGCTTTTTTCTACCTTCAGGTAATGTTCCTTCAGTTCCTACTTAAATTTTTCCCCAGATGATAAGAGAAAGTTTATTTAACAAGTTACAGAGGTAGAAGAAGTGAGCCAGCTGGGCTGTGTAGGCTCAGGAAACAAGTTACAGAAGCAAAAGAAGGGCCCTTGGAGCTTAGGATAAAGAAAGGCAAAGGTAATACTTCTGGGAGGAAGACGGGGAGGGGGAGCAAAAGGGAAAGGGGAAGGGGAAGAGGAAGGGGAAGGCAGGGGCATGCTCCCAAGAGGAAGAGCGCCCCTTTCCCCCCTTAATTTTAAATGAATAAAACAAGCTGTGAAACTGTTATTCTCAGGAGCATGATGTCCGCTGTGGTTCTGAAAGCCTCTTCTTTACTTAATTGATGAGAGAGGGATTCCTGCCTTAGTGTTATGGGGTTGACTGGACCCATGACCCCAGCATTGGACAGATGAGATCACTGAGTTGATCAGTCACAGTACTCACAGCCTGGGGGAGAAGGACACTGCCTACCACTCAGGGCCACACGGGTTATGCTTGGGAGCCGAGCAAATTGCCAGGAGCTGTGGGAGGCAGGCCTGTGTAGTAACAATAGGGTGAGGTGCCCACTGGTTCTGTGGGAGGGTGAGATTAGCCTGTTTGAATAATCTCATGGGCTGGCAGGAACTAAAACCCACTTCAGGGATAATTGGGAACTGTGCCTGGTCCCCCTGATAAGAAGCATTGCTTAGCTAGGGGTCCTTATCCGCTGGAGCAGAGAGGGGAGGGGAAGTTGCAGTGAGGCCATGGTTTCACCAGATGTCAAGGCAGCAAATCATAATAATTTTAGGCTTGGCACCACTCAACCGTATGAAAGGCTGACTGGCTTTCTTTTTCTCTTTGTTTCTACGATTCTGTTTATTTGTTTATTCATTTAATCATTCATTCACTCATTCATGCAACATGAGTATGTGTGCCATGGGCCAGCACTGTGCTGGACGATGCCAGGGTGGACACGACAGCCAGGCCCTGCTCTCATGGCCGTCAAAATCAAGTGGGGAGCCCTAGCCGTTTTGGCACGGTGGCTAGAGCAGCCGTGGGCAAACTACGGCCCGCGGGCCGGATCCGGCCCGTTTGAAATGAATAAAACTAAAAAAAAAAAAAAAAAACCGTACCCTTTTTTTTAATGATGTTTACTTTGAATTTATATTAGTTCACACAAACACTCCATCCATGCTTTTGTTCCGGCCCTCCGGTCCAGTTTAAGAACCCATTGTGGCCCTCGAGTCAAAAAGTTTGCCCACCCCTGGGCTAGAGCATCAGCCTGTGGACCAAAGGGTCCTGGGTTCGATTCTGGACAAGGGCACATACCTTGGTTGCAGGCTCCTCCCAGCCCAGGCCCTGGTCAGGGCCTGTGCAGAAGGCAGCCAATCGGTGACAGACAGTAGATGCATAAGTCCATGTTAGGTGGCAGTAAGGGCTGTGATGAAAATAGAGCTGGGTGGTAGGCTTCCGGGGAGTCCGAGAAGGACTTTCTGAGGAGGAGATGCTGGAATGAGGCTTGAGTGACCTGAAGGAGCTGTTTGGAGAAACTTCATGAGAGTAAGCTGGACAGGGGTGGGAGTGAGCGACTCAGTCCACTTTTACTTGTGGGTGGGTCTGCCTAGCCAAAGAAGCAGAAAATAAAGAACCTTTCCTGTTATTGAAAATGTAATTGGCTTGATTTCTGAGGACCTAACAGGATGGGAAAGAATTCAGGCCATTTGGCTCAGAATCAGCCAAGGCTCAAGGTGACCCACAAAAGGAATAGGAGGCCGTTTGGAAGGTATACTCCTGGGAATTCCCAGTTCTCACTGAAGAATAAGAAGTGAAAGCTAGGAATGGCCATATGCATCCCAAAGCCCTCTGCCTGCCCTCGGCACCTCCTAACTGTCCTGCAATGACACACACCCTAAAAATCAAGGGGTGTTGGCATAGAGGAGTGGTTCTGATGCCACAGGCCTGGGGATCTGATTCACTGGTCTGCCCTGAGGTGGGGCTGCACATTTTAGGAGCTCCCAGGTAGTTCTGATGGCATTGTGGACTGAAAACCACTGATGCAGTCCCGCCCTCATGCTGGAGGCTGAGTGGTTAGAGGCCCACAAGGGCAGGGACTTGTTACAGGTCACCCAGAAACCCACCTGATGCTTGACCCAGATTCCACCGCTACCTGGTACAGCCCTGGAATCCAATTTAAGCTCTTTGGAGATTTTCCACTGTGCTACTGAACTATTTTTAAAATCACATTCTTGATTTTTTTTTTATTATGACCCAATAAACTGTGTTGACATATTTTGTTCTCAAGTTTCAAGGAAAGTAATTTTTCCTCACATAATGGCATCTTTTATTTATTTTTGGTGACAGTTGATGGTTATAAAAGCAAATAATCACAATAGAATATACAGCAAATTATAAAATAAAGGTCACTTATAATTATGCCACTCAAACATAACCACTTTGAGCACCTTGGTTTATATCTTTCTGAACTTTTTACTGTTTGTATGTCTGTGTGTGAGTGTATTTATCTTAATTTCTCACTTGATTTTTTAAAAATGAGAAACAATTTTGTAATGATTTATAACTTGCTTAATCAGGAATCTCTATATGAAATTGTACAAGTGATTATCTATTTCCATATCTCCTGTCCTGATGAGAATGGTTCATGGTCTTGCTGTGTGTGTTGACATTGTATTATGATGTCTGAACACATTCAAAACCGTAAAGAAAATGCAGGAGTTGCCAAGGTCAGAAGAAAGTGATTGCTGTTGGGGCCTCTCCAGGGGTGTGCCTTGGGAGTGGTGTGGGCGGTGTTGCAGGCCAGCTGAGAGGGGTTTTGTTTTAAACCGGCTAGCTCCCTTAAACCAGTTAACTTCGGCACCTGTTTTCTCAGAAACACACCATTAATCTCAGCCTCCTATGGGTACGGGTGGAAGGGTCAGGGAGTGTTCAACAGGGGAGGGCAGTGGGGGGCAGTCTGCACTAGGAGTCAAGAGCTAAGGGTCTTAGTCCTGCCTCTGATACTAACTAGGGTGAAGCTTTCAGGGCCTACGGAAGGCAGTACTTGCTAGTAAGCATCTGGAGATATTTTGAGAGTCTGGTGATTGATTTAACACGAAATGATTCCTTGTTAAAAGGCATTGAGAAGCATGGGAAACTGAAGATCTATTATTCTTTCATTCATTTGTTCATTTGCTGGTCATTTAGCGCATGTGTGTAGTTGATTCTGCTCTATGCTCTCAGCATTTCTTGACTTTCCTTCAGAGAACTTTTCCCAGGTTATAATTACATTTTCCTTTTTACGATTATCTACTACACCAGAAAGCTCAATTCATATCTATTCCACTGACAGATGCACCACATCTGTTAGACCGTTAGATCAGAGTCTGGCAAATATTAGGCCCTAAGTACTAATCTGTGGAGTAAATTAATGAATAGTTTCCTGTGCTGTGAAGATTGCAGTAGTGAGTCAATCAGACTCCCTTCTCAAGAAGAGCACAGTCCAGGAAGGGAGAGTAGATTCTTGAGCAGTTCATGCTTGCATTAAGTGGACTTACCTTCAGACAGATTTTTTAAAAAGTACTTTGGGAATTCTGGGGAAGGATATGTTAGGCTGTGGCCAGGAAGCTAGCGAGGCCTCAAAGATAAGAAGGTGCCTCCACTGGCCATGAGTCCAGGCAGGAATTTGTCCTGGGCCTCGTGTGGAGCTGCAGAAGGAGCCATGTGAGCGCAGGCATGGTCCATGGCAGGGTCTGCAGGAATTTTCTTCTGTGGTGTGCAGCTATGCAACAAACCGTACCAAACTTCTGTGGCTGTTGGAAGCTAGTGTTTCAGTTTGATCGTGAATCTGCAGGGCTTTGGGCAGGCCTCAGTGAGAATGGCCGGCTGCTCAATGCAGCCTCTGTGGGGGTGGCTTGCTAGGCACTCCAAAGTAGTTCACGTGACATGACAGTAGCAGCTGGCTGTCGACTGGAACCTCAGCTGGGGCTCTTGGCTGGAACCCCTCTATGTGGCCTCTCTATGTGATTGCTTGAGCTTTTCTGCATAGCATGGTGGCTGAGTTTCAAGCATGAACATCTCAAGAGATGGGAAGTAGAAGCTGTCAGTTTCTCAAGATCTGGGCCCAGAACCAGACTGGCACAGTGTCTGTTCCACCGAGTTCTGCTCCAGTAGTCACAGACTGAAGGGGAGGAGACAGAACTCTAACTCTCAATGGAAGGAATGCCAAAGACATTTAGAGCTTATTATGTTTGGCTCCTGAGTGGGGTTTAAAAGTATCTGTTGAATGAATGAGTGAATGAATGGTGCGAGGAAAGATGCAGTGAGAGGAATATCTGGGCCTTGAAGGAAACAGTTATTGGAGATGTTTGGCTGGAATTGGCAAGGAGAGGTCGTAGGATCTAGACTTGTGAGGACTGTGAACCTCAGGCTAAAGGGATGGGACTTGAGCGTGGGATAGACAGGGGAGCCAGTTAAGTGCCCAAGGGGGCCGTGGTTTAGGAAGAGGAGGTGAGGCCTACACCAGGGCCTGGTTTAGGTAAGGTCCTCAGTCCATAGGTGAGTGTGCACCTGACCCTCAGCTTTGGGCTTCTGCTGGCTATGGCCTTCATCCCTGCTCCAGCCTGGCACCTGTGAATGCACGGTGGACATGCCCAACAATAATAGAATTCCTGGAAGGCGGGTGGCAGCCCAGCCCTTTCTCCTGGACCGGGTTGGTCTTACCTTTGTAGCAGATGAGAATGTGGTCCTTTTGGAAGCACGTTTACCAATCTCCTGGGCCCTTGAAAGAACAGGGCTGTGATTCCTCTGAACACAGTTTCTTTGTGTGCCCATGATCCCCTGGACATCAAAGTCGTGGTGACCACATGGGTATCTGGGGGACCTGCAGACCCTCAGAGGGCTGTAGACCTGGCCCGAGGAGTGGGTCCCTCATGCTGAGATTGTCTAGGCCCTTATCTGCCAAGAGTGGAGGCTGCCCAGGGCACACGTGCCAAGGTAGGCAGATCTCTGCGTGGCCCTTGCCAAGGCCAGTCCTCACGTGGCTCTATCTCTGGGTCCAGCCAGAGCCAGCGTGGGCCAGAGGGCTGGATGCTGTCAAGGTCGTGCCGAGGGACAGTGAGCCTTCTTGTGGCAGGCTAGCCGAGGGAGGTCCCGGCTGACGTAGCAGCCACTCTGAAGAAAACCTTATCTGCTGAGATCAGATGGACAGCAGGAGCTGGCTTAGGCCCCAATGAGGCTGAGTCACTCGGGCCTTTTCTCCTCACTTGTTCGCTCTGACTCTGGCTGAGGGGCACTTGGGGAACCTTCCACAGACGCAGGGCACCGGGCCTTCCTACCTGTGCGGACTTCTTAGGAAACGTATCTCGCTGAGGGCGAGGAGGACAGAGGACGGAGGGCTTCCTGGGCCTGGACATCTTGCTCCTGGGACTGTGCTTGACAGCCTGACCATGGTGGTCACCCAGCTGAATCTGGAGTTCCGCTTTCAGGGCAAGAAGCTGCGAGGCTTCAGCTGTGAGCTCACCCGGTCCCCCCACGGGGTCTTCCCTGAGACCACCTTCACCATCACTTGCCAGATTGTGGTGCCCCTTCTGCTCTCGGGTCTGGGCATGATGACTGCCGGCCTGGTGATGAACACCATCCAAGTGCGTACCGGGCATCTGAGGGGCAGTGTGGGGCCTGGGCTTGGGCGGACTGGGGTTCCCAGGCATCACAGATAGGACAGGTGTGGGGATGCAGGGAGCCCCCGAGTGGGGCTGAGCCCTAAGCCAGGTCTTGAGGCTCAGCGGTGCTGGCAGATGGGTCCTCCAGTGCCTGAGATTTACAGCTTCTGAGCCCTCTCTGAAGGTCAGCCCACATGAGCCACATTAGCCCCGGGAGCTCAAACCATTTTCCTTCCAGGGAATGCAGACTCATTAGGCAGGGACTGAGGAGTTCGAATCCTGGCTCTGCCATTTGCTCAACATCTGAGAGAACTCCTTAGTGTCCCCCACCTCAGTTTCCCCATCTGTGGATGGGACTAATAGACGCACCCATCTTGCAGGACTGTGAGGATGGGTGACCAAGTGCACCTTGTGTTGTGACCTGAGGGTGATGGGCACTACTCCCTCCAACCCCCAGAATCTTCGTGGGGCTCTTCCTTGGGAAGACAAGGGACAGAGGTCAGGCTGGAGGTCCAGGCCAGCCAGGGGCTATGGTGGTCTCCATTAGTAGAGGTTCACCTTTGTATATTTTGGGGGTGGGGATGGGGCAAAAGGACTCATATCTATTGGGTATGTGTCCAGGAGTGGAATTGGCAATGAAGGGTTCTAAAGGGCTGGGTGCCATGGTCATCTACGTGCAACAAAACTCACCCTGGCAGCAGGGTCAGAGATACCTGAGGGTGCGGCTCCAGGCCCCAGCGGGAAGCTGGGAAGCTGTGGTCCTGATTCACAAGTGAAGAATCATCACTTCTGATTGACTTCAGCCTCCCTAGTGCCTTGGCTAGATGTCTAAAGTGTTGCTGGAGAGGGCAGTGGCAGAATGTAAGACAGTTACAAAGATTTGGATGGCAGGATGGCGGGGAACACGAGGGGTTAATTAAGTCCCTGCCGGCAGAGCAGGAAGGATTCTTAGAACTGGTGGGTGGAGCAGGGCATGGGGGCTGGGTGAGGAGGGTTGAGTTGAGAATCCTGAGTTTGAGGGGCTTGTGGGATATCAAGGTTCCGTCAGCAGTTGGGTCAGCAGGTGTAACACGCAGAAGGCAGATCTGAGCCAGTGACGTCGCACATCACCAGCACAGACCTCAGTGCATCAGCCAGGGTGCTCTGGCTGTAAGAAATAGAAAACTTAACTCAAAGTCACTAAATCATTTTTGATCCCTGTAAAGAAGTCTACAGATCAGGCAGCCCCGGCACTAGTTCACTCGCTGGATTACCAGTGTCGCCCAGTATCCAGGGTCCTACCGTTTTTCTTCTTTACCTTCCACGTCTGTTGACCTTGTCCCTGAATAGACCCCTCATGGTTGTGTGATGCCTCATGTGTCTAGACATGACGTCTCAAATCTCTTGGGCCACGATGTGTCCCAGCCCACACCCAAGCAGCCACTTGCAAGAAGTGGGGATGCCTGCATGAAGGGTCACGGTCCAGCCTTCACCTCCTCCGGGCCGTTTGTGTGGATGGAGGGTGGGGTGGCTCTGGAAGTTGGCTCCAGCCTTGGAAAGGAGAGGATGTGGACAGAATGGGGAACTGAAGACCAAGTGTGAAGGGAAGTCAGGATTATGTCAGGAGGCCTGCACCCGCGGGTCTCCCAAACTCTGGGTTTTCCTGTTGGCAGAAGCGGACTTTGCATGGGCTGGGGTGAATCTGGTGGGAAAGGATTGGTCAGGAGCCGCGTGTGCCACAGGGCAGGCAGGGGTCCGGTGGCAGCCTGATCTTCCCCTCGGCTTGGTTCAATCTGTCCTTGAACGGCGTTTCTCAGCTGCCGAATCGGAGTCTTGAAAAAGATTGCCCCTGCGTTTTCTGGAGAAAGTGTGTTAGTTTGGTCAAATGAGCCCACAAGGCTGTCCAGTAACCTGAGGACTATGCAGAGTTGAAAGCCTGGACCCATCTTAAATCAAGGCTTATTAGACTTTGGTGAAATTTCTAACCTTGTAGCTTTCCTATATGGAAAAAGGAAATAAAAAAAAAATTTGGGGGGGGGGAATAAAATTCTTTAATTACATTTTAAAAAGTTAAAAGGTTGGGAGGGGGGGGGGGAGATAAAATTCTTTAGTTACATTTAAAAAAATTAAAAGGTTGGGCGGAGGAAGAGCCTTCAGTGGAGGTCAAGGTGGAGAGAGTAGAGAGGTCAGCAGAGGACGGGGATGTGGTCCTAGGTGCCAGTGTGGAGAGCTCAGAGGTGAGCCTGTTACACAGGAGGAGTCTAGTACATATTTGGGCAGGTGGGGTGTGTGTGTGTGTGTGTGTGGAAGATGCCCTGGCCCAGACCCTTCACCTCCAGGTTGCGTTATAGATGACTCCCCAGGCCCCAGAAGTGAGTGGATCCGCACAGCTTCATACAGCTCTTGTCTCAGGCAATGGGGGTCCCCAGGCCTCCTATCTCCTAGCTGACAAAGTAGGTGTTTTTTTTCAGTTCTTGCATCCTAAAACCAGGAGGAGCTTTTAGTATAGGGGTCACGGATAACTGTGGGGGCCAGGGAGCTCAAACAAATCAGTAGAATCATTAAAATGATTGAGGAATAATCTAGTTGCATGTTAAGTAGGTTGGGATAGTTTCCACTCCACAAAGAATTGTTTTCTAGTTTTCTTGAAACATGCATCCCTTTCGTTTTTTTATTTTTTTAAATTTTAAATTTTTTTAGCATCTACTCTATGCCCTCTTCACCTTCACCCCTCCCCCCTCACACTCACCACACTGTTGTCCATATCCATGAGTTTTCCTTGTTTTTCCCTCTCATTCTTCATGTTTTTATTTCCTTATGTTTGATAGAGACCTGTATGGACGCACCTTCTATCTCTTTAAACAAATCCAGAGCCCCGCCACATGATACTCCCGAGCAGTTTGCACTTGGCCTTGGTGCCTGGAGCAGCCAGCAGGCCTGGGCCGCCGGGGAGTCCTTGTCCCAGAGAAAGCAGTGCCACTCTCAGCTCCGCTCTCCCAATTCATGTGGATCTCCCAGCTTTGAAATCGGTGACTCATTCCTGTTTCTGCAAACACATTGTGCACACCTAACAAGTGTGTCCACGGGCTCGATCCAGGCTCCTCCCAATTTTCCCAGGTTCTGAGGACCAGAAAGAAAGGGACTCTTTTGAGGCCTCTACTCCTGTTCACTGAATAGTACTGAGAACATTTCACAGCTTCATCATTATTTTGTATTTAGTTTAAAGCCACTTAAGTAACTATTTAGGCCCTGGCTAATGTGGCTCAGTTGGTTGAGTGTTATCCCATGCACCCAGAGGTCACAGGTTCAATTCCCGGTATGGGCATGTGCCCAGGTAGTGGGTTCGATCCCCAGTAGGGGGAGTGCAGGAGGCAGCTGATCGATGTTTCTCATTGATGTTTCTTTCTCTCTCTCTCTCTCTCTCTCCCTTTCTCTCTCTCTCAAATCAATAAAAACATTTTTTTTAAAAAGGAAACGATTTAGTCTTACTCATTTGTTTTACAGGGAGTGAGGAGTAACTTGTGAAAAGCTCTCAAGAAATGTCCGAGCTATGCCATTATGTGTGTATGGATTGAGCTTCTTGTTCTGTCCCACCAGCACTGGCCCGTGTTTGTGGAGGTTAAAGACCTGTTGACATTGGTGCCACCCTTAGTGGGCCTGAAGGGGAACCTGGAGATGACACTGGCATCACGACTCTCCACAGCTGTAAGTGGACATCTGGGTGACCTACCCCTCGGGGAGGGACATGTCTGCACCACCAGGTCTCCCCGACGTAGCTTGTAGGTGGGTGGGTTGGGCTCTCCAAAAAGAAGTGTTGAGTTTTGTTCTGTCACGATGCTCTACTTGGTCACTCTTCCCAGCCCGTCATCCTGTTTAGCCAAGCTGTACTGCTGTATGCCAGGCCCAGCCCCTGTGTGCCCCAAGTTTCTTCTCTAACCCGATGTCAGGCAGGGCTCTTTCTCCAAAAAGAAGTGTTGAGTTTTGTTCTGTCACGATACTCTACTTGGTCACTCTTTCCAGCCCGCCATCCTGTTTAGCCAAGCTGTACTGCTGTATGCCCAGGCCCAGCCCCTGTGTGCCCTGAGTTTCTTCTCTAACCCGATGTCAGGCAGGGCTCTGTGTCCCTGTGCCCAAGTCTGTGAGCTGCTTCTGCTCGGCCACCTGGACCCTGATCCCAGCTCCATGCACTCACACTGAAGCCATGATGAGCACCACAGGGCTGATGAGGATGTCATAGAGGAGACAGGGTATTAAGTGCTGGTGATGACCTCCGGGGGGGTTTGTTCTGCAGAGGGCTTGTGACTGCCCCACAACCAGAGTTGCTTCCTGAGGGCTCTAACTCACAAGGAGTGCCCCTAGCTGTGCCCTCTTCTCACCTCTCCCGGGATTTGAAATTCTCTTCCTCTCTCTACTGAAGCCATGATGAGCACCACAGGGCTGATGAGGATGTCATAGAGAAGACAGGGTATTAAGTGCTGGTGATGACCTCCGGGGGGGTTTGTTCTGCAGAGGGCTTGTGACTGCCCCACAACCAGAGTTGCTTCCTGAGGGCTCTAACTCACAAGGCCCCTAGCTATGCCCCTCTTCTCACCTTTCCCGGGAGTTGAAATTCTTTTCCTCTCTCTATGCCCATTGGATAGCCAACCCAGTATGTGAAAAAGGCCTGTGGCAAGAGGAAGTATGGTGTGTTCAAGAAAATGAGAGAAGAGCAATGGCTTTAGGTGGAGTGCAAAGGGTGGGGCAGGGGCTGCCTGGTGCAGGACTCAGGAAAGACAGGTGAGGGGTGTGGGCCGAACAACAGCCCTCAAAGATGTATGGACAGGGTTTTTGCAGTTGTGATTACGTTAAAGGCCTTGGATGGGAGAGCATCCTGGATTACCCCAGTGTCATCATAAGAGCACTGATGTAGGGGAGGCAGAGGGAAGTTTCAGACAGAAGAGAAGGCCTCTGAGAGAAGCAGAGACCAAGGAGATGTTCTGCCACTTTGAAGATGGAGGAAGAGCCATGAGCCAAAACATGTTGTTCTACCGACTGGAAAAGGCAAAGGCACAGACTCCCCTCGAGCAAGGCTCTCCTGGCACCGTGATTTTAGCCCCATCAGACTCATTGCAGACCGCTGGACACCTGACCTGTAAGAGAATACGTTCTGTGTCTTAAGCCCATGTCAGGTTTCCTGTTACAGCTCTAACAAAGTATTGCAAATTTAATGGCTTGGAACAACAGAAGTTTACTCTCTTACAGTTATATTTTAGATCTCCTTTTACTCGGTGTTTCCGAGAATGCTGCCTTCTTTAGAGCAGGCTACCTCTGGTGATTGGAGGGAGAGTCAAAATGTGTTGCCTAGAGGTATGTACCAGTAACTGGTCTTATGGATCTGGGGACTGTGTGTCCCTCTAATGGCCACTCTAGGCACTGCTCTGCCTTTTCTTACCCCAAAACAGTCTTACTGCCTGTGGGTATCCCACTGTTGGCACAAGTCAGCCAGGCAAGGGAAGGTCCTGCAGCTGATTGCTCCACCTGATTCCCTTGTTCCTATGAGCACCTGAGGTGGGTGTTCGTCTGTCTGTGGAAGAGCTGACTGAGGCCCCGGGACAGTTCTGTGATACGTCCCCAACGTCCGTCATGCTAATGACAAACAACAACTCTCCTTATTTGTACAAACAAAAGTGATTCTATTTTGCCCCTGGAAGTTCAGGAACTTAAAGAACTCAGTACAAAGGAGCTGAGAAAACATATTTGCTTTGAAATCTTTTCTTATCTACGTATTGAATTTTGCTGGCAATTGCTATGATATTTGGACTTGACGACCATCTTTAAAGGAGAAAGTCATCTTTCTGAGCCTGTTTTTTAATACTAAGAGAAGAGGGACTTCCATGTGTTTCTGAAGTGGGATGATTTGCAGAGATGAGGTTGGGAGGTTGGTGGTTCTTTGAGATGTCCACTGGCGTGGGAAGAAGGGAATTTCAGGAGAATGGGGTCAGAGAACTGGCAGAGGGCGCAGGCCAGGGTCACAGAGCCCTCCTCCCCTGTGGTGTGTGGAGGAACTTGGGAGTCAAGTGGCCCTGAAATTGTGAGTGACACGCATGCCTGTGTGTGCTTGTGTGCATGTATACATGTGTGTGCGTTTCCACACTTGGGTATGGGAGAGGTGGTTTATGATACCATCTGATTCTCAAAGGCACCTGTGTCTCTACCTCTCCACTCCCCCGTCACTCTTTTGAAAGCTGGTTAATAATTTGTTCTGACGTCAATGAAGTGGTATTTGCTGATTTCTCTCCTAAGAGACTGCCTTTTTTTCCAGGAAGGATTGACCTGGCTTTGGGCCTAAGCAGACTTACCCTTTGCCCTTTTCTCTCCACACTAGGCCAACACTGGACAAATTGATGACCCCCGGGAGCAACACCGAGTCATCAACAGTAACCTCGCCCTCATTCAGGTGACTCTCCCCTTTACCTGGTGGATGGGTCCCCTCCCCTCTTTGGAATCTGCAGCCAGGCTGGTAGGAAGAGTGAAGGCTCAGTGAGCCTTGTCTCTGCGCTCTGGACTGAGCTCTGGGGATGGGAGCTACTCATCCATTCACCCCATGCCCACCAGACCACATTCTTGCAGTAGCTGGGGGCTTCTTGAAAGATTTGCCTGTACTTGTTCATTTCTTTTTCTCGTAGCCTAGGGTGCAAACTGCCCCCCAAAGTATCCCTGAAACAGCATAGCTAGATCTGGCCTCATCACCTTCCCTTCTCACACTCACCTGTTCTGAAGTCCCCAACTCAGTCTGGTTTGATGATTGAAAACTCACTCTGGGAGTCAACCAGCTGGGGACCCTCAGGCAAGTCACTTCACCTCACCTGCAGGGTGGGCTGTTGTGAGCTGTGGGTTGTAGGAGAGGCATGGTGTCTAGCTTGCACGTGATAATCAATCATGCCAGCTATGCCTAGTGAATAGTCTTACCATTTAATTAAGCTGGAAACTGCGTCACCTCAGCTTCTCTGCCCCTTATCCTTATATCCAGGTACTGAGCATCCTACCTCTGAGCTATGCAGGAATCCAGCCTTGCCCCTCCTTGCCTCGGCCTCTTGGTCCCCTTGCTGACTGCAAATGTCTTCACTGTTTTAACTGCTTCAGGCTTCTTGACCTTCCACTCACCTCTGCATGGTAACCTAAGTGACCTTTTCAAAAACCTAAAGCTGATCAGACCTCTCCTTCTCTCAGCCCTTCTGTTGGTTCCCCTTGTCCAAGTGTGGGCCTGGTCCAAAAAGCATTCACAGTCTGGTCCCACCTTTCCCACCAGCCACATGTCTTGCACATGCGGTTATCTCTTCTTGGAATGTCCTTTCTCCTTTTGTTCACTTGGCAATGAAGCCCTTTAAAGACTCTAGTTCAGCGGTTCTCAATCTGTGGGTCGCGATCCCTTTGGGGGTCGAACGACCCTTTCACAGGGGTCGCCTAAGACCATCGGAAAACACATATATAATTACATATTGTTTTTGTGATGAATCACTATGCTTTAATTATGTTCAATTTGTAACAATGAAAATACATCCTGCATATCAGATATTTCCATTACGATTCATAACAGTAGCAAAATTACAGTTATGAAGTAGAATGAAAATAATTTTATGGTTGGAGGTCACCACAACATGAGGAACTGTATTAAAGGGTTGCAGCATTAGGAAGGTTGAGAACCACTGCTCTAGTTAGTTCTTGGTTCTAAGCTGACACCAGGTACAGCTCTTTGGTGCCTTGCATGTGCTGCTGGGGCTGCCCTTGTTGCAATTCTGTGTTTGGATGTTTGCTTTCTCCACTTGAGGTGACTTGCATGGGCCAGGACCACCCATGATATACTGTAAGGCAAGCATGTCAAACTCAGAGGCTAACAGGGGCCAAATAAATGAGGCATGTGGCCCATGGGCCACGAGTTTGACATGCTTGCTGTAAGGTATATGGATAATGTACAGCCAGGTTTGGCTTGTAGCTGAAGAGTTTCAGAGATTAAATGAGACACTCATGATACCCCTAACAGTGGATCTGGCAAGGGGTAAGTGATAAATACCTCCGCTACAAGTCACCAGTTTTACTTTTCTGTTTTACACCAAATCCTTGTCATATGTATGTACATTTTCACATGATTGGATTTAACAAACATTTATTAAGTCCCGCTCTGGGCCAGGCAGTGTCTTGGCACATGGCCTGAATGATAGTGAGGGTAAAATTTTGTCCCCTCTATTTTTAAAACACTAAACATCAAACATAAGTGGCGCAACAAGTTTCACAAGAAAACTTTTTAATAATGTCAGCATATTCCAGCATCTATATATATAAAAGGCTAATATGCAAAGTGTCCCCTCAGGAGTTTGGGAGACTGGGAGTTTGATCGCTCACTATGACATTCGCTGGCCACCAGAGGGTGGTGCGAAATGAAGGAAGGCCCTGTCCAGCAGCCAGCAGCCAGCAACCAGGGAAGGAAGGCCCCAATTGGCCCTGATCGCCCGCCAGGCCTAGGGACCCTACCCGTGCATGAATATCATGCACCAGGCCTCTAGTCCTATCTAATAATAGACAGACATGGTAATTAACCATCCCTCCGACACGCTTCCCATTGGCG
>NW_005359064.1:4438870-4439365 GCF_000412655.1 Myotis brandtii | reverse complement strand
CTGCGAGAGGGCACAGGCTGGGCTGAGGGCCCCCCCCCCCTCCCCCCGAGTGCACAAATTTTTGTGCACCGGGCCTCTAATATAAATATAACCAAGAGTGATATTAAAAATTTTTAACAACTAGTAGGGCCTGGAAATACCCCAGTAAGATTGAAGGACAGCCATCGAGAGCTGGCCCAGTAGGGCCAGTGCAAACTTGCCTGACCTAGCCCGGACCCACTTCACTGTACCGGTGCCCTGTGGATGCACCTGCAGTTGTGTGGAGGCTTCCACTTGATAAATTATCCTGCAATGAAAATGCTCTTTAGCACGAATTTCTTGAGAGAACTTCCCACAAGTTCACAAGGTATGAACAGTTTAAAGCTCCACATTTCCCCCCAAAAGATTACAAAAATATTTGCTTTCTTAGTATTAAACTATAGCACAAGTATTAATATTTGAAGTATTGGTTTCTTCATAATCTTACCAGCATTGAAAGTATTCTAAACTACTTTT
>NW_005359064.1:4437352-4438851 GCF_000412655.1 Myotis brandtii | reverse complement strand
TAGACAATGTATGATAACAATTTTCTGAATTTTTAAGCATAAAACATATACTGTAGCCCTGGCTGATGTGACTCAGTGGTTAGAGCATTGGCCCATGCACCAGAGGCTCAAGGGTTCCATTCTCTGGTCAAAGGCATGTACCTGCTTTGCAGGTTTGATTCCAGGCTCTGGTTGGGGTGTGTACAGGAGGCAACCAATCGATGTGTCTCTCTCACATCAATGTTTCTCTCTCTCTCCCTCCCTCCCTTCTATTCCCTCAATATCAATGGAAAAAATATCCTCAGGTGAGGATTAACAGCAACAAAAAAATCTTACACTGTACATGTAATTCTGTAATTTGTACTTTTCTCTTAACGACTTAATGAATGAAAATCTCTTACAATGGCAAATGGTAAGTACTCAGTAAGTAGTAGCTCCAAATATTATTATCATTACATGGTTCTTTGCGCATAGGTACAATTGTCTCCCTGGAAAATGCTTGATCATTAGGTACATGGGTAATGTACATCTAAATTTTCCTCCAAAATCCCTGTACCAATTTTACCACCATCAATGTATGAGACCATTTCCCTACAGAAGTATTTTATATTATCAACCTTTCAAATTTTAATTTTACCTAGTCTGATGGGTAAAAGTAGTGCATCCCATCCATCCATAGATTCATGCATCCGTTTGTTTGGTGAGCACAGATGAGGGCTGAGATTCAGCCTCTCTTCTCAAGCTGAGGATCCCAGCAGAGAATAAGACAGTGCTTATCTTTTCATAGAGGAGGACCGACAGCGGTTACAAATAAATAAGATGTCTTCAAGTTACGGTTTCATTTAAAATTTTCCTGACAGCTACGGAGGTTGATCAGAGAAAACTGAGAGAATGAGAGAAGCAAGGGTTCAGAGGACCCTTCCTCATGTTTCTGATTCCTGCCCGACAGGTGCAGGCCACCGTCGTGGGGCTCCTGGCTGCTTTGGTTGCCCTGCTGCTGGGAGCTGCGTCTAGGGGGGAGTTGGACTTTGCGAAGGTGGAGTTGCTGTGTGCCAGCAGTGTCATCACCGCCTTCCTCGCGGCCCTTGCCCTAGGTGAGCTGTGCCCCAACCCCAGCACCTTCCTCCTCCTGCCTGGCCCCCATGCCCCACTCTCAGATCTCTGTGCTTTCAGTTCCAAAACACTACTGGTGGGGCCTTGGGCATCCTGCCAGGTCATGACCCACCTTGTGGGGAAGCGGGCAGTGAGCCCCATCCTGGGAAGGGTGTGTGTGCCGGGGGAGCTGCTGACTCCGCTTCTTCCCTCCGCTTGTTTAAAGAACTGGCCTGTGGCTCTGTAGACATTCGTCTGTTCATCTATTCATTCCTTCTTTCATTCATTCAGTCCTTAACCATTTCTCAGGCATGGCTAGGGTGTGGGCTTGTGTTGCTCTGCTGTCTGCAGTCAGGGGAGGAGCAAGGCTCAGTTTTTAGCTTAAATTTTATCTCTTTAGAGAGGTGTTTCCTGACTAACCCCCCCCC
>NW_005359064.1:4406644-4437341 GCF_000412655.1 Myotis brandtii | reverse complement strand
CCCCCCCCCCCCCCCCATGTACTGTTCTCCTCCCTCGCCCCTTCACTGCCACCATGCTCTACTGTACCATGCCGTTTCCCTTTGGAACACGTGGGAAAATCTGAAAGGATCTTGTTTCTCTGTTCATTTTCTGTCTCACTTTCCTGCTACAATGTCAGCTCCTCAGAGCAGGAGGCCTCCATCTCCTGTTTTTCCATCTGCTGCTCCTATCACGCCGCCTGCCACAAGACGCTTCCTACGTGTCTACGGAAGGCGGAAAGCCGGAGGCACTGGCAGACGTAACCCTGACCTTGGAGCCCACACATGTCAGTGGAGAACCAGTTGGCTGTGCAATCACCAAAGAATGTCACCCACTCATTGTTACTCAGTGTTTACTGAGTGTCTGCTGCTGGCCATGCACTGTTACGGTGCTGAGCATACACTCGAGAGTAAAATTCCCAGGGATCCTGTTTTGTGCTGTTTATATTCTAGTTCAGAGTGAGACATCAATATGGGAGCAGACAGGTAATTCCAATTAAGTGTCAATGCCTCTTCCTTCTCTGATCAGCTCTCTAGAGTAGCCCTGTCCACAGTCACTCTTTGTTTTTAGTATCCTATTTATTTATTCAAATGCTTGTTCACTTCCTTGCATATGGTCTGTTCCTCAATCTGACAAGCATTTAAGTGTGAGTACAGAGCCCAGTGGTTACTTAAAACAGGCCCAGGCATATAACCAGCTCCCAAATATTTGCTGAATGGATGGACTTCATTCTGATTCTCTTGTGGATTGTGTGTCTATGGGTATGTCGCAATGTGTGCAAATGCAACAAGGAACAAGTGATAACTTTATACATTGGATTTGTATTTACACTTCTGTCCAGCCATCTGACTGCCCACAAAACACCTTTGAGCTCAGCTCTCTGTAAGTTAATGCAGCGGGTTATTTGGTGATTTTTATTCCTACCAGGCAGCTGATCGATGGAACCGCTGCATTCCTGCACTAGGGCCCATGATTGGGAGGGGAGGTAAGAGTGCAGAAGCCTAGGAGCAAATTCACAAGTTGTGCTTCCCAGGCAGGATGTTTGCACCGGGTCACATGCCTATGCATGTGCATGGGGTGGGGCACAGTTACTCAGTCTGGTCAAAGGGAAGGCAGGATGGGTATGCCAAACCTGGCATAGAGAAATAGAGAGCCCAGGAGATACTTGGCATGAAGTTTCCTCTGAAAACAATACAATCAAATGATTCAGAAGGCCTGTTCCTGTAAGGCCTTGTACAGAATGGCATAGCTCCCCATTTTACAGATGAGAAAACAGAGGCCCAGAGATGGGGTGAAGCTCAGCTGCATGGACATAATCAGGATCACCCAAAGATGTGTGGAAGGTCAGAAAAGTTGCCGGTGTCTCACAGTGTGACCATGACATGATTGCCATAAAGCCAGGAGGTGGTAGTGGCTCTTAATCAGTGCTCTCAAACTGACGGTGTCCCTGTGTGTAGTCCCGGTGGGATGGTCACCAGACCACCAGTTTAACCATGCAAATTCGGATTCACTTAGAACTGATATTTCAAAAGAGATAAAGTAGCTAAGACCTGGTCACAAAATAGGGCACAGACTATGGCTTGAAAGCATGGGTCAACCCAGCTTTAAGACGACATTAAGGTGGTAACTCTAAGTATTTTTAGAATTACAGGATACTGGGTAAAGTGTTAAAACAGCAACAGCCAAGATACCGAGTGTCTTCATAAAGACCCACATGAGATGCAGTTGGATCAGGGCCTAAGGAGAAGATAGGGGCTAGAAGTCCATGTGTGACATTCACCTCAGAAGAGGAAGGAGGACCTGGAGAGGTGGTGTGCCCCTCAGGTCTCCAGCTACGGCGCAGGTCCTCAGTGCTGCACCCTAAAATCCATCAGCCCTCACTCAGAGGCCACCTGCTGACTCCACCCAGCGGCGGCCCTTCAGCGCCCCTGAGATGGGCATGTTCCCCAGAGACATGGACCTGCCCACGTGCCTTTGGCTTGAGGACCCCTGCCAGCCCTGCCCGCTCCCAGCACTGCACTGCAGTCTGCATGTGCCCCTCCTCTCCCTCTGTCCTGCCGCAGGGGCTGCCCTGCTCTGCCACCCTCCCATTTCCCTCTGAGCTGCTCACCTGACTGATTCCACCTGGGCATCTGCTTCTCCAGGGACCCCAGCAGGCATGGGAGGCGATGCTCGGTCCCTGGGGCTCCACTGCTCAGAGCAGTTTGGAGCATCTTCCCTGCAGTGAGTGCCTATGAGCTTCATGTCTCTAGTCCAAGTGGTTTGGAAGCCCGAGAACCACCTGCTGCTACCTCCCCAATGGGCTTGAGTGTGTCATCCGAGCTCCCGGCTGCTCCTTGGCATCATGCCAGAGAGCCACAAAGCGGAGTCTGACACTCCCAGCCAGGGTGGCCTGGCATGTGCTGATAGAGGGAAGGGAGCCCCCGAGCAGCCTCCTGACCCCCCCTCATCCTGTGCTGCTAACTGAGCCTCCTCGGGGTCGAGGGAAGGGAGCCCCCGAGCAGCCTCCTGACCCCCCCCTCATCCTGTGCTGCTGAGCCTCCTCGGGGTGAGTCCATTCCCTGAGCCTTAGTCTCCCCTCTCTCCTCTCTGCAGGGCTGCTGATGGTCTGTATAGTGATTGGTGCTCGAAAGCTCGGGGTCAACCCAGACAACATCGCCACACCCATTGCAGCCAGCCTGGGAGACCTTATCACGCTGTCCATTCTGGCTTTCATTAGCAGCTTCTTCTATAAATACAAAGGTAGGGGGTCCCAAGGAGGAGGGGCTGCCAGCAAAGCTGAGCGGGAAGGTTTGCATGTAGCTGCAACATCCAAATCAGGCACCGCAGGAAGGAACCTACGGGCTCTGGGTGGAGTCGGCGATCCTCCTTTTATAGAAACAAAGCCTGAAGCCACTGAACAAACCAAGGTGCTCTCCAGCAAGTTCCCCGGCTCTCCCAACCGTGTGAGCGGACACACAGGTTGTCAGTTACCACCTTAGACCAGGGCATGCGAGGAGGCCAGGGAGGTCCCGGGCTGGTCTGGCCATTTCAGCACAGTGACAGTGCCTCCTTGGGGAAGGCAGTCACGCTGGGCACATGTCAGCTGCCTGAGAAGTGTCCCGAGGAGGAAGGTCCGCCACGGGCAGCAGCAGCATATGCTCTCCCTGCAGGTGCCAGCCAGGGGAAGCCGGCCTGGCAACCTGCTCAGCAGCTGAGGGAGGAGTTCGCACGTCTTGTGGCAACAGGCCCTCACTCCGCCAGAGGTCCCCCAGGGCTGCAGGAAAACAGAGTCTGCTCAGGCCCTGGGCAGTGTGGCCAGGCAGCGTCACCCAGGCCCAGGGGTTTTCCCTTCCGGGTGTCCACAGCTGACCACTCCCTTCTGAGTGTCACACTTTTTACTTTCCGCCTGGCACAGTCTCGCTAAGATGGCTGCACACAGCTGTTTGCATCTAGCAGGGATCGATTCCGGGCACAGTCAGGACCCTGGGTGCTCGGGGGCAGGCAGCATAAATGAACAGAGTGGGTGGGGAGGTCTGGGCATGTGGGGCAGTTGGTGGGAGGAGATGCCCCAGACAAAGAAGCTGCACAGCGGAGCTCTGGTTTATCATCACCTCGTGGGAACACGCACCCAAGCGTTTGAGATAGCACCCCGTGTTCATGTGTGGGCAACGGAAGCAGAGCAACAAAACACTTCCGCTGTCAGGTGTTCAGGCACGGGGAGCCTTTCTCGGCTCTGGGCTGGCTCCTGGCTACGCTGGGAACTGCCTGCCACCAACACTGTTTAATGACTTGGGAGGTTCTCACCGTTCATGTACATGATAATGAAGAGTTAATAAGATGACCTCATTTTATTTTTAAGCCAAACTGAATTTAGAATAAGATTTGTGTATGGGTTAACCCTGTTTGATTTGCAAAATTAACACGGGTCACAGGTGTACCCTCCTGAAATAGTGGGTTTCAACACATGACTCATCGTTGTTGTGTTGTCCATCTCTCCAGTTGGACTGAGTTTATCTTGGGTGCACTGGGCAGGGGTGGGGAGTAGGTCGCTGGCCTGGCACATAGCAGACAAGGTGTGAGCCATGGACTAGCTCCCCTGCGGTGTAGTCGGGAAGACCAGCCACGTGCAGGGGCATGAAGTGTTCACCACAGGGCTGCGAGAATAGGAGGTGGGACCTCTGCCGAGGATTCTAGGAGTTCCAGAGACTAGACGCAAAGGTGTCCTGCTAGCAGGCGCCCCTGCAGGCTGCTGTCTCCCGGACTGTTTAACATTTGCTTCGATCTCACTGGGTGGGAGGAGGCAGGGGAGGGTATTTATGTCAGGAAAATAGCAAAACCTGAGAAGTGAAAGTGAAGGGGGCAGGACCTGAGGACAGAGAGGAGCTTTTCCATTGCTTAACAGGATGAGAAAATGCTTGGGGAGGTGTGGTAGGACAGTCACCTGAAACTGATGAGGACGGGAGTGCCTCCTCACACCTCTAGAGCCTTTAGTTCCCAGCCCGCCTCTTATCTCTGCAACCCAGGCCACTGCCCACCACACCATGCTGTGCTCTGGCTCTGGCCACATGGCTGTGTGCATCCCCTTTTTTCTTCTTTCTCTTCCCAGACAGTCGGTTTCTGACTCCCGTGGTCTGCATCGGCTTCATGGCCCTGACCCCAGTGTGGGTCCTCATTGCAAAGCAGAACCCACCCATCATGAAGATCCTAAAGTTCGGGTGGTTCCCAATCATCCTGGCAATGGTGATCAGCAGGTGAGCATGGGTGAGGGTCTCTCCCCTCTCCCCTTCCCCGTTCCATCCCCCGTCTTTGTGTTCGAGAGAGTGGCCTGAGAGCCAAGGACCCCCGAGGAGGGGGCGCTCACTGCCCTGTGGCCATGGTGGACGTGGACTGCAGTGGCGGCTCCTTCACTAATTTCCACGGCTGGTTGAGTCAGACCTCTTTACTCTTTGCCTCTGTTTTTCTTACCAAGAACCCTACACTTGTTTGTTCTGAGAGGCAGCCCTGTTTACATTTGCCAGGGCACCAGAGAGCCAGGAAGAGCCGAACCTGGAAACATCAGATGAGTGCGGAGTGCCATGGCTCCCTGCCCCGTCCCGGCGCTGTGGGATCCCGCCTCTCCTGTTCCCCTGCTGCCTCAGCTCTCCCTGGCCTGGCCCCTGCTTAAGCTGCAGGGAGTGTCTCATCTGGCCTCAGGGCAATGGCTCTGCAAACCCCATTTCCACAGCATGGCTGCCTGTGGGACCTAGAGGGGCTGAGGGATTGGTGCCTCTAGAGCAGCCGTGGGCAAACTACGGGCCGGATGCGGCCCGTTTGAAATTAATAAAACTAAAAAAAAAAAGGACCGTACCCTTTTATGTAATGATGTTTACTTTGAATTTATATTAGTTCACACAAACACTCCATCCATGCTTTTGTTCCGGTCCAGTTTAAGAACCCATTGTGGCCCTCGAGTCAAAAAGTTTGCCCACCCCTGCTCTAGAGCCAGGGCTTTTAGCTGAGCCCAGGTCTTCTACCATCTAGCTCCATTCTCAAGGGCCCTTTCTGCTAGCAGACCCTGCGGGGGCCACCCCAGTACTTTCTGATGTGCTTTCCTAACTTTGACTCTCAGAGAAGAGAGGCTATAGTGTAGGTATCTGCTCCTGGGTTCCTTACACAAAATGATCGCACTTCTTCAGGGCCCTTGGGTGGGGCAGCCTTGGCTAAGCTACAGAGGCTGGAGGGAGTGAGCTCTCCCTGCAGCACCTTCCAAGAACAAGGGGCCGGAGATGACACTCGTGCAGGTTTGTTTTCTGCTGAGGAACGGCTCAGTTGCAGGTCGGGGCTGTCACAAGACAGAGCCCAGCGAGCCGAGAGGCCTCAGAAAGGAGCTTATTGTTTGTTTTCAGTGGGCAGACACTTCGAGAACAGTGAAGACTAGACTAGAGATGAAAATGCATGTGGGAGGTGCAGGGCACACTGTGGAGACAGCCTGGCTGCAACAGATACCTTGTAGAGGGCTAAGGAAAGTGTTTGCTAAGCTGAAAAGACAGCCTGATAAGGCAGTTTGCAAGGCCGCTTACAAGCGTAAACTCTAGTCATTTAACTGCCGTCTGCTCTCTCCCCAGTTTCGGAGGGCTCATCTTGAACAAAACCATTTCTAAAGAGCCATACAAAGGCATGGCCATATTCACGCCCATCATCTGTGGTAGGTATTGGCAATCCCTGTCACCTGGGCACCCTGGGCTAGGTTGGCCCCGCAGCCCCAAGTGGTGGGGGCTGGCAGCTGTGACGTCAGAGGTCCAGCCCCAGGCCCTCAGAGGCAGAGCAGGAAGCTGGCAGGCAGAGGCTACCGAGGCTGGTTTTCCTAATAGAAGGAGACCTCAGGGGAGAAGCCATGCCCATTGCTCCACCCGATCACACCCTGCTCCTCACAGGCCACTGAGACCTGAGCTTCCCCACAGGCTAAATTCCATGTCTTGAAGGCACCCTGGATCCAAACCCGGGTTCTCACACCTTCAGAACTGGAGTGTTGGCCTTCAGAACTGGAGTGTTGGTCTCTCATGGTTTTTCTTTTATTTTAACTTAGATCCACTGGTGACATTACACATAAAAATCTGGATTTCTGTTTTCTTGGAAAGCGAGGCTGTAACAATACTGGGTTTACATTGCGGGTAGGGCTGGAATCAGCTGCCACTGAGACAGGACCTGTGTTGTCCAGTTTGCCTCAATCCCCTCCATTCCCTGTTGTCTTTTACCCAACCCTTCACTGATTCACCTTCTAGGCTTAGGCCCTGTGGGTATTTGCGTGAGGAGCCCTCTTTTAACCAAAGCTTGGTATGTGTCTGGTTTCTGATAAAGCTCTGTCATGGGAGCAACCAGCCATGATGACTTTTTGCACAGTTTGCTTGATGCCCAGGCTGTGGCTTTCTGGGACTTCAGAAACAGGCTGCAGGGTCCTTGGGCCAGCCTCCCCCCAAGACGCACATTTCCGTGGGAACTCAGGCCTGTGTTCCTTGAATGTCAGTAGCCACCCGTAGGTCTGCACCTCGACAGAGTCCAACAGGGTCTATTCCCAGCACAAGGGCTGGCCATTATACATGAGGACAGCAACAGCCAAGTCAGGCCCAGAAAGCCATAAGCCTGGGAAGATAGCGGTGGATGGCACCAACTCGGATACCTATAGGGGCCAAGCAAGCAGTTTGACTGAGTTAAGCAGGTAAGACAACAGCTAGGCAGTGAGGAGTGATGGGGAGCAGGGCCCGTGTTCCCGGACTGAAGGGAGCAGGGCCTGCTCCGCTCTGGCCACTTGCTACCTGGTAGGAACTAAGGTCTGGAGTTGCCTGAGCTGACTTGTTAGGAGAAGCTGGGAATCTGGATTAAAGGCCCAATTTGTAAATGCTGCCAATTAATTTGGGTTATTTTTTAAATCATGTGTGGGCCAGGCAAAGTAGATCTGTAGCCACCCTCTGCCCACTGACCATTGTTGGCATCGTCTGGAAGCCCGAGGCAGTTGGTCTTTGCCCCTGGAGATCACGGGGGCACGTGAGGTCCAGTAGGAGATTGTTCCCTGTGGAGCTGAGGAAATAGGATGGGGCGACCCGACTCCACCTCAAAAGGTGACGGTCACCCTCGTGGGCCCTGTTCTCTGCCAGCCCCAAATTCAGCCCCACTGACTCTCCTCCCTCTTTTAGCATGGCCTGTGTCACTGGGCCCTCTGCCCCTGGCAGAGCTGGACACTATCAGCTGCCGTGGAAGCCCCAGCTCCGCCATCATATGATCATCTCTCTTCCCTTACTGCTCTTACCATTGTTCTCTTTCCTGTCCTTCCTACCTGAGGTGAGAAAGTTCCCTTTTGTTTTCTCAGGTATTCCAGTCTGTTCTCTGGTTCCTGTCACTTCCTATGGCTTTAGTGGCGTATCAAGAGACCTCTCATTGACCTCTCTATTGACTCTCCCTCTTTCACTCTCCCTCCTTCCCTTTCACACTCCCTCTACCCAATAAATATGTATTGGGGACCTACTTTGCAACACTTCCTTCACCTTAAGAGCTGTCAAGGTGATACAGGTACTACCTTGATACCTCATTCATGAGGTCCAGGCCACCCTCGTTTGGTGCTAAACGAGATCTGAGGTCAAATGGGAAAGAAGGAAAAGAGATCAGGTGTTGAATCGGAAGACTTCCTGGAGAAAGGGACATTAGCATAAGGAACAGAACTCAGAGACTGGCATAAAGAAGGGGAAACCAGGTTCTTTTTCTCCTCACAGGTGTTGGTGGCAATCTGGTAGCCATTCAGACCAGCCGGATCTCCACCTACCTGCACATGTGGAGCACACCTGGGGTCCTACCCCTCTGGATGAAAAAATTCTGGCCTAACCCATGTTCCACTTTCTGCACTTCAGGTGAGTCTTAGGTTTTTCAGAGGCCATGGGGCCGTTGCTTTAAACAAGTAAAAATTAATGTCATTGGAACCTCGTGTTTGTAGCAATGATGGCTAAGACCAGTGCTGACCTCAGCACAGATTATCATATGGAAAAGCTGCTGCAAACAGCTTGGATGGGGCTGCAAATTGGATGGGGCAGGGTCTCAGGGAATCCCCAGAGTGGAGCAAACAGTGTGCTCCAGGCTGATTGAGACTCAGATATGGCTGCCAGTCAGCCCTGCGACAGGGGAGGTCCCAGCACAGGAACAATGACTCTTGTGAGCACCCCTGTCTGGGAGAAAGCTGCCCCTGAGTTCCTGCCCCAATGTCAGGCAGTCCAGTTCCTCTTCGTATGTGTCTGGGCCCCCTAGAGTCACTCGGTGCTGGAACTCAGAGGTATGGCGTCACCCTCCAGCAGCCTCTGGGTCTCTCAGCCACAATCCCCACTGGTTTTTACAGCCTGAAGTTATGGGGACTTCTCTTCCCAGCTCTGGTAGCCTGGGCTGGGGGTTGAGACCCCTTGCTCCTGCGGGGGGAGGAGGGATGGGGGAGGGGGAGGACAGGACTCCGCAGAGACGATCTCCCTCCCGATTAAAAACAGCACACATGGTCACTGGTCCAGCGGGTTCTGCGCCTCCACCCCTCCTGCCAGTCTTGGTGTACTTTCTTCTTTACTTCTCTAGTTGTAGGACTTTCATTCAGCCAACTCTCAGGTGGTTCTGAATGACGGTGGTTCTGTATTTTAGTTCTAATTCTGATGTGGTTGTGGGAGGCCAGAGTACAAACATTTACCTACACTGCCATCTTGGTTCTCCTGAATTCTTTATGTAGCTTTCTATAAATTTTCTTGAGTTTTATATCACTTTCCAATAATAATTATTTTGCCTCCTCCTTTTTAAGTTTTTTTTTTAAGAATATAACCTTATCTGATTTTTCACCATGAATAGATTTTGTTGCTTTTCTATGGTTTCATTCTCTCTATATATTATTTTATAGTAGATTTTCCAGTTTCCAAGCTACATATGACTTCATTCCTTTTCCTTATTAAGTTGGATAAAATACATTATATCAACTCATAAGCAAAAGGAGGCTTACTTTTCATTGACACCCTTTGTGTGTGAGTTGTCCCTCATATTCACATGTTATAGTTTTAAAGAGAAGGGCAGGGTAAATCACATTACTTACAGCTCAGACTCATGGAGCACTGGCTCCTCGAAAGAGTGGGAATCACTCAGACCTCACCAATGTGCTGAAGGCCCCATGAGGGCACTGCCCTCCCCGATCGCTAAGGATCACTAGTTTTTCAACACTCCCGAGCTTTCCACCTTAAGCCCCTTGCACATTCTCTTTCCTCTAGCCAGAATCTTCTCCCCCAGATTCAGATCTCAGCCTAAATGTCATCTCCTTGAGAGAGCTTCCAATTTCTGTAGCTCATTCCCACTAATACACACTCATTCTCTACCATATTACCCTGACCGTACCCTGAAAATACTCTACCATATTTTCTTCCTAGTACTTGTCACAATTTGAAATGACCTTTCCTATTTGTTTCTGCTATTCGAGTCCAATTTTTCTATCTTCTCTAAAATGCCAGCTCCATGAATGAATGGATAGGGCTATATTCCCCATCTGCAGAAATATGCCTGCCACATAGTCCACCAGGGCTGTGTGAACTACTCTTTGGCACCTTCAGGAAGTAGCTGAATGAATGTGGATGCCCCACTAGAAACTGTCACATGTCAAGCAGGTCACACAACCTCATTGGTTCTGTTTCTTCCAGAAATTAATTCCATGTCAGCCCGAGTTCTGCTCTTTCTGGTGATTCCAGGCCATCTGATTTTCTTCTACGTTATCTACCTGGTGGAAGGCCCTTCGGTTCCAAACAGCAAGATCTTTGTGGCGTTCTATCTGCTAGCAGGCCTGATCCAGGTAAGGACGATGGTAGCAGCAGCAAAGGAGCGTTCAGTGGTGGTTCCCTGTCCTGGGAGAGATGCTGAGAAGGTGGAGTTGGGGGTCCTGGACATGCAGGGCACAGTCCCCATCTTCCAAGAGTCAGGTTAACTTGTTCAAGCTCAAGGGCATGATCCAGACCCAGAGGCCATCCCTCACTCCTCACTAGACACTGCATGCTGCACCCTCCACATGGTACGCTCCACATGGCACACTGCAGAGGCCACCCTCCACATGGCACACTCCACATGGCACACTGCAGAGGCCACCCTCCACATGGCACACTGCAGAGGCCACCCTCCACATGGCACACTGCAGGGGCCACCCTCCACAAGGCACACTCCACACTGTATACAACTCACCCACACTCCTCACCAGAGGATCAGAGGAGCCATCCTGAAAATGCCGCATGTTGCCCTGAAGCAAGCCGGTGAACAGGTCCAGCTGATGAGCTGGGCCTTATGCGTCACTCATTAGAGACGGGATGGGCAGGGACCAGACCCCTGCGGGGGTGTTGCTAAAAGGCACTTGTGGACTTTAGTCAGAGCTGGATGATGATAAGGATATCAAAGACTTTCTGCCAAGACTATTGCTGGCTGATGTCCTGCTGGGCCTGGGGACTCTGCAGGGATTACTATGGGCACTGGTGGGCAACAATGTACACACATACACACACACACACACACACACACACACACACACACACACACACACATATATATATTAATATATATTATTGATTTTTTACAGAGAGGAAGGGAGAGGGATAGAGAGTCAAAAACATTGATGAGCCGGAATTGAACCTGGGACCCTTCAGTCCACAGGCCGAAGCTCTATCCACTGAGCCAAACCAGTCAGAGCACTGGTGGGCAGTTTTTAAGGGGCTAGCATTTTCAGATCTTGAGTTATGGCATTTGCAGTCTCAGCATGTGCCTGACCCTGAAGCAATCTGAGAAACTGTCCTGAGCAACAGCAGGAAAGGAGCTGTGGTCAGCCTGCAGCTAGGGACTGAGAAGCCCTGAGACCTGACCGATGCTGTGTGGACCCCTTGGCACCTCCAGGAAAAGCCAACCATACAAAGCTGCCCATGAGTGGGCCTCCAGAAAACCCATATTGAAGTCCCAGCAAGATTTGTGTCTAAGGTTCCAAGGATGTTGAGTGGAGCTGGTACATCAGAGAAAGTAAAGGCTAGTGATCAGCAACTGGTCTGTCTGCCACTTCAATATGCCAGGAGTGGGGTCCAACCACAGGGAGGGATGCTAGGCAAGAGTGGAAGAGGGTGGGCTCTTTGGCCCCTGCACAAGCTCATAGCTGGGCGCCAGAGCCCAAGAGAAGCTTGTGGAAGGGGACTACCTGGGGTTGACATGTCCACCTTGGTGTCTGCCCTTGAAATCTGCTAGTGTTTCTGACTTGTCATTGTCTTTTTGCTGCTTGTTATTATGACAGGTGACAATCCTGCTGTACCTGGCAGAAGTGATGACTCGGCTGACGTGGCACCAGTCCCTGGATCCTGACAGCCACTGTATCCCCTACCTCACAGGGGTAGGGGACCTCCTAGGGACTGGCCTCCTAGCCCTGTGCTTTCTTATCAGCTGGTTATTGAGGAGCGAAGCAGAGCTGGATGGCATTTCAGAACTAGCATCGGGACCTTCCTAATGAGACCAGCAGCTCCAGTTAGTCAATAGAATGCTCCCTCCCACCAATGGGGTACAGAATGCAGCTCCTCCCTGGCTGGGTCCTTAGGTCTCTCTGCCTCGACAGTGGCCCTTTGTCCATCTGCTAAGGAGACTCACATACATCTTGACCCTCGTGTTGGACCCTGAGGCCATGATGGAGCCTAAAATCAGAAGTACTGTCTGTGAGTGTGAGTGTGTGAATGTGTCTGCATATGCCCACGTGCTAGATGGGTGTGTGAAGGAGTGCACGTATGTGTGGAGAGCAGGGTGCACAGGCCCGAAGATTCTGAAGGAAGAGGCATGGCAGTGCACTGTGGGGATGTTTGGCCCTGTTTCAATCCAGTGCAGCCCGGATTGGGGTAGAGCAGGAAGAAGATCCATTGGGTGCCCTAGTCTCGGGACTCCCCGAGTCCTGGCTTAACTGCTGTCTTCACTGGGTCCAGCTCCTCAGGCCACTCTGCTGATGTGCCCTGCAAATGTGTGCAGCCCTTCCTAGGACAGGGCCCCCATCCGCTCCCAGCATTTACTTTTACCACTGCTTTCTTTCCTTTTTCCTTTTTTTCTCTCTTTTCCCTTCCTTCCTTCCTTCTTTCCTTCCTTCTTTTCTTTTTTTCTTTGTTTTTTTAAACAAACACCTCTGTTTAAATTTTAATAATCAGAAAAGTGTAAAATAAAGCATAGAATATATTGCATTTGGCATTTTGTGTTTGTAAAGATATTAATGCGACCATGCGATTTGTGGTCTATAAGTCACAAAAAACTCTGGCATTTCTCTAAGTGCAATGTTTGTCACACTGTAGTCTCCAGCCTAGAAGCATCAGACATCCCCAGAGAAGGTGTTAGAAATGCTAATTATTAATCCCCCACCCCACCCCCTGGCCTGACAGATCAGAATGTCTGAGGCAGAGCCCAGCAGTGGGGGTTTAACCAGCCCTCAGGGGTTCTGATGTACTCTGGAGAACCACTGCTCCAGAATTCCAAGTTACTGCAAACACTAAATAATGCCTTATGTGAACCTGTCTTATTGCAGATACAGCAAAAATTATCTTTGTACCATCCTAATGTACAGACTATACACAGAATATGTAATAGTTAAGTACTACACTTACTGGAAAAACAGAGGTGGGAATATATAATTAATTCTGAAGGTGTAGAAAACTTTCATAGAGAAAAAAATAACATATTAGACAAAAACACAAATAAATTATATGCGTTTTCCATTTCTTCCTTGAATTCCTGTGAACCAATACAACATATGTGGTCAAAGAGTAATGGTATAGGACTCAGAAAATCCTTCTACTGCTTCCTAATGGCATACCTTGTGTGAGTTACTTATAAAGAAGCAAATTAAATTATTGATTCAAAAATTTATGAAATCCTTATGTTCTTGCCATAATTTTACATAAGGTATTTTCAGGACATGAAAAGGAACAACAGAGAAGCCTGTTTCTCAGAAGTGTACATCTAGTTGAGCAGATAAGACATTTACTAGAATGAAACAGAAAGATACAAAATGATGAAGGTATAGTGACTTCATTGCAATTAACTTTTCATGAAACATCAGCTGTGTTAAATTTATAAGGCTATTAGAAACTCTTTAAAAATATTTTTTTATTGATTTCAGAGAGGAAGGGAGAGGGAGATAGAAACATCAATAATGAGAGAAAATCATGGGACTGAGCCCACAACCCAGGCATATGCCCTTGGTTGGAATTGAACCTGGGACCCTTCAGTCTACAGGGCAACGCTCTATCCACTGAACCAAACAGGGCTTAGAAACTATAATTTTATCTGACTTTTTATTGTCTGAAAGCAGTGTTTCCTCAATACTTGCCAATATTAATGTGTGTTTAGCTCACTAGATGGCATCTTTTCTCTTTCAGAATCAGAAATTTGAAAGCCAATTTTTATTTGTAAAAAAAAAAAAAGGTTTATCTTTGAAAATAATGGGAATGAAACAGATTTGTTTTTAGAAAGTTTCTTTTTTATTTTAACTAAAATACCAGAATTTGTGCATCCAAATATATTGTCCTTGTAAGAAATCAACTTGAAAAAATATACTCTGTAGACCTTAGAAGCTGCAATTATTTCAAAGTTTGAAATTTAAAAAAATTTCCTTTGGAGGCTGAGAATCATACAAAAATATGTTTCATTCTACACAGGGTGTCCCAAAAACTGTATAAACTATGTCTATAGATTCTATTACATTTGAAAGTGAGATGTATTTTAATAAACACTACCTTTATAATTATTCAAAATTTATATACATTTTTGGGGGACACTATTTATAATATATTTTTTGCTATTATCTAAGTTTTACATCAAGTTTTTTTTTAAAAGTTTTTCAAACTTTAACTGGTATTTTATAGATTTTCAATGACAGTCACAGATTTTCTCTATGAATCATTTTTACTTAAAGGGAAACAGAAAAGAATATATCAAATTAGAGGAGGTAGGATGACAACCTAAAGTATTGGAAAAAGCATGGAATTTAGAAACAATCTAATCCCAGGACAAATCACAATATGACCTTGGGCAATTTTTTAGCTGACATGTGCTTCACTTCCCTCATCTATTAAAGAGTGATGCTAATTCTATCAAATAGTTGTGAATTCTTTTATTTTTTTAAATAAAATGGCAAAGGAAAATTTGAAACATTTCATAAAATCATCTGTGTCGCCCTAGCTGGTTTGGCTCAGTGGATAGAGCATCGGCCTGCAGACTGAAGGGTCCCAGGTTCAATTCTGTCAAGGGCACATGCGTAGATTGTGGGCTCCATCCCCGGTAGGGGGTGCGCAGGAGGCAGCCAGTCAATGATTCTCTCTCATCATTGATGTTTTTATCTCTCCCTCTCCCTCTCTGAAATCAAGGGGGGAGGGGATATATATATATATTTTTAAATCCTCATCTGAGGATATATTTTTATTGATTTTAGAGAGAGAGAGGAAGGGGGGGGGAAGAGAGAGAAATATCCATTAGTTGCTTCCCGCATGTGCCCCTACAGGGGATCAAAACATGGAGAGAGAAACATGGATCGGTTGCCTCCCATACATACAGAGGTGCCCTGATTGGGAATTGAGCCCTCCAGCCTTTATTGTGCATGGGTCCAGGTTCCATCCAACCCAGCCTCCAGGCCAGGGCAGCTCTGAAGTCTTAAAGTGACTAGTAGGAGTCCTCCATAGTGAAGGCTCTAAGGCAGAGGTTCTCAACCTTCCTAATGCCGAGACCCTTTAATACAGTTCCTCATGTTGTGGTGACCCCCAATTTCATTGTTACAAATTGAACATAATTAAAGCATAGTGATTAATCACAAAAACAATATGTAATTATATATGTGTTTTCTGATGGTCTTAGGCGACCCCTGTGAAAGGGTCGTTCGACCCCCAAAGGGGTCACGACCCACAGGTTGAGAACCGCTGCTCTAAGGATTGATAACTATTCAACGCAATCCACATGGTTTTTTAAAGATAAAGAACATACATCAGTTTATTATCTCTTCCTCCAACTACTCTGTCTCCAAGGCCACTGTCAGGCTCAACCATCATTCTCTGGTTACTTCATTTATATATCTCATACCAGCTCAGCAAAATTATAAGATTCTTGATTGTAGAATCTATTGCTGAATTATTTTTGTTTTGAACTCTGTATAACTATTGCTGCTTCTCATTTCATAATTTGTTGATAAGAATTAGGTGATTAAGTTTTTGCCTTTTTCTTAGGCATACTCCATGCCAATTTCTTCAGATATTTATCTATCTACCTACCTATCTATCCATCCATCGATCTACTGAAGTTACATGTCACATTGACTCAGAACAGGTCATACTCCATGCCAATTTCTTCAGATATTTATCTATCTACCTACCTGTCTATCTATCCATCCATCGATCTATTGAAGTTACATGTCACATTGACTCAGAACAGGCCTGTGGAAGTCTTAGGGTATAAAATCAGCCATCTGAATTATTCATCTGGATTCTTTGCCAATTGATGAGACAAAATAGAAGTACCCCAATAGAACTTTCATTCTATTGTTATAATTTTCCTTTATTATTAACCCTATATCCTGTTAAATAAAATGAATCTGTGATCTTATAAAACCCCCTGCGGGCCCAAATGGCTTCATTGGGAAACCTATAAAACATTAAAGGAAGAAATAGCACCAACCTGAACAGAAACTTTAATAATATAAAGAGGAAGGAACTTTTCCAACACTCTTCATAATGCCAGCCTGTACCAAATCTGTCAAGAATATTACAAGTAAATAAAATTACACACCAATATCCCCTCCAACAAAAATTCCAACAAAATTTAGCAAATTATCTATCTTCAACCACATGTTTTACATAAATTATTTCATTAAGTCCTTACAAGATTCTATATGCCAGTACTACTGTTAACCTCCATTTTGTACACGAGGAAACGAAGGGCCAAAGAGCTTAAGTGGTCAAAGTTAACATCACTGATACATGTTAGAGGTAGGATTTGAACAATCTAAATACAGATTCTGGGCTCTGAGGCACTGTCACCTATTACGCTGCCACTTAGTCAGCTAGAGATAACTTTTTTAAACCACTCGATACAATAACTTTCAAATAATGTTCTGAGGTGAACCAGGGGTGCTGAACACATGACTCAGACTTAGAAAGAAGCAGGTTTGGGTTGGATGGAGATAGAGCCCGTCCTTTATTATGAACTCCTCCGCCCAACTTCAACCAGAATGCCTCCATTAAATCCATTTTTGTGAACTGTTTTTCCATTAAACACTTTAAAAAAAATCTCTCCCGTCCTTTATTATGAACTCCTCCGCCCAACTTCAACCATAATGCCTCCATTAAATCCATTTTTGTGAACTGTTTTCCATTAAACACTTTTAAAAAAGATCTTTACCCAAGGATATGTTTGTATTGATTTTAGAGAGAGGGGGGAGGGAGGGGAGAGAGAGAAAAACATCCATCAGTTGCTTCCTGCACGTACCCCTACAAGGGGATTGAACCCACAACCTTTTGCTGCACAGGACAATGCTCCAACCAACTAAGCCACCCAGCCAGGGCTTAAACACTTTGTTTTCTTTTCTTTTTTTTTTTTCTTCTGTTGCTGGGACTGAAGGCCTCTCTAGGCCAGACCCCCTGTAAACTCCCAGGGACTAATCAGATTTTTTAATCCTTAGTACCATTCAGGGTGGAATCTGGGTGTGGCTGTATTCCTTGCCTGGAGACTGGAGGGAGGGGTTAATATCTTCAGGAGAAAATGGCTGCCCAGGTCCTGGGCTCGGGCGTGACTCAGCACTCAACTTGCTGCCACCTCTCCTGGACCCCTTCTCTCCCCAGCCTCTCCCCAGATTCCACTCGTCCGCACCTTCTCCCGCTCCTCAGCACGGGTGAGTGTATCCGAGATGTCCTATGAATAGGGTTCAGTGAAAACAAACAAACAGACGCCAGCCGCAGAAACGGAGAAGACTGAGTCTCTGTGAGCTGCTCTCTTACCGGCACTGCTGGTCTGGTCAGGGCTTCAGGCTGCCCCCTCTGGGCTCAGTCCTCCGTAATTATGGAACCCAGATCTCAAACCCCCCGGGGCCAACAGTCCTGCGGATCTCCTTTCCCCCAGTCAGAGGCTGTGCCTGTCCCAAGGGACGCGGCTGGGTGCCGTGTGGTTTTCCTCTGACCCTCTGGGCTCAGAGGTCTGGCAAACTTTCCTGCCCAGATCCCTGGTTTTTACCTTTCCAGGGTAACTCTGCCCTTCCCGGCTGTAAACTGTCTCACCAGCTGAGTCTCCTCTGCCAATTCGGGGTGGGTGTTATTCGTTTCAGCTGCTCATTCTATTTGCTCCAGGACAAGCCTTGGGATGCATCTGCCTATTTTGCTGCCATCTTGTCTCCTCTCCTCTAAACACTTTTTTTTCAAAAGCTTTTTCCTCACTGGAAAAATGTTTAAAACCATTAATGTAGGGTAGAAGGATACCCCAAACATCAGCATCATTTTACAGAAAAGAAATGCAGTTTAGAGGATTCTGGAAAGATGGCAGGGTAGAAAGCACCAGGAACCTGTCTCCACACCTAGACAATGGCCTTGCTAGGATCTGTCTGATCTAACTATTTTGAACCTTTGGATTCCATTGAAAGCTTGAAACTTACAGGGGAAGGTTTGGAGGGTAAGTTGTGGTTAATTTGGTCAGTTTCAGCCTTTAACACAGTAGCAGGTACCCATACTATTTCACCCCCCACCCCCAACCCCCCCCACCAGCTCTGTAGCAGCCATATGTGCACATGTTCCTAGAAGAGCTTGCACACAGCTTTCAGGAACTCCGGTGGGCAAAAAGGACCCTGACTTTTAAATACAGTGGGGCCTTGACTTACGAGTGTCCCGACTAACGAGTTTTTTGAGATACCAGGTGTCTCTCAGCCGATTTTTTGCATTGAGTTGATCGAGTAATTTGAGTTAACGAGCTTCTTAACGAGTTAAACTCGTAAGTCAAGGCCCCACTGTATGAGGAATCTGTGCTCTGATGGCTGATTGCTACTTCTTGATGCAAGCCGTTTGCCCTCCAGCTGAAGGCCCTTCCAGGAGATTTAAAGGGCTGGGGCCCTTTTTTCACACATACCCCTTCTCCTTTTCCTCATTTGGGAGGCAGACACTGAAGATTCCAAAACAGTTGCATAAAAACTACATTAAAAAAAACAACAGGGAAAATTAGAAAGTGACCCCGTGTGCCCAAGAAAAAACTCAGAAAAGACCCGAGAAGACCTTAAGTTTACACCTCAGGGGCCGCGGCAAAGCCTACAACAATTAAGAAAATAAAAACAATAAACAAATACAATGACAAAAGCCAGCAAACCCTGAGGAAGGGGGAAGAATCTGATTTACAGAATGACCACATAATTAGATTCAAATGTCCAGTTTTTAACAAAAAAAAGTGACATGGCATACAAAGAAACAGGAAAGTATGGTTCATTTACAGGAAAAACAATAAATCAACCGAAATGGGTCCAGGGCCTGGAAGGCAGAGGAGGGGACAGTGGGGGCACTGAGGCTGTGACTCCACCCCTGGGGAGCCCCTGGCTGCCACTCCACCAGGTTTAGCCCGGTGGGCTGGGCAACCCCTGCGAAGGCCCAGAGGGACATAAGGTCAGGAGCAGAGGCCCAGTACCCTTCCTTGGGGGCATCTGTTGTCGTGAGCCCTGAGCATCTCCAGGCATGGGCAGCACAGATGGACTGCAGCCCCCAAACACCAGGGACCCGGGTAAACGTGGTTTGGCCACAGGCCTCCCAATCCATGAAAGTTGCTGGACAACCTGGCCCCTGGGGAAGTCCCAGCTGAGGTTGGCCTCATTGGACTTACCCGGACACCAGGCTGGCCCCCACTACAAAAGGGGCTAGACTTGCAGCTCACCACACCCCCGCCGTCCCTGTTCTCCTGCAGTAGGAAGGCTGAGTCAGAGAGGGTGTCATTTGCTCATACAAGGAGGGGCCTTGGCGTCGGTGCCCTCAGAGGGGACACTGGGGATGGGGACACATGGGCCTGTGTTTCCATGGGATTTTAAGGAAACAGAGGAGCAGCTACAACAAAGTGGAATAAGAAAGGCTGAGAATGGTGGCACCATCCAGCATGTATGAAGCATTGCTCATGAGAGCTCATCTCACTGCAATTTGCCTTCGGAAATACCTGTTTCTGACAAGGAAAACCTCCCATCTGGAAGGAACAGTGCAGCAGGTGGCAAAATCAACAAAAACCATTTAAAAATTCCAGTGGAGCAATGGATGCTAGAACTTCATGTGTCATTGCATGCTCACCCAAGAACACAGAATAGTAAGCCAGGGCTATGGTAGTTACGGGTTCTCTCCACGCTCCCGTCTGTAACATGAGGAGGATCATCGCACCATCTCACGGGACTGCTGTGAGGACCAACACACAGCACAGCTTCTGGCACCTGTCACTGTGAGCAAGGGGGCTTCCGGGAGCACCCTGCCCCGAGGGCAGGTTGGAAGAGAGGCTACTGTCTGTAGAGAATTTAACAATAATAAAACGGACTAGAAGTCAGTCTGCTTTTCATTAGTGCCATGGACAATAACATCCCCCTGCCCGTGAGGACAGGCTAGTCCCAGGGTTGTCACTTCCTCTCTTACACGATAGGCAGTACTTACAGCACCCTTAAAAGTAAAAGACATGGCATTTGGACTTATAAAGTAGAAGATATTAGAGAAAGATAAAGTGTGCTTCTTTAATGGGTTCCAACTGCAAGGCAAAAGGTACAGTTCATCTTAAGAAGTCAGCAGTAAAATAAATAGAGATAAGACCACAGAATTCACTGTCATAGTGAGCTTTCTCATGCGCTCCTAAGACAACCAGGCCCATTCCCCGAAAATTCCAGGAAGAGCTAACACGTTCTGCAAAAACAGGGAGAAGATATTGGAGCTGCTGGAGACAGGGAGGAGTGAAGTTGGAAGGGTGGAGGCGAGGGGCAGACTGTCATTCTTCTTTGAAGAAGCAGAAAATGGTACTCTTTCTTTCTTGAAGATATTGGAGCTGCTGGAGACAGGGAGGAGTGAAGCTGGAAGGGTGGAGGCGAGGGGCAGACTGTCATTCTTAGAAGAAGCAGAAAATGGTACTCTTGCTTTCTTTCATTCCTCCTCCTCCTCCTCCTCCTCCTCCTCCTCCTCCTTCGTTTTATTGTGAATGTGACTTCATGTGCTCTCTCAGTGTGCTTTCTTCTTTACTAGTTATTGAGAGTTTTTAGAAATAAATAAGGCCAGGACAAAATAATCCATACATGACCAAGTACCTTGCCCCAGATCCTGTCTGTACCTGACAGTTACAAGGACTTCAAAGGGATCTCCTAGGAGAGTAGGAGAATAAATTTTGACTATAATGACTTGTAATTTGAAACCAAAGATAAGATGTGACTCTCCCAAGGAAAATCAAATTAGGGGGACATTTTTACCTTGCAAAATTTCTCTGATATCAACGATAATGCCTTTGAAGAAATCTTGTGGTGAAAGCCTGCTTAATTCATTCAAATGGAGACATTTGCTTAAAATAAACTTTGATGCACTTAATTTTTTTTTTCAGCGTGTATGTTCAGTACTTTGAAGATCATCTGTGAGGAATATTTTGGAGTCTTTTTCCAAGGATAGAAACAAAAACAAAACTGGGATTGGAAAAATGTTCAAGTCATTTATTTGTGTGAAATTTAAGGTCAAAATAATTCTTCCTCAGATTCCTCTAGGTCAGTGGTTCTCAACCTTGGCTGCACATTAGAATCACCTGGGAATCTTTTTAAAATCCTGATTTCTGGGCCTCATCCTCCGGAAATTCTGTTTCTTTGTTACTAATGTTGTGGCCCCACCCCATAACAAAGAAACAGAATTTCCGGAGGATGAGGCCCAGAAATCAGGATTTTAAAAAGATTCCCAGGTGATTCTAATGTGCAGCCAAGGTTGAGAACCACTGCTCTCGGTAAATCATACTTGCATGTTGGGCTATGTTGGTCACAGTGACCTTAACCTTTAGGTTGTTTGTCATCAGGTGAGTTCTGTAGGACTGCACCTGAAGTTCCAGCCCTGAGAATTAATGCACACCTGGCAGTTTCCCAGGATGACATGCACTGATCCAGGACCCTGTCTCCTAGAATTGGTCAGCTCAGCACTCATGCATACACCCATCCCTGCAGTCATCCACTTAAAAAGATGCTCAAAAATCCTGAAACACCTAGGCCTGCTACATAGTGAGTGGTCTAGGTGTTTCATGATAGCTATTTCCTTATTCCTGGCACCAAACTTCAAGGTACCACTGCAGATGTGGACTTTCAATCATCTTATTCATTTATATTAACTCAACATATTTTATCGATGAGCTGCCCTGTGCTGGACAGTTCCCTCTGTGCTGGAGAGTGCAGCGATGACCACACCTGCCTTTGGTGAATAGGAAACACAGACAGACCTGTGTGTTCATAATTGCTTGCATGCTTGCATGTCTGGACTTTAGCACGGAGGAGGGCAGGAAGAATGGAGGAAGGAGCTGTGCAATCTGAGGGCTTTCTTTCCTGTATTCTTGGTGTATGTAGCCTTGACATGATTTGGGAATTGAAAGATGAAAAGAAAATTCTGAAGTTGTATAGATAAGAAGGGTACATTATTGAACAGAAAATATGGTGCCTAATTTAAACTTTGTTCCAGTTTTTGCCATTGGGAGCTCCTTCAGTTGGCAGTATGTTCTGACATATCCTCGTCATCGTGGGTTTTGAGCACAGTTACCTATAGCTCTATAAAACACCCAGGCTCATCTTGTTACTTTGTGTCACAGTCATAGAGTCAGCCATTGCTCCAAGAATCCCTGATTCCTGTCATTGGAGAGTGGTATTAGGAACCAAGATCTGAGTGCTAAATGTGCTTATTGTTACTGTTGTTTCCAGGCCCTTTCAGCTCACAGAGCAAGAAAATATACTAGTAAGTAACCCAGAAGACTCGTTATGAAAGAAAGCAACTGTGAAGTAGCTCCTACATGGTTGCGCACTTATCTCAGACTCATTCATCAAAGCACACGGAAGGGCAAGACTATTGAATCATCAAGGAGCTGGGAGATGTTTGTCAGTTGTCCATTCCACTAACCTTGCAAGCTGCACCAACTGGGTTAACCTTGGCTCATTAATACCCACTTCCTTCCAAAAGCGTTTCTCCGGTATGTGATTAGTTCACATCAATCCTTGGTACAAATCCAGATCTCTGAATGATTCAGATGCTCACCAGCTCTTTATTCTCCATTCGCCATCCCGGCTGGTAGCTGCCTTCCTTTACTTAACCAGGGTCATAGAAATAATGTTCGTATTCAACCCACCCTTGGTTTCATTAGCCTTTCAGACTTTAATTTCTCTCTCACCATTAAGTACAATTACTTCCTTTTTCTTATTCATGTTATTTTGCTCTTGACTGCCTCTTCCTCCTCATTAACCTTCAACCCTGTTTTGATTTTTCCTCCACTAAACATATTTTTTCTCAATTTCGCTGCTCCTTTTAGCTATTAACCTATGTCTATGTATTTCACTATAAAATATCTTTAAAGACACGTTTATGCTCACACCTAATTCATTCTTCTTTTATTAGTGTTTATAATTTAAACACATTTGTTTTGTTATATACATAATACAAACAGACAGGTTCTTATCACAAAATTAGCCAATGTTAATATTTTGTTATATTTGCTTCATATTTTTTTTAAAATAAAAGAATATTGCTGATATCCATTTGTGATAAAAAAAAAAAAACCAACAAAAAAAAACCAACTATCAGCATAGTGGGAAAGGAGGGAACAAACCTCAACACTAAAGGCCATTTATAACAAACCCATAGCAAACATCAGACTCGATATGGGAAAGGTAAAAGCATTTTCCTTAAGATCAGCAACAAGACAAGGATGCCCACTTTCACCACTCTTATTCAACATAGTTTGGAGGTCCTAGCCACAGCAATCAGAAAAGAAGAAATAACAGGCATCCAAATTGGAAATGAGGAAGTAAAACTGTCATTATTTGAGGATGACATGAAACCAAACTGAGAGAACCCTAAAGATTCCACCAAAAAGTCTATTATATTTTTATTCTAGGTGGTATGCAACTTGGCAGAGAATAGAAATGCTGATTTTTTAGTGTTCACAGGAGATTCAAAGTGCAGCCAACCAGGGTGAAGCACCATTGCTGAATGCAATGTAGAGGGGATGGGAAAGGAAGGGAACACATAAAGGTAGAGGACCTACACTTGGAAATAAAAAAAGAAACCCATTCTTCATAAAAGAGGAATAAGTGAACCAATTTTAGAAGAAAATTACACTCAATTCATAGAAAAAAGTAAGAAGGTACTCATTAAACTGTTGACAGTTTTACCTCTGAGAATAGGACCAAAGGTGAAGGTCAAGATTGAATGGGGGAAGAATAGTTTTGAAATGTCATTCAGATGCAAGAAAGAAAATGCAAAAAATGGCAGCTCAGCTTAAACGACAAAAAAGTTTATTTTTCTCTTACACAACAATACAGTCCTGTTATGGTGGACTCTGTGGTATGAGACCTCCCAGTCCTTTAATCTCATTGCTCCAGGATGCATACTCTCCACACTCAAATTCACCTCATGGGCCAAGATGGCTGCTTCAACTCCAGCCATCACATCTGCATGCTAGACAGCAGGAAGTAGAAAAAAAAGGGGGGGGAAACGCCTCCCTCTCATTCTGATAACTTCCTAGAGGCCGCACAGACAATTTCTATTTAAATCTCCTGGCCAGAATTTAGTCACTTGGCCACTCCCAGCTGTCAAGGAAGCTGGAAAATAAAGCTTCTATCCTGGGTGACTATATGACTAATAAAAATTTGGGGGTCAAATTACTGAGAAAGACATTTCTGCCAGTGAGGGAAACACATTTTACCATGTTCTTACTTAATCTGTGAAACCTTTATAAATATGTATACACATGTTACTTATGTAATAAAAATGGACATGAAAATTTGGGTGAAGAGTTAAAGGAATTCAAGCCTGGCCTTTATTTTCTTACTAGAGGCCCGATGCACGAAATTCATGCAAGAGTAGGCCTTCCTTCCCCCGGCTGCCGGCTCTGGCTTCCCTCTGGCACCTGGGACCCGGGCTTCCCTCTGGCACCCGGGACTAGGGCTTCCCTCTCAGCTTCATCTGGAAGGTCATCCAGAAGAACATCCAGTCTAATTAGCATATTATACTTTTATTATTATAGATGAATGAGATAAGAATGATAATGAGAGAGTGGGTATGAGATAGGAATTTGAATATCAGGAGGAATGTATGGAAGAGCTTTATGGGGTCAGTGCAGAAGAAGGGTTTTCAAATGATGCTCATGTAGAACATTAGTGTTCCATGGGATGAATCAAATACGTTTCTGTTAAAACTAAACCTCTTCTTAATATTTAGAAAAACATCCAGTTGTTATTCATAACTTTTTCAATTCTAAGGTTTTTCCAATAAGTAAAGCCTTTGGTGTCTGCTGCCACTTGCTCTTTGGCACATCTTCTTTTACTTTCTTTTATATTACAAGAAAGTAATAGAAGAAGCAAAACAGTATCTTGAAACAATCAACTATGCTTAGTTCTCTTTCTTTTTTTCATGGGACATGCTACTGTGGATGCCAAGTTATATTGCATTTGTTATAATATATAGTTATAATCTGTTAGTAACGTTGTCCCCAAGGTATTTGATAGAATTAAACATTTCAACACTTCCTAACATTAAGCAAAGAGCATGGCAGGTGGGGAAGACTATCATGGCATTGGAGTCAGTCAACAGAGGGGAAAATAAAGATATCCAAAAAGTTAGGCTGCCCATCTGAGGTTGGAAAGCACAGATTGGTCGATGATCCAATCAGGAGTTGGACATTCCCAGTCAAGTTTAGTGCAGTCCAGGACAGGAACAAGAAGCATTGTGTCTGAGCAGTCACTCTTACTGCCCATCAACTTACTTGCTGTGAGGACCCTTGCTTGTTCAAGGAGATAGCTCCTCTTCTGGGAAAAAAACAGTTTCCAGCACAGTGATGAGTCTAATCAGTTCGAGCCAATAGGTGGCAGGTTGCCCAGATCTGACCAATGGTATGTGAGTGACTCTACTGTGGAGCTTCTTGAAAAGGTGTTTTTTGCTGGTAAGATGGAGACATTTGGACAACACCGTCACTGGCAGCAGTGCTGGGACTGCACAGCAGACTGTGCCCAAGAGGGACCTGCTGGCAGCTGAAGCACACACTCTACAGGAGAGCTGGAAAGAACCGCATCCTGGGGGGAAGTAACCAGTTCTAGGACTAGCCTGTCTCTAGAGGGTGCAGAGAAGCTTAAGGAAACTCTGGAAAGCAGACACAAAGGAAACCGAAAGAGGAAGTGAAGCATCCCTCAATAGATTGCTCATGCCAGAAGATGTTAAGGGTCGGCACCGAATCTTCTAAGCTATTTCCCCTTATTCTTTTAATATTTTCTCATTGCCAGCTTCAGAAACTGTTGGACACAGTAGTGTCCAGAGTATAGAAGCTGTCTTGCCCAGCCAGGAGGTTCAAATATGAACAGGGCTGCCACAGCCACCGGCCATCCTTTCCTTACGGCGAAACTATCTTTTGCTTAGACCTGAAAAATCAAATCCGTCACTACATTTCATCAGTTTGGAAATTAGTCCATTTCCTCCACTTTCTAGAATTCCCAATCTGCAATTTTATAAAGCTTCCTGCTCTCTGAGCCTCTATGGCACCCAAATATATACCAAATTAGATTTTCAGTCCAATCTTCATTTACTCTCAGAAAAATGGGTTACATACAAATCAAGCCATAAAATAGGTTAATTTAACAATGCTGCACGGTTTTAGTTGAAATTATTGTCAGTGTTTTTTAAATAAACAGAAATTATATTTTCCACATCATATACTTACAATAGATATATTTGTAAAGCTAGAAGGCAAAAGTCTTGTCTTAGGAGACTGAAATTTTATCAGGCGTGTTCACATACGTGCAATTGGCCTTGGAGACATTTCCAAGTGTAAAAGTATTTCTGAGGACTTCATGATTACACTCCTAGCAGAAGTAGGAGGTTTCTGATAAAGGTTAGGCATGGCAGTTGCACAGTCAATAAATGTTAGGAAATGCCTGATTGTGGCCAGGCTTTTTAGTCATTTGTCTCGGTTATGCATGATTACAGGGACATTGCTTTTGATATCTTCCTGGGAGCTGGAAATCTCAGCAATCCACCCTGAAACACAAGGGCGAGCAAGAAGGGAAGTATTTCATTATTGCTCAAAGCTTCAGATCCCAGTTGTCAAATATGTCCTCTTTCAGGAAATTATTAGTATGCATGATGGAATTATTTCATAAAAACCATATTAAAAATAAGTTTATTGCTAACTTATTTAGACAAAATGTCTCAAATGATGATAATAAAAATTAAATGTGTACAATAACATTAAAAATAAAAAAGCCTTTGGGGAAAGCCTGTTTTATGTTTACCCCCAGTGTTGACCATTGCTGTCTTGCTTTTGCCATTATTCTGGAGTCAGGGGTTTATGTGGCTGGGGCTGGTGTTTGGGAAATGCTTTTATGCTATCGAGAGAAAGTTAACTGAGGTCAACTTGTTAATGATGGGTTTGTTTGCCTTCACTTAATTGTAAGAGTAAAATCATTTCATTATTTAAAAGACAGAAGAGTACCTATTTTCAAATGGATCCCATTAGAAGCCTGATATATTAGTTTACCTTAGAGTCAGATTTAGGAAGATAGCAAGTTCTCACAGCTACCAACTGTTGCCTGATACACTCACAGTAAATTTTAGCCTCCTTTGTGTGTGTCTTTTCAGAACTGAATCCAGGAGAATTCTGATTCTGAAGGACATAAAGATTGTCAATACAAAAAAACTTTATAGCAAGTTTCCAGAATATTCATAGATATCACTTATATGAGTATTAAGCACATTAGATAGTATGTGATTCATATAATACATGCTATTAAAGGATATAATGGTACTATAGTGTGGCTCTTCCACAAAATGCCACGTGCGGGCGCGCATGTTCAGTGCGATTGAAACTTCGTGGCCCATGAGCAGAAGTCGGTATTTTGTGGAAGAGCCACACTCAAGGGGCCAAAGAGCCGCATGTGGCTCGCGAGCCGCAGTTTGCCGACCACTGTTCTAAACTACTTAACCTAAATAAAGCATAACAATATTTCAAGCTTTTGGACAAAAATTAAAACCTCATTTTATTTATTCTCACCGGAGCTCTTGACAAACTGTTACAGCAAAAGGGTGGGGAACCTTTTTTTCTGCCAAGGGCCATTTGGATATTTATAACATCATTCATGGGACATACAAAACTATCAACTTAAAAATTAGCTGTTATATTTGGTCAAACATTTAATTAACTCACCCCTAATGCCTTGGCAGGGCCACACCAAATGATTTTGCGGGCCTTATACAGCTCTGGACATTCCCCACCCCTGCTTTAGACTATGGGGGAAAGGCCCCTTAACGGTTTCCTGTACTACTCTGCCATCATGCCAACAGTCATGGAAATGAGATGGAATCCTTTATGTCCAGGCGTTTATGTCTTTACACAATAAGGATTCAGCAAAGAAAAGGAACAACCTAATGATACAGAGAAGGGAATTGGTTTCAAAACCCCTCCCTGATAGTAAGACACAGGAAGAAAAGGAAAATGAGGAAATGAGTCTATTTAATGCCCTGAATCGGAGGGACCCAGGATTAGCAGCAGGAAGATTTCCACCCCCCACCCCACCCCCACTGCTAGATACCACTGAAACAGGGCCCAGGAATGGTCTCCCCCTTGAAGACCCAGCAAGGCACCCAATTTGCACCCAGGGAGCATCTCTATCCGGAGCAGGACTTTTCTGTCTGAGGTGATGCCCTACAGGGGGAATAAACCAGGAAGACCAGCCCACTGGCTACTATTGGGCGCACACTCCATTTCCTACTTCAAATTTACTGAATTGGAAGAATTCCAACCTCTAATAGAGCAAGAATCCTTAGAAAATGGCAGATCTTATCGCCTCCATTTTTGCCACTTACCATCCAAACTGGGCAGATGTACACGCTCTCCTTAACATCCTGCTGACGGCAGGTGAAATGTGGGTAGTTATAAGTAAAGCTAACGAAGAAGCTTATCGCCTCCATCAAGCGAATCCCATTGGGACCTCCAACTCGGCTGGGGCAATTCCCTCGACGGAGCCCAACTGAGACCCGAAAAGCAGAGACCTAGCCTTTCTAGAACATTACGAAAGTGCATCCGGGAAGGGCTTTAGAAAGGGTTGCCTAAACAAAAGAGCCTGACTATAATTCAGGCTGTTCAACAGAAACCAAATGAAGATCCTTCTGAATTTTTAGAAAGGATCTATCAGGCCTATTGAAAGCACACTGATGCTGACCCACAGGCACCAGAAAATGTCCGGATTGGTAAACATGACTTTTATTGGGCAAAGCCCCAGATATCAGAAGGAAGCTCTAATCATTATAGTGGTCATTGGGAATAAGTCCCTCCCAGCTGGTGGACATAGCTTTTAAAGTTTACCATGCCTGGGAAACCAGGAAATTAAAGCAGGCCACCACTTTTTAGAAAGAGTACTGGGAGACCAAAAGGAGAGGTGAGACTTGAGGGGAAGGGGAAAAGACCCACTAGGTGCCAATCAATACGTCTGTTGCAAGGAGGAGGGCCATTGGAGAAAGGACTGCCCAGAACTCAAAAACATTAAAAAGATAGAAACCCTCGCCAAGAAGTGTTAGAAAGGAATGATGAATCTGAGGGCAAATGAGGAGGCCCAGCGGCTCCCCTAGACACCTGACCTGTTACTATTTCCCCACATTCATTAACTTTTAGGATTGATCATGGGATTGATCCATCAGTCTTACACACTTAGAGCAACCTAATTTGACAGCACACAAAATGGAACTAATTACTGGTAGAAAGGTGACGTGAAGTTAAACCCTGACCAAGGTCACCAAGGAAGATGATATATTTCCAGTAACAGATGGGCTACACATGTAAAATAATACATGCTTTTTTTTTGAGCCTGGAGATTTCTTTCTGTGTAAGGCCAGCCTTCAAGTGTGCCCTTTATGGCATAAACAGCCATCACAGCGCATCACCATGGCAGCAAACATTCAAATTACAGCATGTGCTGAAAAAGGAGCGCTGGTCCCAAGCCTTACTTTAAAATTATAGAAATAAATAGAACAGTGATGCAAGAGCTGTGGTTTTATTTTGAATCTTGTTTGGTTTTAATTATGTGGCTTTAATTTAGTGAGGAAACTTTAACTGAATTACTCCTCAGTAAATTGGGCAAACTTGTTTTATCTTCTTTTTACTGGATCATGATGGCAAGAGCAAAGTGGACGCCCTGCACTCTGTGGAGTTCATCTGATAGAACCTTACCAGTCACTTCATCACAGAAGACAACGCTTGAAACCAGCGAGCTCTGATGTGTGAAATCAAGAATAGTCAGCAGTTATAGCCAAGAACGACTTTGGTCAAGGCTCTCGTGGTTTTACCAACAAGAAGAGGATGAGCTTTTTATTCTGGTCTAGGCTGTAAGAATATGATTTATTCTTCGGAACATCTGGTTGTTGTGCAAGGTGTGTGGTTAGTCTAAGTGCGTCACTCACACTGTTGAATGGGTGGCGGTCACAGATCTCTAAGAATTTATGGATGGGAACAAGGATTTCTGGGCTGCAGTGAGAGAAAGAGAAAATAGCAGCAATAATGTGGCTTAAAGGCTCACCAGGAAACGCTTTGAGATCTTCCAGAAGAAAATTATATGGTAATGAAATTTGGTTCAATGATTTGTTCTGCCATTAAACCACCAAGTTTAAATCCTTAAACTCTAAATAATCCTCTCTGGAAATTTAATAACTGTATCCCCTGGTTAGCCACCTTCTAAAGAAATTCAAATAATTTGCCAAGGAATAGACATTTTTACACGATTCCACCTGAGAAAAGACCTGTAAACTGACTCAGTGTTAAATCCACCTGCTGCAGGACGTTCAGGCTTTACATGCGCAAAGGCTTCACACAGGGCCTGGGTAGAAATGGAGGCAGAGCATTGGCTGCCTGGGAATGATGGCAGGACTACAGGCAACAGACAGAAAAAGCAGCACCCAAATGAGCTCTGAAACATCCCTTTTTACAGCTGGC
>NW_005359064.1:4394478-4406604 GCF_000412655.1 Myotis brandtii | reverse complement strand
TGTGGCTAATCTTGGTCAGGTGTTCTCGCTGTGAGTGACTGAACATTTCACATTTGCCACAACTGGGGATAGAACTCAACATGGAGAGAGACCAGCACTGACAACATCAGAGGCAGGAAAGAGGGAAGGAGAAAACGGACAAGAACAAGAATGCAAGCCAAGATGGAGGAGAATAAAAGATCAAGTGGGGATGCTTGTTGCCTGGGATTTATCTCAGTGAGCTGTGGAAAAGCCGCTCTGTGCCCAGTTCAGTTATCAGGATGCCCTTTGTAAAAAGTGTCTGACTTCACGCTGAAAAAATAGAATTAATAAGAAGTATAATAACGCTGCATGCCTATGATGGCCCAGGCCATGTAGAATTTCACATGTAATTTCTTATTTAACCACCCAGTTAATCATGCTGTTTTATAAACAAGGAAACTGAGGAATAGGTGAGGTAAGGGTCATGCTATAAGTCATAGCTAATACGAGGCAGAGCTGAGATTTAAACCTAGGTCTGTCTTTAATTTGAGCTGTACTGCCAGATGGGGCACAGGGTCAACCAATGTTCAGGTCTTTATATAGAGAAAGAAACTATCTGAATGTAAGTACTTATATGAAATTTTCAGCAACAAAGGAATTACTTGAGAATATTCAAGGATTTAGGATTAATAATACAATTAATAAATTACATACTGCCTTGGTACGCAATTAATTTGGCCTTCACGACTCTACAGGCAGCATACTGCATGATCCTATCGAGTCCTCTGCCTGGAACCTGGCATGACCCCGGCTGTCCAGGTCCCTTTGCTTCTGTCCTCCCCACTTCTAGTCTCTGTCTGGTGCGACTCCTTTAATACACAGGCCCAGGTGCTTTGTACTCTGCCCCACTCTTGTTGTTTCTCTTTCCTTAACTCACTTTCCTCTTGCATTGCCCTCCCTGCATTTGGTTCACAGAGAAGGCTCAGTTGTGATGTTTCTCTCTCCATCTGCTTCAAAGATGCTGCCTTCTCCTAGGCATGGTCTGCTCTCAGGAATCCTGGGCCTCTCGGGGATCTTACCTACCCTGGTCCTCTGGTTCTTCTGTGTATGACTGGTCCAGTCACAAGCATCTTTGCCCACTCTGCCCACCCTAACTACACAGCAGTGCTGACCACAATAAAGCTAGTTAACACATCCTCCACCTCTCATAACTACCATTTATTGGTTGTGTGGTGGCAAGAGCAGTGAAGATCTGTTCTCTTAATGTTCAAGTATATAAAGCAGTATATTAACTACAGTCACCATGCTGTCCTTTATACGTCAAGAATTCATTCTTCTTATACCCAGAAGTTTGAAACCCTTTGACAAATACCTCCTCATTTCCCTTGCCCTCTTGCCCCTAGCAACCACCATTTTACTCTCTGTGTCTATGAGTTTGGCTTTTTAGATTTCACATAGAAGTGAGGTCATAAAGTATTTGTCTTTTTCAGTCTGACTTATTTCATTAGCATAATGCCCTCAAAGCCTATCCATGTTGCCAAAATGGCAAGATTTCCTTCTTTTTTTATAGCTAAATAACATCCCATTATATATTATAACATTTCCTTTATTGTTTATCTATGAATGGATTATTTCTATGTCTTAGCTATTATGAATAATGTTGCAATGAACATGAGAGTACAGATATTGCTATGATATAGTGACTTCATTTCTTCTGGAAAAATATCCAGAAGTGGAATTGCTGAATCATATGGTAGTGCTATTATTAATTTTTTGAGGCACCTCCATACTGTTCTCCAGTGTAGCTGCACCAATTTACATTCCCACCAACAGTGCACAAGCGGAGCATACTCAAACCTCCAAATAGAGAGGGAGGGACGCTGCAGCAGGAGAAGCAGAGAGCTAAAGTTTGGTTGTGATTGAATAGTAAGTGAAGTCGGCATAGAGGATTGAGAAGGAGGTACGACTGTCATCAGGGAGAGTTGGCAATTACTGATAAGAAGGTCAGGGTGTGGCTGTGAGCTCTGTTCCAGATGTGGAGTATGAGCGAGTGTCCTGGGATGGAATATGGTGGGAGAGTTCAGAAGCTCGAGTATCAGGTGGTTCATCCTTCTGAAGGCTGGAAATGCAGCTGCCTAGTCCTCAGGGAACAGAGGTAGTTGGTACATGACAGTGAAAACTAGAGGGAATTGGTGAAAGCACCTTGCATTCCTTGAGTGCTAACTTCAGAAAAATCAAAGCAAGGCATCTGGCAATTTTAATACTTTAATCCATTTTATCAGTAATCTTAATCATTCTATATCTAGTCTATATTAAATAAATAGCAGAGGTAATAGAGAACTCAAGTTGGAAAGGTAGTTGTTAAAATAACAATGTCTATTTTTATCAACTTAACCTTTGGCTAATAAAATCAAACCAAAAAACCCTGTAACACCGTTGGCATAGGTTTGGGGTTTAAATGCCCTGGTCAACATAGGAAACAATGAAGGAACCACAGGTTGCCAAGCCATTTGTTTTCTTTTTTCCTGCCTGCCTATCATTGGGATCATGGCATGAAGCCTGCAGGAAGGCTAATTATCTGTGTGGCACAGCAGGGCTCATGTTGGGTAGAACATTTTTGATCGATGACCAAAAGTAAACCAGCAATAAAACACATTCCATCCTATTGAAAAAAAGCAAATAAAGGAACTAAGAAAGAAAGAAGAGAGAAAGAGGAAAAAGAAGGAGTGCTTTCTAATAGCAAGTCTCACCAACACCCATGTTCCTGCAGCTTTAGGACAAACAATATGAAATCATTTTCTCTATTTATGACCAAGCTTTGTCTCTGTGACAAGAATATTAAAATATGAACCTTGAGTTCAACAGTGACTTTTACCACCACGACTATACTTTGTCTGCATTTCAATTCCAAGAATAATATGCCAGCTTCAGAGGAGGCCAAAGTCTGCAAAGTAGACAAAACAAAGGAAGTTGAAAGAGAAATGAAAGGCAGAAATGAAAAGACATGGAAAATCTCATTAGGCAGAAATGAGAGGATAGGAGGTTCAGTAAATGAAATACTACTCTATTAATGAAGCATAATGAAAAATAAAAGGTAAGCCTGCTGTGCCCAATGAGAACAAAAGCAAGATTGGAAACAATTGTCCTTCAATAGGCTAAACTACAATGACACATGCACACATACAAGATGAGTCAGGTTGTCAAAGTTACTAGTAAAACATGGTTTTGTGAGAAAGGTGCTTTCCCAGAACAGCATGAATTCATCCGAGGGAAGGATGGTAGGAAGGGAGGAAAATGCAGTTACTTTGCATGTAAATGATGCATTCGCATCCCACTCTTATGAACCCTGGTCATTTCCCTAATTCAACCACTTGAACTTTAAATGTTAAGGAACACTGCTCCTCTCTTCTCACCTAATCGGTAATCAACTAAATAAATCAAGTAGGACACACAATTTCATTTCTCACTGCTTTCTCATCAGTCATGTGACAGGAGCCCAATTTGCCCTTGTCATGGGAGCAGTGGTCAGGCCCCATTGGGACACCAGCAGCCTGAGGGTCCACAGGTGGAGAAGGCAACCCCCTCATGATTGGGCCCCAGACCTCTGGCTTTGTGTAGACTTAGCTTGAAGACTTGAATAGAGGGCAGAGAAAAATTCCACCTCCACTGGTTTCCAGGCCTGTAGGTTCCATTTCAGCACTTCCTTTCATGCACATCCCATTCTGGCCACTCCCTCAGCAGCCCCAATTCTGGGCTTTCTTCCTGTCAATGGCCATTCTCCTCAGTAGCTCTGCTCCTAAAGGGTCAGGTCCACTTATGTCACCGTTCTGCTCAGAACAAGCTACAGAAGAATGTGTGTGACCACCCACTCCCCAGGAAGGCCCTCCTGCTCAACACTCTGCAGGAGGCAAAAATAAAAGGGAGACAGTATTAATAGAAACTAAGACTGAGACAATGTGTTTCTGGGCCATAGAGATAGTAGACATTAATTATAAAGCAGATGATGCTATACGGCTAGGATCGTCTGGTCAGGAAATCATTTTCTAAAAAAGAAAAAATCAGTAAAGTTGAATAAATGCAGACTATCTTCCTAATGAATAAAGAACAATTTTGACTATTATTTAATAATAAATTGAATTGTATGCATGTAATGCTTAAATAATTAATTGTTAGCTGATAAAGAAAGAGAAAAGAAATGTTTTTTTTAAAAAAATATATTTTATTGATTTTTTACAGAGAGGAAGGGACAGAGATAGAGAGTTAGAAACATCGATGAGAGAGAAACATCGATCAGCTGCCTCCTGCACATCTCCTACTGGGGATGTGCCCGCAACCCAGATACATGCCCTTGACCGGAATCGAACCTGGGACCTTTCAGTCCGCAGGCCGACGCTCTATCCACTGAGCCAAACCAGTTTCGGCGAAAAGAAATGTTTATTCCAAAGCTATAGTAATACATAGAGACAATGTGGGAATGTGCGGAGACCAAGAAATGGAGACCAGTGGAGAAGAGCAGAGCTAGGGAGGGGTCAGCCTCCTATAAAAACAGGACGTGTCACAGAGCAAGGACTGTGGTCCCTGGGGAAAGGGTTGACCTTTCAACAAATAGTTATTTTTAAACAATATCTTTCCATATGAACAAATGAATGTGTTTTCTTACCTCACATAAATAGCAATTGCAGGTAAATAGAAGATTCAAGGCAAAGACAGAAAATATGAAAAGTTTAGAAGCACATATAGGAGAATGTTCTTATGATATCAGAGGAATGAAGAACTTTAAGACACACAAAGTGGAAATCACAAAGAAAGTGATTGCTAAATATGATGAAATTAAAATTAAATACTTCTACTCATCAAAAGACATCATAAAAACAAGGAAGAGAAAAGCCATGAAGTAAGAGTAATATGTGCAACCAGATAAAGAACTTACACAATTAAATATTAAAAATTAGAGGATGGCTAAAAGACATAAACAGGCATTTCACAGAAGATGAAATATGGATGTCCAATGAACATTAAAAAGATGCTTACTCCCACTAGTAATAAGTGAAATGCAAATTAAAATCACAATGAAACACCATTTCACTTCTCACAGTTGGGCACACATTTGGCAATACAAAGCTTGGCTCAGATGAAATAACAGGAACCATCATTTCCTGTGAGTGGGAATATCAATCGTTTGCCATTGCATAGTACAGCTGGACAAGTACATTCCCTGTTTCACTGATTCTTATTCAAAGCACAGAGCAGATACACGTAGCAAAGAGCTAGAAACACTCAAGTGTTCATTAACAATAGGTTGGATAGATTTTGGTATATTTAAAGCATGGACTATTAAAGTAGCAGTGAAAATAATAAACTGCATTCATCAATATGAATGAATCTCAGAAACCAAGGTTGAACACAAACTAAAACTACATTGCAAAAGGGTAATCATGGTAATTCTATCTATATAAAAGGTCAAAGGGGGGAAAGCCAATGTCTTGTTTTGGAATATACATACATGTGGAATATTTATTTATTTATTTCCTCACTCGAGGATATTTTTCCACTGATTTATTTTTTAGAGAGTGGAAGAGAGAGGGAAAGACAGAGAGAAACATCCATGTGAGAGAAACACATCCATTGGTTGCCCCCTGCACATGCTTAATGCATTTTACTGCATAATGTGGTTAAATACTTATATGTCACACAAAAAAGAGAACCACAAACCCCAAATGCTATTTGTAACATATTAAACAGCAGTTTGATAGTCTAACAAATAGCTCCTACAAATCTATAATAAAATGAACATCCTAGCAGAAAAATTGGCAGGATACATAAGTTAGTAATTTTCATATGAAGAAATACAAATGATTGCTAGGAAATAGAAAAAATTTATCTCTGTACAAATTAAGACTAAAATAACATTTTTCTTCCACTAAGAGATAGGAATCTCTTAACACAATATCGTATACAATTTACAAAGGTTGTAGTTTCCATCCATTGCAGATCTATGTCGTCTAAAATCCTGCCCGCTTGGCCCTGTCATGACACTGATGAAAGAGCTTTAAAAATGGTTTCTGTTTGGCCTAGAAGTGTCTATTTTTACTTCTGAGAATTACATCAAATAATTAGGAGCAATATTTTAACTATACACATTTTTAGTCTACATTGAGAAATAATTTAATTGTTTAACAGCAGCAACTTGGTTAAAACAAGCATAGAACCTTTCATGTCATGCAGCTATTTAAAACAGAAGATCTCAAGGAAGATAATCTCTAATAGGTAAACTTTCTGGGTTGTGGGATTGATTGTAGGTGAATTTAGATTTCTTTCTGCATGTTTATCCATCTTTTCAAAGTTTGCTATAACAAATATATTCTGGTAATAAGAGAAATCTATAAAAGCTACTTCAAAAGAAACATGAATGAGATCACCGAGTTCTGAGTAGTAAAGGAGCAGACACTGTGAGAAGTGAACTCTCTGTGGGCGTGAGAGCCGGGAAGCCGACTGGCCTTAGTCTGGATGTTGGTGAGTCACTTACTACCTCTGCGATCCCGGCCAAGTTACTAAAAGCACCAACTGTCAGATTTGTCACATGGAAAGCTAGGAAAAGTGTAGCTCTTCCTCAGAGCCTTGTTAGGAGGATTAAATAAGAATCTGAACACAAAGGGCACAGGGTGGGCACACAGGAGGCGGTTTCTCCAAACATATCCAATGAAAAGTGGAGTTTCAGCTGGACGTAATGAAGTCACTGGGGACCCAGGGGGTGGAGAAGGAGAAACAGGCCACGAGAGATGAAAAGGAGCTAAAGGAGGACCAGAATCCAACAGACACCCCCTGCCCAATTAGATACTAATAATTATCACTAATCATTCATTGGAATGATTGAGGATGGCTCTGTGCCCTTATCCATGTGCTAGTACATAATCATCTTGTGTAATTCTCTATACTATGCTACAGTCATATTGTCATCTCTGTTTTAGAAGGAAAATGAGGGTTAGACAGGTGCCCTGTCCATCTCACACAAACAGGAAGGGCCAGCACTAAGATGTTATGTTTGTGTGTGTGTAATTCAGACCCAGCTTTTGTATTTCCTGTAAGCATCTCCACTTCTAAGAGGCTGAGCCACATCTAACAAAAGCACAGCTTCCTTTAGGCTTGGGGAACTGTGAAAAGTAGTGGCCTCCCACTGAATTGGCTTAATTTTATTTTAAAAAACTATAAAAGTTTATTTAAGCAGTCAATATAATACTGCTGTCATTTTCTACTACATATAACAGGGAAGAGAGAGATACAAATCTGGGTTCAAATAAAGTACATTACTCTATAACAGTGGTTCTCAACCTGTGGGTCGCGACCCCTTTGGGGGTCGAATGACCCTTTCACAGGGGTCACCTAAGACCATCAGAAAACACATATATAATTACATATTGTTTTTGTGATTAATCACTATGCTTTAATTATGTTCAATTTGTAACAATGAAATTGGGGGTCACCACAACATGAGGAACTGTATTAAAGGGTCGCGGCATTAGGAAGGTTGAGAACCACTGCTCTATAAGGTAATTATTTTCCCCAGTTAACTTTTCTCTTCCACCAATAGGCGGTCCCTCCTGCCTCCCACACTCACGATTTGGGGACTGTGCGCAGCTGCTGGTTAAGGTGCAAAGGCAAGGACTCCAGGAAGGCCACGTGGGCATCTCCCTTTCACAGCTCAGATGCCCTCAGAAGCTCTCATCCAGGCCCTGGGCACACAGCCCCTTCTGTGGCCTGTCCGAGGCTCATCTGCCCGAGGCTCTTGGTCAGTTGAGTGACTTCTAAATGAAGTTTCAGAGGAAATATATTATCAGTGTTACATTTCCTCATTCAAACTCCTGATACATGGAAATTCCAATATTACCAATATTAAAATAAATCTCCACTGTTTAAAAAAAAAGGTATATTTCACTACTTGTATTAGTTTCCTATTGCTGATGTAACAAATTACCAGAAATTTATTCTATTTTTTTAAAAATGTTTTTTTCATCTTTATTGTTGAAAGTATTACATATGTTCCCTTTTTCCCCCCATTGATCCCTTTTAGTCCGCCCCGGCCCCCCACCCCAGGCCTTCACCACACTGTTGTCTGTGTCCATGGGTTGTACATATATGCCTATAAGTTCTTTGGTTGATCTCTTCCCACCTACCCACTCACTGTTTCTTACATGGCAAAAGAGACTTTGAAGATGTGATTGAATTAAGGGACTTGTCAGGGGGAAACTCAGATTTTTGTGTGTGGGTGAAGTGTAATTACAAGAGTCCTCAGAAGTGGGGGAAAAGGGGGACATATGTAATACTTTCAACAATAAAGATTAAAAGAAAAAAAGAAGTTCACCTGGGCAAATTAGAAGTGCAATGTGTTTTGATCACAACTTTAATAGAGTAACCCTGGTCTTCTTTCCATTTGGTGTCCTGCTGGAATGACTCATCATCACATCAGGGCTGATCTAATGAAGCCCATTTGTTCTTAATGTTTTGTTGTTGTTGTTGTTGTTGTTGTTGTTGTGTGTGTGTGTTAATCCTCATCCAATGATTTTTCCCCCATGGATTTTCAGGGAGAGTAGAAAGGGAGGGGAGAAACAGAGAGAGAGAAACATCCATTGGTTGCCTCCTGCACTCACCCCAACCGGTACTGGGGATTGAGCCTGCAAACCAGGAACATGCTCTTGACTGGAATCAAACCCTTGACCCTTCAGTCCACAGGCCAACGCTATAACCACTAAGCAAAACCGGCTAGGGCTATTCTCAAGCTTTTCTATTATGCTACCCTGAAATGAGAAACTGTAAATTTGAAAGAGTATGTGGGGTGGGGGAAGAACATGAAAAGCTTGAATAAACATGAGATGTCCTATTGAAAGGACAGAAAAATAAAAAACTGGGATATAAAACTCATCTGAATCAGCATTACCACTTAAAATTCTATTAAGTGCACATATTTGTGCGTCCCATACAGACTCTCCGAGGCCTAGTGACTGTGAGTAAAAAGTGGAGCAGGATGAGGTAAGGTCAAGTACTTGAGAGACTTTGGGATGTAAGGGGGGGAGGGGGCTGCTGTAATTACTCTTGTAATTACACTAAAGTGATCATTTACCTCACTCACTAAACTTGGCCCTAACACTTGAGTGTTTCTAGAAATCAAGTTTTCTACCAGAGCAGGGAGACACTTGTACAGCGGATCTTTACATGTATGGGAAGGCAATGAAGAGTGAGTTTCTTGTGTTACAAGTATGAGCAGGCATTTCTAAGGTTGGCTTAGATGACCACCTCTCAATTTGGGACAGGGCATGTTGAGGCCGATTGTCTGGCTGCAGCTAATACCTATTGTCTGTGTTCATGACCACAGGGCAGAGGAAGATACCTAAGATGGGTACCTTTTGGTGTGCTTTCTACAGTTTCTCCTGGCCATACCCTTGTAAACCAGACCTTTAACCTTTTCCTGAAGGAGAGATGATACACTTAACCATTGGGAAAGAACTAGAAAAAGCCCATTACCATAGGTCTTATGCTTCAGACTGACTTTGTGAAGACAAAATCTAGGACTCATCCAGTGTGCGGAACCAGTTTATCTGGGTTGACATGGCTATGCCAGGGAGAAAAAAATCACCTGAGTACGCAGTGATGGAGAATCTGGGGCAGTGGAGATAGCGCAGGTGCAGTGGGTAAGAATGTGGGCAGAGGTTTGGGGATTGTGACAAAATCTGTAAACTGAGTAATAGGATTATTGGCAGAAATTCAAACCAAGAGAAGAGGTGGCAACGTGACATGCTGGACATAGTTCAAGGGCATGCATCACAGCTCTGGAAAGCAAACCCAGGTTTTACTGGCTGTAAAGCTGATGCCTTCCCATCACAGGACTTTAGGGTGACACCTTTGACTGGAGAACAGGACAGGTGATTAATGGGAAATAAATACAGACAAACAGGGCTCAGATATGGACAATTTTGAGCGTCCAACTCAGGAATTTGGGGAGCCATGCAAGATTTATGAACCAGGGAGTAACTTTTACAGTGGTGTGGTAGGGAACTCAATTTCTAGAAACACTCAAGAGAGGAAAGACTCAACATAGAGGTTATTGCAGCAGCATCCATTAAAGTGTGTGAAGATACGAATAACTGCATCTTCTTACACTAAAACATAAGTACCATTAGTTAAATAATTGTGCCATTGGTTATAGGACAGAAATATTGTTTTCCTTAGTTTTTAAAATAAAAAGTTGTATGAGAATCAATAACCCTTGAAAGAAAATATACCACATGATCTCACACATTCATGGATAATAGAGACCATTATAAACTTTTGAACAATAATAGATACAGAGGCAGAGCTGCCTCAAACAGATTGTCAAACTGCAGCGGGAAGGCCAGGGAGGGTTGGGGGGCAGGAGGGAAGGGGGTAAGAGATCAACCGAAGGACTTGTATGCATGCATATAAGCATAACCAATGGACATAAGACACTGGGGGGTAGGGGAGGCCAGGGGATTGTCAAGGGCGGGGAAAAAAAGGACACATATGTAATACCCTTTGTAATACTTTAAGCAATAAAAAAATTAAAAGAAAAAAAAAAGAAAATAAAGGTGTGTAATGCTCACTTTTTCACTCATTCATCTCTAAAGTCGTTTCAAAGTCCTGAGAAAAAGTGTCTTTGGAAGTTTCATTTTGAACCTCTTTACTCAAGTCCAAAGTAGCAGGTGAACAAAGATGTTTCATTTCACAAAAGGAAATCTTGAGCTAATAGTGTTTTTTTTCTTCTTTTGAAGAAGTCTTTGATCTTACGTGACCATCTGAAATAATAGATAACTTCTCAAGGTCTGTTCATTGAAATAGAACAATATCCCATTCCATTAATATAGCATGAGGCAATTGGAAAATTCCATACTAATATTTTGGAAGGTAATTTTAAGTGTCCTAGAATTTTCTGGGTCTTGATTTGCCCATCCAATGTCCCATATCAAAATTATCAATGAGTCGATTAATTAATATTCTACAAGGAGCATATTTTCCTACTGTCTTCGGCATTGCATGCACAGCACATTACTTTCTAAGGATTGCAACAAGTCTTATCTAACAAGGCAATCTCCTCGAGAATGTCACAGAGTTACAAATTCTAACATGCGGATTGACAGTCTTCTAAATGCTTGTGTGTCTGTTGGTACATATGGAAATGGGCCACTGAATAACTGACTTTTTTCTTCATAGCTGGTTACTAAACTGGAATAACCAATCAAAGATTGCCATTAAACTCTGCTGGATTAGAGCAGCAGCGCCTGGCCTTTCCAATAGTGGCGTGTGTGTTTTTCTTTTGTTGTTTTCTTTTTTTGAGACAGAAATGTTGCAAATGCTGGGTCTCTTTCGAAATAAAGAGCAAAGTTCAGTGGAAAAGCTAACAACCATATTTCTGAGAAGAAACCCTAAGGGTATTCAAGGAAAAACATTAAATGATGCAACCTCTATAAGTTAAAAAACAGGCTGCCCTGACATGCTGAAGGTATTAAGAAAAGAAGTATGTGCTTAAACAAGCATTTCATTGCAGATTCTAGCTATAGAGATAGATTGTTATTTTCATAGCCAAACATTTAACTAGCTTTTGGAAATTATTTGCAGTAGTTCGTGGTGAAACGATGGACGAGTCTCTCCCTACCAGGGGTGGGCAAAGTTTTTGACTCGAGGGCCACAATGGGTTCTTAAACTGGACCGGAGGGCCGGAACAAAAGCATGGATGGAGTGTTTGTGTGAACTAATATAAATTCAAAGTAAACATCATTACATAAAAGGGTACGGTCTTTTTTTTTTTTTAGTTTTATTCATTTCAAATGGGCCGGATCCGGCCCGCGGGCCGTAGTTTGCCCACAGCTGCCCTAGACTTTCCTGCATGGATTTCTAGCAGCCCACTGGCCTGGTGACTGGGGAGCACTGATGGGCAGGCAGAGCTTTACTCCCTTCTATATTGCTGGCTCCAATTCAGTGACATTGATGGGCCGGATATTTTTGTAATATTCTTTACTTTCTTAACTCCTTCACCCTATATAATGAAAGGTTAATATGCAAATCGACCGAGTGGTGGAACAACTGGTCACTATGATGCACACTGACCACCAGGGGGGCAGAACTCAACACAGGAGCTGCCATGACACACACTGGCCA
>NW_005359064.1:4383216-4394284 GCF_000412655.1 Myotis brandtii | reverse complement strand
CACTGGCCTGGTGACTGGGGAGCACTGATGGGCAGGCAGAGCTTTACTCCCTTCTATATTGCTGGCTCCAATTCAGTGACATTGATGGGCCGGATATTTTTGTAATATTCTTTACTTTCTTAACTCCTTCACCCTATATAATGAAAGGTTAATATGCAAATCGACCGAGTGTTGGAACAACTGGTCACTATGATGCACACTGACCACCAGGGGGGCAGACGCTCAACGCAGGAGCTGCCCCCTGGTGGTCAGTACGGTCCCACAGGGGAGCACCGCTCAGCCAGAAGCCGCGAGAGCACAGCAGTGGTTGTGGGAGCCTCTCCTGCCTCTGTGGCAGTGCTAAGGATGTCCGACTGCTGGCTTAGGCCCGCTCCCTGGGCCGCTAGTAATAAAATAAGACCCCTCTTATTTTATTTTAGTGGAGAACCTGGAATTCTTTCTCTCCTCATTCAACTGCAACGCAAACCACAGACATTCTTCCTGGAAATGGATACAGAATTTGAAGTCAAAGGTCTTGGGCATACCATATAACCTCTCTGAATCTTAGTTTTCACCACGTGTTTACCATTTTTAACTATGATTGTTAAAGTTAGGTAAACTAATTCATGCTGAAAAGAGCTTTGTCTATGTCTACTGTGCGATATGTGTGTTAGCTGCTGCCATTGTCCTTGCTGTTAGGGTCGGCCCCATAGAGCTGACACAGGGGACTCTCACAGCATGAACTTCATGCTGCTTCCCAGGCTGCTCTTCTAGGAATGTCCTATTGCCTTGGCACACCTGCAGAGGGCAGGGCAGCATCTGATTCAGTCACACTAAGATCAAGTCTAAGACTTGAGAAATGAGAGTTAAGAAATGGTACATTGAGTGGGATTTGGTATCTACAGTCTCCATGAAGCAGTCAGACATTTACCTTGAGGTCAGGGCAGTGTGCTGACCAGTGCTGCTGCACCCCTCCTTCGAGCAAGCATGTGCGTGGAGACTGATATGTCCACTGAGGTCTGTGCACCCAGAGGGTGGTCACTGCTGGGTTGGGGCGAGCTAGAATTCTAATATGATTGAATTGCTAGATATTTTTCATTCACTATTTCTTATTTTCCCCTTATTATAATGTACTAGAGGCCCAGTGCATGAAATTCATGCACTCTGGGGGGGAGGGGGTGTGTCCCTCAGGAGCAGGCCTAAGCTGTCAGTCAGACATCCTTAGCGCTGCTGCGGAGGTGGGAGAGGCTTCTGCCACTGCGGCTGCACTTGCCCACTGTGAGCCGGGCTTCTGGCTGAGCGGTGCTCCCCCTGTGGGAGTGTACTGACCACCAGTGGGCAGCTCCTGCATTGAGCATCTGCCCCCTGGTGGTCAGTGCGCATCCTAGCGACCAGTTGTTCCGCCATTTGGTTGATTTGCATATTAGCCTTTTATTATATAGGATTGATGAGTAATATTAGATATCTAGGAATGAAGTAGACTGAGCACGAGTAGAATGAAGTAACAGGACAAGACTGAGACTTGTGTGGACAGAAATCTTCTCAGGAAACAGGACCCATGGCAGATGTCACCCCCACCCCTGACTGGAGCGCCTACTTTCCTTCCCCCACCCTCACTGGCCTCTTTAAGTCCAAAAAAAGGGTGTATTTTAATTGTACCAGTATGTGTAGTTTAAATTCCTTGAGGTCATATGTGTCTTGGCATACCTCCTTTTGTCATGCTGCATACAACTTTATATTTAGGGAGTTGTTGCAAGAGTTAGCCACAGAAATTATATTCCTAAACAGTAACAGAGCATTGTTTTTTAAGTGTGAAAATGAATTCTTCTTTAATAGCAGTAGGGAAGAAAAAAAAAGCAGACATGCTTAGACCAGATGATTTCCACATCTAAGTTGGATTTTGGGGCCTCTGGAAATCATCACGTCACGAGGATTTTTTTTTAAAAACTTAATATAGTGATGAAAATAATAGCAATTCTATTTATTTGGATAAATAATTTATATTAGAAAATATACAAAATGTTTTCATTTAATTCATGGGACAACCCATCACTAAGTGCTATTATCATCCTTATAGCTCAAATATGAAGAAACTGAGGTTTATCAGAGAGTCTGAGGGACTTGCTCCATACCCGGACAATGGATGAGCTGGGCTGAGGAGCAGCGTTTTCAGCCTTTAAACCCTGCTCATCACACCCATCTATTTTAACCTTTCTAATAATAATAAAAAAAATAACAAATCACTTCCAAAGTGAAAAGGCGAAGTTTCTTACATGTGACTTTGAGCATTTTTTCATGTCTCTGGGCCATCTGTATGTCCACTTTGGAGAAGTGTCTATTCAGGTCCTTTGCCTACTTTGTAATTAGATGTCTGTCTTCCTTTTGTTAAGTTGTATGAGTCCCTTATATGTCTTTGATATTAGCCCTTTATCAGATGTATCGTCGGCAAATACGTTCTCCCATACAGTGGGCTCCCTTTTTATTTACACCATAGAATACTGTGCAGCAGCAAAAAAGAAGGATCTTTGAGACAGCATGGAAGGTCCTGGAGAGCATTATGCAAAGTGAAATAAGCCAGTCAGAGAAAGACAAGTATCACATACTCTCACTCATTGTGGAATCTAATGAACAAAATAATCTGATGACCAAATTACATTCAGAGACATAGAGCATAGAATTGACTGACAAATCTCAGAGGGAAGGTGGGAGTGGGTGTGTGGGTGGATGGGGAGAGATTAACCGGGGAACTTATAGGCATATATGTATAGCCCAAGGATACAGACAATAGTTTGGTGAGGGCCTGGGGAGAGAGGTCTGGGTAGGGGAGGAGGGGGTCAATGGGAAAAAAGGGGGACATTTGTAATACTTTCAACAATAAAGGTAAATTTAAAGAAAAGAAATCGCCATGGATACTGTCATATGCAGTACCGATGGACAGAGGAGACATTATATGGTGGTCCCTTGGCCAATTTCCCTTCGACTTGAAGTCCCCTAATCGTCATCTTAGGATTGATATTTTTCTCCTCTGGAGAAAAAGCAAATGGAATTAGTCAATTGTGTCTGGTAGCTGTTAAAGTAGGTGTCAACAAGATCTAGATGAGCCTTTTCCAAAAATAAGTTCCATGTACTGTATCCAGTACACATTTACTTCTTACCAAGTTTCCATAAGAAATCTGGCCATGTTCTCAACCTGGCCAGTTTGCTGTTTTTCTTTCTTTTTTTTTTCTTTTTTTTTGTCCTCCCCAAGAATTTTAATACCATACATAGTTGTTACAATATTATTGACTATATTCCTTATGCTATACTTTACATCCCCATGTCTATTTAGTGACTACCAATTTGTACTTCTTAATCCCTTCCCCTTTTCACCCAGCCTCCCAATGCCCCGGCTTGCTGTTTGATGCTGCTAAGAAATGAAATGAAGTAAAGTTGTGTCTAACTGGATCTCACTACAGTCCACATTTCTGCTCCAAAGGAGATTATAAAAATGGTCAAAACAGCTTCTTTTTTAAAAAAACAAAACAAACAAACAAACAAAAACAGTATCTGATTTAGGTAAAATTCCTGTGTTCACTCCTCCAAAGCTAGAGGAGATATTGATTTCTTATCAAATATCTAAAAAGAAGAAGGAGAAGGAAGAAGAGGAGGAGGGGAGAAAAAAAAATGTCAACAAGCAGAAAGCTAAAACACCTTGTAATAACATGTGAATGGTGTTACCTTTTGTTCCGGGCATAGATTAAAGGGGCATAAAACAACACACCGATTGATCTGAGTGTCTTGTTGTTCTGAAACCTCAGTTCTAGTGCTTACTTTAAAAATGTTGGTTCTTTTCCAGAAAAGCCACCTCTGACTTTGGCAAGTGTACTCCAAGACCTTAAGTGCAAGAACCCATTAGTGAGGCGATAGCAGAGAGTTGCAGAGAAAGCACCAGGGAGTTGTGCTGCAGAGAAAAGGTGCCTCCCTGCACCTGCGCTTCCTGGTACTTCACACAAGACCAAGTATTTTGACACATGGGAAAAATGGGTGGAGGACTAGCAACCCCTGAAATCATTATTATTTTATGTCAATTATACTTACTAATATACACTACTAGGGCCCCAGTGCATGAATTCGTGCACCTTGAAAGGAACTGTGGGCCGCGAGGCTGCGGTGGGCACAGGGATGGGTCTCAGCCCATCCTCTGCGCCCCCACCTGACCCCTCCTGCCACGGCCCCGGTCCCTCTCTGCCAGCAGCCCCACTCCCGCCACCGCTTCCACTCCCAAACACCGACAGCGAGGAACAATTGGGGCCGGCGCCAGCAGCAGGTGCAAGCGGCAGCTACTGCCTGATCGCCCCTCAGGAACAGGGGGAGGTGGAGAAGCTCTCGGGGCGATCAGGGCCAGCAGCTGCCGCTCACACCTGCTGACAGCGCTGAGCAATTGGGACTGGCACTGGGCGCCGGCAGCAGGTGTGAGCGGGACTGGCGCCGGCAGTGGGTGCGAGAGGCGGCTCTGGTGCCGACAGTGGGTGCGAGCAGGGCCATCACTGGCAGCGGGTGCGAGGGGTAGCTACGGACCCTGATCGCCCCTCAGGAGCGGGGCGGGTGGAGAAGTCCTGAGAGGCGAACGGGGCTTGCAGCCACTGCTCACACCCACTGATGGCGCCAAGCGATCGGGGCTGGTGCTGGGTGCCGGAAGCAGGTGCAAACGGTGGCTCCAGCACCGGCAGTGGGTGAGAGCGGGGCTGGCAGCAGGTGTGAGTGCCAAGCAGGACCGCGGGGTGCAGGAGCCAAGAATTTTCAGTAACCACCAGAGGCTCGCCCTGATGACAGTGACCGGCGCCCCACCTTGGTCTGATGCCCTGGCTCACCTGCTACACCATCCTGCCGCAGCCGATACCCGCCATGTTCTGCGCTCTGCTGCCTGCTGCTGATGCCCGCCATGTTCTGCACATGCCCCCTGGTGGTCAGTGCATGCCATAGCAACCAGTTGTTCAGTTGTTCAGTTGTTCGGTTCTTCTGCTGTTTAGTCTATTTGCATACTAGGGTTTTATATATATAAACTAGAGGCCTGGTGCATGAAATTCATGCACTTGGGGGATCCCTCAGGCCGGCCTGCACCCTCTCGCAGTCCGGGAGCCCTCAGGGGATGTCCGACTGATGGCTTAGAGCGGGCCTAAGTCGTCAGTCAGACATCCTTAGCACTCCACAGAGGCGGGAGAGGCTCCCGCCACTGCCACTGCATTTACCAGCCCTGAGACCGGCTTCTGGCTGAGCAGCACTCCCCCTGTGGGAGCACACTAACCATGAGGGGCAGCTCCTGAGTTGAGCGTCTGCCCCCTGGTGGTCAGTGCGTGTCATAGCGACTGGTCATTCTGCCATTCAGTTGATTTGCATATTAGCCTTTTATTATATAGAATAGGGGTCCAAGCTCTCTAAATAACTGAAATATTTTGTTTTAAAAACAAATTATTTGATTGGGGGTGGGCAGTGGGGAGGACAGGTCATGCCACATCACTGCCATGATGATGCCTCCTGATTTAAGACCCTTCTAGTTATTTCCCCTGCACCATACAAGAGCCCAAGATCCTCCAGCACACCAAGTGGCCGGCCCGAGCCAAGGTGCGGTGACCAAGGGGCATGGGGATGGTGGCCAGGCTCAGTCTGGGGCTGCTGCCTCTGGTGCTGTTTCTACCCATGCAGATTCATTCAGACGTTCCTTTGCACAGCACACCAGAACCTCCTGAACCCACAAAGGTATCCAAATGTGCCTTGCAGTTCGCAGCCAGTCTCCTTGTGGTCTTGTTTGCCCTTCTACATCTCTACCTTTAAGAGACTCAGGCCAAAAAATATCTACAGTTCACCAACACATATTCCACAGCCCAATCCATATGGCATCTTGAAGTACAATGTGACAAGGAAAAACAGGTCTTTATCAAACCTACTAATTACTAACCTACCAATGCAGAAAATGTTGAGAATCTCACATTGGGCTGGTTTAAAGAATATCTGCAGGTCTGACTTTGTAATCCCTGCCCCTGTGTAGTCTCCTTCCACAGTGTTCCAGCACACCACCTGACGCTTCCTCTGAAACTCTCTGCTAGCGACCTACCACCTCACTAACGGGTTCTTGCACTTAGGGTCTGTGAGTGCTTGACAAAGTCAGAAGTGGCTTTATTTTAAAAGTAAGCATGGTCAGTCAATGAGGCAGGACCGAGAGAATGCCACTTTGGCAAATACACGATAGAGTAATACGCTCGGCCTTTCCTGTTCTCTCGTTGCCTGTTCTCTCCCTCTGGAGTCACAAGCCGCCACGCCGTGAACATCCCTGTGGAGAGGTCCATGTGATGAGGCCCCTGGGAGTGAGCTGGGGGCAGAGGCTTCGGCCCGCACAGACCTTGCCACGACTGGGACCCCAGGCGAGAGCTTGGCCGGGATCTCGTGAGTGACCTGCGCCAGAGCAACCCAGCTAAGCTGCTCCTGCATTACTGAAACCCCAAAAGAACTGTTGTTTTAAGTGGCCAAGTTTTGGAATAATTTGTTGTGCAGCAAGAGATAACTAACGTAATCTAAGCTTCATTTGTATTTTATAGATGAAAACATTTTATGCAGCGTCCATACATAATTTTGTGCTTCTTCATTTATTCCTTCCCATTAAAATGTTTTTTTCACTAGAAAGTCCTTGGGGAAAAAAGGAAAAATATAAGTTAAACGTGTGGCATGAATATTTTTAGATACATTAAACATTTTTTCCTTACACCTCTTGAGGAGGTTTAGGAACAAGGAGAGTATACGAGGGGAATTTTGATGACTTCTGAGGTGTTACTGAGGGTTTTCCATCCTGGCCTATACTTATTTGAAATTCTGTTAAATCTATTATTTAGCAGCATTGCTGTGTGCTCACTTTTCTCATAAGACTTCACAGTGTTTGATTCTCCAGCTCCCTCCTTCATACCCTCTGGCGTGGTTAAATATTGAACTGAACTTGAACTAGAGAAAGTAAAAATTCATGGCTAGTCTTCCTATAAAACATTCTTGTTAGAATCCTTGATGAAGTTTTCTTTTCATTAAAAAGGTATTTTTGGGACTCAAAAAAAATTGCCCAGTTTTGAGCTTCCAACCCTTGAGGTGTTCTCACAGTGGCTAACAGCCCCGATTCCTGACAGAACCCCGTGACTCCTGAGACAGCAAGTGAGAGAGGTTGGCAACCGTGACGATGCCAAGGAATAGCAAACACACACTTTTTGGCACTGCACTCTCCCCATCTGAGTTCTTTGGCCCCGTGTTTCCCAAGTCAGTTCTAATGGCACCTAATGCGACAAAAACCAGGGACAAGACCTGCTATACCCCCGCCTGTTTTCAGGCGTGGCTTACAAGTATGTACCTTGCTGCAATATTGTTTTTTGTTTTTTCCCAAGATGGCAGAATTTTATGATTTTAGTAACACAAATACAATGTGTACACAACCTGTCTACTCATTTTCTTCGCTGTGCAGCCTGGCATTGGGATTGGTGACTCTGATGGCCAGCTGGGCTGCTCTTTCCACAGTGGCTTTGTGGTTCTTTGAGGAGACGTTGCGAGCCGTCTCAGCACAGTGAGATTTATTGCTCATCAGCAGCACTTCAAGCTCCTTGACGTTATGGACCAGGAACTTCCGAAAGCCACTGGGCAGCATGTGCTTTGTCTTCTTGTTGCTCCCATAACCAATGTTGGGCATCAAGGTCTGGCCCTTGACTCTTCTACGCACCCTATTGTCAATGCCTCTGGGTTACTGCCAGTTCCGCTTAATTTTGACATATCGGTCTGACTGGTGCCGGATGAACTTCTCGGTCCTCTTTTTGACCATCTTGGGTTTCACGAGGGGTCTGAGGGCAGCCATGATGCCGAGTAGGAGGTGGCTGCCACCTCCGCAGGCAGCGCCGAGGAAGAGAGGGGCTGCAATATTGTTTTGAGAGATCTGCTTTTAAAGTTCTCTGAGACAGGATTTGTTTTCTTTTGATGATTTGTACACTAAGTCAATAACACCAATAATGAGTCTATTTATTAAAGGTGTGCTCCACTCAAGGTCTTTACCAAGTTTTCCTAAAAACCGAATAAAAGATACTGAAGGGCCACAGGAACATTTGCTTTGATGAATGACTTGTGGAATCCAGATCGTGACTCTAAAAATCACAACTTTCAAATACCTATATTTATTAAATAACACACTTCCCAGGTTCCCTAGTAATCCATATTTCAAAAAAAAAATGTTACTTATATGCTTTGTAACATTATTTTGAACCAGGACTTTGGTTATTGCCCCCACTTTTCATTCTTTCTTATTGGTTTATCCCAACAGTTATTGCCCACACATTATTTCCACGAAAGCCATTGCTTTTTCATCCATTGTAGATGTTTCCCTTCACTGTGACAGCTTTCAGGCAAATTAGGAATAACTTCCTTTTCCAGGACCCCTCAAAGCACAGGCACCGCTCTGTGGAGACCACAAATCCCCTCATTGTTATTGAGTTAGTTGCTGACTGTTTACTATCCTGCACCCACCTAAGTAAAAGAAGTATGTTTTGGCAGTATGTCTATCATTTTACTTTTTATCCAAGCTCAGAGGTTCCCCGCAACCCGCTTTTCTTCCTCCGCCTCCCTAACCTATCACCAATGGAGTTCATGTAACCCACTTACGTCTCCTCCTTTGATTATAATGTATAAAAAAGGTACAAAATTGCCATTCTCCGGAGCATTATTCCAATACGTTGAGGTCCTGCTTCCTGGCAACTGTCGAAAGTTTGGCTCAAATAAACTCACAACAATTCTTTACAGGTTTGATTCTTTTTTTTTAATGTTAACATAGTATCCCTAACTTAAAACTTACATGCTAATTTTTTGAGAATTCAGGCCAACCACAGAAACCAATGATTTCATGATACCACAAACTAATGATAACTATTAGTAGTTTCATATTAATATATCAATTTCCATTTTCTTCTCTGAAGTTAAATGTTTTTAAAAACATGTATTAATAGCAAAAGAAAAATAAATTCATATCAAAAGTTTCATTTGTAATAAAATGTTGTCTTAGTGCTTAGACCCCTTGTCCCCTTCTCATGCCTTACAGATAAATACTGTCTTGTTACAAAGGCCCCTGAATCCTCACTTGACAGTTCGCTTTGCTTTAACTCTCCCTCCTCTGTGAAATTAAAAAATCATCTCCAAACACCATTCAATGCTTCTATCTCCCTAACAACGCCCTTACCAACTGGCTGTCTGACTTAAAAACAGAGTGTTTTCTAAATAGTTTGAAGTTGAATCATGATTTGCTTATAGTCTGTTCATTTGGCTAAACCCAAGATTAGTAACACAATGTAGCCTAGATTTTATCAGGTAGAGTCCTTCTCTGTTTATTTTAGGATGAATTAGGAAATGAGAAAAGCTTCCTCCTTAAAATAACCACAAGGAGGAAGCATAGAAGATTAGTAACACAATGTAGCCTAGATTTTATCAGGTTGAGTCCTTCTCTGTTTATTTTAGGATGAATTGGGAAATGAGAAAAGCTTAAAATAGCCACAAGGAGGAGGCATAACCCTTAGGTGTTAGCAGCCCAGGGCAATTTTCTGGAGGTCTAAGCTACTTGGGATTCCCAGGCTCGTCCACCCACATTGCATATCCCAGTTACACAATCTCTTGCAGTCCATTTGACCAGTGTTTGTATCATTTTCTCTCACCTACAATAAATAGCTGTTCATTTTTTTAGCCATGGCCTAAATAATAATCATAGTAAGTTAATAATTATGAAAACTTATTCCAAAGATTGTCCTTATCTGGACTACATTCAAGCCGCATCACAAGGCTGAAAGTTGAGTTCATGGGTTCTCCACATTCCACAGATGAGAACCTGAAGCTCAGAGGTGTGGGAGCCCTGACCACAGGATGTGAGCGCACACACCTTCCCCATGCACACTGCCTCCCTGGGGACGGCTGAAGCACAAAACTGTGGGAAAGCAAGTCAATCACTGAGTATGGTTTCTGTTCCAAGTGGCCCAAGGGCAAAACAAAATGTTTTTATTTTATTTATCAATTCTGGGAGAGAGATAGAGATAGAGATAGAGATAGAGATAGAGATAGAGATAGAGATAGAGATAGAGAGATTTGTTGTTCCACCTATTCATAATCCATTGGTTGACTCTTGTATGTGCCCTGACCAGGGATCAAACCCATAACTGTGGTGTATCAGGACAAAGCTCTAACCAACTGAGCTACTCGGCCAAGGCAAAAAACAAAATGTATTTACCACCTCAAATTACAGGCTAATTACTTCTCTTTTGCACACATTTCAGCTTTTCTCATACCCCCTAAAAGCCCAAAGGAACACACAGAGAATACTAACAAAGCAAGTCATTGAGAGAACGAAAGATACAAACAAAGATAGATAGAGAGAAAGAGAGATAACTGATAAATAGTTAAAGGGAGTACAGAAATACATTTGCCAACAGCTCACCTATTCATAATCCATTGGTTGACTCTTGTATGTGCCCTGACCAGGGATCAAACCCATAACTGTGGTGTATCAGGACAAAGCTCTAACCAACTGAGCTACTCGGCCAGGGCAAAAAACAAAATGTATTTACCACCTCAAATTATAGGCTAATTACTTCTCTTTTGCACACATTTTAGCTTTTCTCATACCCCCTAAAAGCCCAAAGGAACACACAGAGAATACTAACAAAGCAAGTCATTGAGAGAACGAAAGATACAAACATAGATAGATAGATAGATAGATAGATAGATAGATAGATAGATGATAGATAGATAGATAACTGATAAATAGTTAAAGGGAGTACAGAGATACATTTGCCAACAGCTACCACCACCATTCCTCAATGCCAATAATTTTTTATAGCTCCTTGGTAGAATATTATAGTAATTCTGGATAACTAGCAGATCTCTAAGCTGATAGGAATGGGAAAATATAACTTTTTTTCTGATTAATGTCAAAGAAAGGTAAAAAAAATACTGTAGGTTTAATGCCCTCACGTTTTTCTTAAAAAACCAATTCTAGACTTTGAGGTTTGCAGCATGCTGTTACACACAGGCTCACCTAGGGGCTCTGGGATTTCTG
>NW_005359064.1:4356569-4378382 GCF_000412655.1 Myotis brandtii | reverse complement strand
CATCAATTTATATATATATATATATATATATAGAGAGAGAGAGAGAGAGAGAGAGAGATCACAGCCAGAGAAGTCAGAAATCCAAGCACAAGAAGGATTTGATTCGGTGCTGTTTGCTTGAAGGTGGAAGGGGCCATGTGGCAAGGAATGTGGGCAGCCTCTAACAGTGATGGCGAGCCTATGACACGCGTGTCAGAGGTGACATGCGAACTCATTTTTTTGGTTGATTTTTCTTTGTTAAATGGCATTTAAATATATAAAATAAATATCAAAAATATAAATCTTTGTTTTACTATGGTTGCAAATATCAAAAAATTTCTGTATGTGACACGGCACCAGAGTTAAGTTAGGGTTTTTCAAAATGCTGACACGCCGAGCTCAAAAGGTTCGCCATCACTGCCCTAGAAGTACTACACACTCAGCCCCAGTGTCAGTGACCCCCAGGCCCCTTCCTGAGGCCCTTCCTCCTTTACTGACTGACATAATGGGGTTCGGTCTCAGGAGAGTACAGCCCCTTCTCTCTCTGGTTCTTAGCCTCACGTCCCAAGAACATTGGATCCTTAGCCTGCCTAAAAAGCAAGTATCGTGAACGATTCTCTTCTAACGAGCTACTTGTGAGAATCCAGGAAGGGAAAGCCTTATCCCTAAAACTTATCCCAATGAGACAGCTCCCTCTGAACCTCCAGTTGGAGTGCAGCAATGCCACTGGTGCCAGTGGGGACACCAGAAGCACATTGTAATCCAGCATCCTTCTCTTCTATGTGACAAAATAACTTCCAGGGATAACAACACACTGAAACGAAAAATAATCATGGCTAAGAAAGAAATGGGGACAGTGGGAAATTCCTTGTTTTGAGCTTTATAAGCATAATTGTGCCCATAAAAACCTAAATAAACATTATAGTACAAAAATCCCATTACATCAAAACTATATTTACACTAACACATTTTTAAAAAGGGAAATGAATCATATTCCCACATGTTGGATCATGGCAGTAATGAATGATATTTGTCGATTTGTGAATGATTTCATGTTCATGTTCCAAAAAGTAGATCGCCATTTGTAGATTTGTCCATTCATCTTCACTCATCATTGAGGGGAACTTTTTATTATTTCAGTTTTGAGGGTTGTTTTTTTTCACATGAAGCAACAAATATATAAAAAGTTAGGAAAAGTCACAAACAGCCAATTTTTTAAAATCCCATTTCACAATAAATTTCAAAAATTACAATACTTTTAATGTTGGGGTCCATTCTAGTTGCTTTCAAAAATCCCCACAGTTACAAGAGTGGCCCTAGGAAGGGGAGGCCAAAGCTATGGCTTCCTATCCAGTATTGACAATTCATCTATAGTTCTTCAAATCCAGATGCAAGCAGGCATTATTCTGGTGTAAGGAATGCTTCTTAGTGACATAGTTCATATGCTCTCCTTATCAAGTTACAGGGAACCAGAGCTAACTAAATGCCAAATTCTCATGCAGAGGTAGAGTGGGTTGCCCCCACTCCAACATCTCGCCTACACAGTCCTGGAACAGAGAAGCAACATGACAAAAATCTTTAGGTATATTCATTAGGTAATATGGCATAAAGTTGGATTAGAGGGAGTAGAGACTAGAGAGGCAGGAAGGTAGGTAAGAGGTTGGTGAAATAATCCAATGATAGGGAGCATTTCAAGTAACGCCATTGCCAATGGGAATAAAAAAGTAGGAAGGGAAAGGTTAACAGCTGGTTCTGAGACCCTTCCACTAGCTTCAGAAACATCTGAGGATTTGCCATGTGCCAATCCTCCTGCAACATTAACTCAAGGAATTGTTAGGGGTTTATACAACTGCACCCAAGATAAATGAATTGTTGACTGAAAACCAGCTGCTGACAATTTGCCAGAGCAAGTGGCCCCATTTCATTGACAAATTATTTTTAAGCCATGAGTGATGGTGAGATGCCTCTGAGAATGGGAGCTAGTCCCATGGGCCTGTGGTAGACTGTGCCATGCCAGGGGGAAAGGTGAAAGGACTCGAGATGCAATGGCCCCTGGCATGGGTTGCATGCACGTACTGTGCCTGATGTCTCCTGGCCATATGCATCCCCGGTGCAGTGTGACTGACATGTGGGCACTGCCTGGAAGCTGGAGACCCCCCTCTCCGGGCGTGTCTTGAGCAGAGTGCCTTTCTGTCCTGTAACTCATATTAAAAGTCAACCTGATGAAGGGGAAGCCTGTTGTATGTCATGAGTTAATCCAAACCAAGAGCACTATCGCTAGTCCCGCAGGACAGGCATTTCAGATGTAAAAAAAAATAACAGTAAGGAAGAACTGATAAAACACAGTTACTGATTGGATAGGGGGATGAAAATTATGAAAATTGAAATATCCCACTGCAATTACTGGCAGAATGGCAGTGCCACCGATAAGGATATTGGCATGGAAGACACCATTCTGTTAACTTCAGTTTAGGAAATACTGACTATAAAATGCTGTCAGCCCACCCAAATTAATCTCAGAAATTAATGGGAGCTGAAGACAGAGAAGGAAATCATCAACAGAGATGTGATCACTGAAGCCTTGAGCTCGGAAAACGAGGTAAGCAGTGAAAAATGAGGCTTCAGGGAACGCTAGCAGGGGACGGAAAGAATAGCAAGAAGAGAAGAAGGTGTAACAAGCTTTACTTTTTATTGTTCTCTAAAATAGTCTTGATAAATATTAAAACTGCATTATTGTCCAATCAGAACATTATCAGAAAACATTAGACTAATGTTTTTTAACATTTGCGAGTGACAGACATATCCCCAAGGGAAATACATACGCACACAAATGTACAGTGCTTCACAAACCATTTCTGTGGTTCATGAAACCCTTGAAAGCCATCCAGGGCCATTATAGCAACCACAGGGACCGCTATGAAACTTGTATCCTGGAGGACGCTGGCTACATTTCTTCCCAGGACTTTTGATCATGCCTTTCCATAGACCCACAATGCTCTCCCGTCTCCTTTCCACCCTTCAAAATCCATATCTATTCTCCACCTGTTTCTAAACCTAACAACCCCCCTGAACTGATCTGCCCCTCCTCCGAATCCTCTATTTGCACAATATATGCGCTCTAAGGCTGTCACAAGAACTCGCTGTTTTGCTGGTCTGGGAGTTAATATTGTCTTCAGAGCACGAACTTTGCCCAGAGTGGGTTTCCACTTTTGTAATCTGTCGGTATTATATGGCTTAATTTCCTGGTTAAGCCATAGACATTTGGTTTCTTTATAGCCTTTTCCAACCTGTAAACTCTCTTAAATTAGCTTGCCTCCTCTAAGGTCACTTTATTATAACTGACATTTCGCATGTACTGTAGAACACGGTCCTTAGGCTTTGATTAGTCAGGGGAAATGTTCTTGGGCCGTATCACAAAAATAGCCTGCAGAAGGAAAATGGCAACAACTGGGTAGGGAATCACATCTCTTTTAAGGTAATAGAGTCAAGCATTGCCTTAACTGGAAAACATCCTATTCTTCTTGTATTTTTTCTTTCTGTGTCCAGATACAGACCCTGAGGCACATGGTGATTTCCCGAGTCCCCATAACGTATCTGTGAAGCTGTCTCAGACGCCCACACTGAACTGAGAGTGGGCAGCTGGGGCCTGTACAGAGTGTCTGGATCCTAAAATGCCACTAAGTAAAAACAACACAAAATAGCAAATGCTGAATGTCAAGAAGTAGAAACACTTCCTTAATAAGTAAACAGAATAAAAGGCCTGCATAATCCTAAAGATCTAACTATCTGACAAGAAGAAAGTCATAGCCCTAGCTAGTTTGGCTCAGTGGATAGTGCATCAGACTGCGGACCGAAGGGTCCCAGGTTCGATTCTGGTCAAGGGCACGTGCCTGGGTTGCGGGCTCGATCCCCAGTTGGGGGTGTGCAGGAGGCAGCCAATCAATGATTCTCTCTTATCATTGATGTTTCTCTCTCTCTCTCTCTCTCTCTCTCTCTCTCTCTCTCTCTCTCCCTTCCTATCTGAAATCAATAAAAATATATATATTTAAAAAAAGAAGAAAGTCATTGCCTAGGTCAGATACAATCACCGAGATGAAAGGAAGTGGCCAACGGGATATAAATCTAGAAGCGAAAGGGAAGGGAAAGTGTCGCCCACTGGGATTGATTTATCATTGTTAAAGACAGCATCTGACATGAGGGGCCAATGTCGGAAAGATGAAGATGAGTGCATTGTAATGGTTTTTCAGTAGGTAGAAGGCAGGGATGTTTCCCTGGCAACAAGGAAAAGAGCAATTTGAGAAACTTGAGGTTATTGTATTTTATTCTGGCAAACCTCACTCTGTCTGTGGACCAGGATATTTGTCATAAGCATTTGCTAAGAGCCCCAGTCTCTTATGTGCATGAGCCTGAGGGTAACTAAAGGTAAAAATAAGAGCTACCGCCTCTGGGGAGTTTAGTGAACTTTGGCAAGATGCTCACACTTTGTGGAGAATTGGTGTAAAGAGCTAAATGGAGAGTTAGGGCATCTGGAATAAGACAGATCTGAATTTGCATCTCATTTCTATGAATTGCCAGCTATGTTACCCTAGGGAAATTACTTGCCCTGTTAAAGCCTCTGTTTTCTTATCTTTAAAATAAAGATAATAATAGCTATTTCACAAGGTTGTTATGAGTGTCAAATGGAAAAAGGTATGCAAGGCATTTAGCTCAATGCCAAGACCACAGTATATAGGATACTCATTTAGCCATATTATCTCATTTAACCCTCACATGCAGTGGTACAGGGGAACTGAACTCTGGCACTGGGACATCACCTCAATACATCATTCAAGAGATACAGAGCAGAACAAAATAAACTGATGAACAAAATAGATCCAGAGACAGAGAAGCATGGAACAGATTGACAAATCTCATAGGGGAGGGGGCAGGAAGGGCAGAAAAATATTTTTTTAAATGTATATGCATAACCCATGGACACAGAAAATAGTACAGCGAAGGCCTGGCGGGGGTGGTGGTGGTGGTGTGGGTTGGAGGGGATCAATGGGAGGAAGAGGCAGGGAGAGAACGTCTGTAGTACTTTCAACAATAAAGACAAATTTTAAAAAGAGAGAGATACAGGACCGTGTAATAAAAAGAGGCTGAAATGGGTTCCAGCAAAAGCTAGAAGAGAAATACACAGGTAATTAGGATGGCCTCATGCTTCTATTGAGCAGCAAGTCACATTAAAGCTACCTCTGGGGTGGTTTCAAACCCCAGGCCAGATAAGTTTATTGAATGGTGCAAACAATGCCTATAGAAGTTTAGAGGAGGGCAGAATTATCTAAGGAAGAATCCAACTGTTGTAAAACCTTAGCTTGACCCTAAACTGGAAGATTTGAGAGCTGAGGGCAAGTGAGGCAATGTCTGGGGACAGAAGACATGAACGTAGCCTCCAGGCCGACCTAAATCAGCATCCGGAACAACAGTAACTAATTAGGAGTCTGGTCTTAAAATGGAAGGAGTTAGAGAATAAAGGTGTGAGAATTTTGGAGGGCTGAATTTTAAAATTATTTGGAGGGCTGAATTATTAGCCAGAACTTATAACATGTGGTACCATCAAATTGCTGTTTATACTCATTAATTAGACGTGGAAAGTTAATCTTGCCTGGTCTCCAGGTAAAGCAGAGAAAAAGAAAAAAAAAGGCAGGCTTATTTGGGGTAGTAAATTCCACTGAGCAGACTGTCGTGGTGCTGTCTGCCTATTGCATGCCCACCCTCAATGGTTTGTAGGTTGATGATGCACACTGTGCAGGAAAATGGATTGGGCGCTATGAAATGCAGGTGAAGTACGTGATGACGAGGTGGGTCCCTGTGTGGGGGCAGTAGCTGGAAGGGGGGACACACTTAAGGAGAGGCACAGAGGACACCCTCCTCGACTCCTAGGATGATGGTTATGAACAGGACCAGCAGTGGATGGAGAAGATCCACTTGTCCAGCTATTTTTGCATCTAGAACAACAAACACTTTTTTGCAAGGAATATCCACATTATGTTTATTCCTCTTCTGATCACTGCTAACCTGCCAACTATAGCCTGTCCTTCCTGCCATTTGTGGTCTGACACATAACCTCGTCACAATCAAGGTCTCAAGCCCAGAGTTATGATGCCTGCCCTGGCCGCAGAGAGAGGGAATGTGGGGAGGAAAGGTGGTGGGAGGAAGGAAGATTCTGACAAAGACCTTGGGAGATCAGCTTCCACTAACCTCGGGAGAGAAGTCCCCACGGAGGGACCCTGACCGATGTGAGTTACCAGCACCTCCCTAAAACACCTGAGCCCCCTATGGCCAAGGCGGACTAACTCAGACAGATTCACCCCCGTGAAGAAGGAGTTCGGTTGCAGCAAATGCGATATAACAATTGGCTACAGGTTTCTATCGAGTAGTGAGGCACATTACAAACTAAGTCGAGTGTGGTCTCAAACCCCAGCCCCCGCCCTTGTCTTGCCCTTTCGTGGTCCCTGACTTCAGTTCCTCAACCAAGATTTAGTCCACTTTTTTAGTTAGGATATGCCCTTGACCAGGAATCCAACCAGCAACCCTTTGGTACATGCCTGGCCAGTGTGGCTCAGTGTTTAAGTGTCAACCTATGAACCAGGAGGTCATGGTTCGATTCCCAGTCAGGGCACAAGCCCAGGTTGCAGGCTCAATCCCAGTGAGGGGTGCACAGGAGGCAGCCGATCAATGATTCTCTCTCATCATCAATGTTTCTATCTTTCTCTCCCTCTCCATTCCTCTCTGAAATCAATAAAAATATATTTTTTTTAAAAAGTAGCCACAGTAAAGCAGAGATTAAGCCAACACCCAACCTATGAGAAACTCCAGCTAAGATTCTAGGAAAACACACTCTTTTCCACACCACCCAGCCCTGCACATTGAAGGCCTGTGTAGAGAAGTAGAACATCTGAGATCATGATTCTAGGCATCACTGTGGAAGCGCGCACTAAGAGTTGGGAGAGGAGAATAAGAGTCCAGAAACCCAAGCTACACTTCTAGTTCTGTCCCTACCCAGCTGTATGACCTAGGGCATGTCACTTTAAATTCTTTGAAGCTTATAAATGAAATGATTGTATTTGAACATTTCGAGGGACATTTTCTGATCTAATACTCCATAGTTTCTAAATCTTAACCTCTATTCTCAATTGTCTTTTTTAAATATTTCCATTTTCTACCAAAATCCCCTATCCCAAAAAGTTTTCTTTGTTGCCTCCTGTATTTTTCTTGCACAAATAAAAAGGGCAAACATCCGCTGGCTGCTTACCAGATGCCAAGCACTGTCTCCAGTATCCCTAGCAGATCAACACTCATTTTCATTCTTATGTTATAGGTGAAAAAACTGAGGCTTAGAGCACTGAGTGATTTGTTCAAGTTTTCATGACAACCTGGTTACACAAATATATTTTTAACTAATTGGCATGACTCTAGACCCCAAATGTATCCCTTTTTAATGCTATCCCTCTCTCTATATTGTCTCCCCCAGGCCACACCACAAGCATGGAGGCTGTACCTAGAGGAATTATTTGTCTACTATTTTATAACATAAGTAGAGAAGACAAGGGAAGTGAAAAATTTCAGTAAAAAGTTTTTGTTTATATAGCTGGAGGGAGATAGAGCAAGAAAAGATGATTAATAAACAATGAAATAGCCAGTCCTCGAGCTCTAAAAACAACACCCAGAGAATGGCCAGCCATTTTAGTTCTTGGACTGTTTCATTTTATAAAACATTTGTTATATATTTAAACATCATTCTTATTGCACTTTGGAAAAAATGAACCCCCTGATGGTTGAGAAATATTGTACCTTGGTATCTGGTAAACAGATCCCCAGTGAGTATTTGTTGAATGAATGAATGATTCTTTAACGATGTCCTTCACCTGACAACATGGCAATTGTGCATAACTACAACTTTCACAGCACGCTCTGATCCCCAATCTTCAGGGCCTCCAGAGCTCAGCTGGAAAGTTTCCCACTTAGGAAAAGAATTTATCAAATCCTCGTCATCATTAGTGCCTCCAGCCCAGCACTGGGGCCTAACTTTTGGTGATCCCTGCCTTATTGCGTTGATGTTTAAGATTGATAGAGTTCCCACATTCATTTCTCATTCTTTTCTTTTGCTAAAAATAATCATTGAGAATTTCATAACTGTAAGCCTCTAAAGTACGTAATGTGTAAATAAGCATAATTCCTGCCAAAATAAATATTCTAAATCTCCGTGGAGGGAAGATAAGGTTTAATTAGCATACTCAAGGCAGGTCATTCCAGGTGAGTGAGGATGAAGTTTGCTACTGTATGAAAGTGCACAACCACCCATACGCTGTTGGACTGGCAGTCCCAGCCACCTCCCCTCTCCAACTTGGCAGGACGCCTGCTTGTGAAATCCAGGACAAAGATCAGATCCACACAAAACAATGGTTCTAAATGATTCTAAATTACACCAAATTTGGAGAATTATGATGTCAAATTATTTTCCACTGTCTGACAAATTAGAGCCTTTGGCGAGAATAAGACAAGAAGAAAACTTGTTATTCCAGGAGTTACTCTGCTGTTATTCCAAGAGTTTCAGCTGAAGAACTTCATTCATACAAATAAGAATAAATGTTTTGTAACAAAGTTCTGGAGGAGCACAGAGGAGCAGTGGGTGGCACCAGGTGCTAAATTAGAACACCCTCATCCCCAATGACATGAACATGTTAGTTTTCTGACAAAATGTTCACATTCTCTGTCGCTGTCCTGAGTGTAGAAGTAGCAAATGAATCCCCACAAATCAGTTTACATCCAGTGGGGATATTAATTTTTCAGTTTCAACCATATTTATATGTATAAAACCATTTCCCGTGGTTTAAACATTTAATTGATTCATCCTCACTTCATTATCAACTATGAACAAAAACGAACAGAATTTGCTTCTAAGATTCAATTTTTCCACTAGTACAGAACCATATACAATTGAAATAATAATAGTACCCTTTCTCAATGCTGATAGTTCTGGATCCAACTCTATTAATCTCTTCCATGCTCTGGGTTTGTAATTTATTCTCAGGAAGGACATTATACTTTGCATGTTTTTTTCTTTTCAATGATAATTTTTTCATACTTTTCAAACATTTTCCCCTTAAAATGGGTCACTAGTCTCAAATTGATCAATGTCAGACTTATGATTTTATATTCAACATTTAAGAGCTTCAAAATATGGAGCTCTTAGAGGCCTGGTGCACAAAAATTCATACACTCTGGGGGAGTCCCTCAGCCCAGCCTGCACCCTCTTGCAGTCCGGAAACCCTCGGGGGATGTCCACCTGCCAGCTTAGGCCTGCTCCCTGAGGGATTGGGCCTAAGCTGGAAGTCAGACATCCTTCTGGCAGCCTGGGAGACCTCAGGGGATGTCTGACTGACAGCTTAAGCCCGCTCTCTGCGGGGAACGGCCCTAAGCCACAGTAGGACATCCTTAGTGCTGAGGAGGAGGCGGGAGAGGCTCCTCCACCACCGCTGCACTTGCAGCCATCAGCCTGGCTTGTGGCTTAGCAGAGCTCCCGCTGTGGGAGAGCAGTGAGCACCAGGGGGCAGCTCCTTCATTGAGCGTCTGCCCCCTGGTGGTCAGTGCACATCATAGCGACCAGTTGTTCCTAGTCGTTCCGCCATTAGGGTCAATTTGCATATTACCCTTTTATTATATAGGATTCTGTTTCAAAAATATACTCAAATGCCCCTCTACCTGCCTTCATGCTCTAGTTGTTGTTGCAGTTCCTTCTTAGTCATCAGCACTTTCCATTGCAAATTCTTTTTGTTGTTGTTAATCTTCACCTGAGAATATTTTTCCATTGATTTTTAGAGACAGTGGAGGAGGGTGGGAGGAGTACCTGCAACCCAGGTACATGCCCTTGACCAGGAATTGCCTTGATCAGGAATTGAAAACATGACCCTTTAGTGCATGGGCCAAAGCTCTAACTCACCAGGGCTCATATTCATCTTTGAAAATATCTAGCAATAAGTGAAACTCTTAGAAAAGAAAATGATTGTAGTATAGATTATCTATTGCTGAATAACTAATTACACCAAAATTTAGTGGCTTCCTTCCAGCATAATGGCTTTTTCAAAAGGGAAGAAGCTGAAGCTGCAGGTATTCTTTAGATATTAATTCAAAAGTTCTGGAACTCGTTTCTTCCGTATTTTTATTGATCAAAGCAGTCATAGGCCCTTCCCAGAATCAAGGGGAGAGACACGCTCCGGATGCCAGAGCATTATGTGTAAACGGGGAGAAATGGACTTTTTAAGGTTATTTTTGGACACTAGCTCCTACAGTCTACCCTCCAGCACAACAACCCACATCCTTCCCACATAAAAAATATACGAATCTCTCCTGAGACCCCAAAAGTCTTGCTCTCAGGAAAGAATCAACTCAAACTCCAGGATCTGTGATCCAAATCACAAGATAAGTTCCTTCATTGTGGTTCCTTGGGTACAACTTCTTGAGGACCTATGAACTGAGGAGATGAATGATTAATTTTCTATACTCAACACGGGACAGGCAGAGGGTCACTGCCATTGTCACTCCCATTCCAAAGGGAGGGGGCCGGGAGGGGGGTTGTGAGCTCAATTGCTCTGGACTCAAGTCACCAGTTTCTTGATTAGGGCCCAGTCCTACTGCCTGGGAATGGTTCTCTGTGATCCTTGGCTTCATCCCCTGAACCATCCTTTGCTTCCCATAAAAAATGTCCTGTATTTGTAGCTGAGAAATTTCTCTACCTGCCTCCTGCCCATAAGAGCTAGAGGGCCCAGGATCCTCTTTTTATTATAAACTGTCTTTGTCCCTTTAAGTACAAGACGTTCTAACTCCTTTAAAACCTTTGTTAGTTTCTTATGTATACAATTAGATAAAAGTCACAATCATACTCCATTAGACAAAAGCCATACTACTTTTTTTTTTTTCTGAGATAGGTGTTTTGCTACCTTGAGCTCCATGGGAGACTGCTATGGGAGAACAACCTTGAGATTCTTAGATGCCCAGTTGTCTAGTTCACAAGAATGCAAGCCATACCCTTTTATTTATTTATTTATTTATTTATTTATTTATTTATTTTTTATTTATGTATTTATTTATTTTGAAGTTGGTATATGAAGATTTACTTCATTCTTTTTAAAAAATAATTATTTACTGTTGAAAGTATTACATATGTTCCCTGTTTCCCCCCATTGACCCTCTCCAGCCCCCCGCCCTCACCCCCTGCCTTCAGCTTAAGCCATACCCTTTTAAAACTCTGCTTTGAAATCTCCTTAGTTAAACCCTTGAGTTTGTTAGGTATCCATGCTAACTTCCATGTTGCGGAAACCCACAATTTCACCAGAGGTTCCACCACTACATCACACGGCTCCCCTTCCCCCAGTCTTATAAAAATGTCCCCCCTGTCCTTCCAGCCGTCACTAATTGTCTCTTTGGAAACGCCCAGGCCTCTCAGACCCAAAGTCACATTTTCTAAGTTGCTGTTACTGGAGCATTCCTTTTTTTAGCTACCAAATGCTTCTTTAATCAGTGTTCAGTCGGAGATGCAAAGTCATTATGAGCATTCTGAAATAAGTAATGTATGATAGGAATAAGATCCTATAAATTGCAGGGAAAGTTGGAGAAGTAGGGCTGTTCATCTATATCCTTTATAATAAATCAGTAAACGTAAGTGCTTCTCTTGAGTTCTGTGAGCTTCTCTAGCAAATTATACAACTGAAGGAGGGGGTTCCAGAAACCTAGACTTAAAGCAGGTTATTCAGAAGCACGGGTGGCACTCAGGGACTGGCAATTGGTATCTGAAGTGGGGGCAGTCTTGTGGGACAGAGCCCCTAATCTGTGGGATCTGATGCTATCTCGGGGATCTTGTGTCAGAATTGAATTAAATTGTGGGACGTGCAGGTGGTGTCAGATAATTGCCTGATCTGTGGAAAACACCCACACTTCTGGTACCAGAAGTATTGTGAGTGTGTGAGCAAAAGAGAAACCCAGGAGGAGTGTGTTTCTCTTTACAGAATTACTTTCCAACCCCCAGCATCTGATGTGCTGTCCAAAGGGCATGGCCCTGCATATCTGAATGACAGATCCCTGCCCCCCTTCTCTTCTTGTCCCTGTTCCACCTCTCTCCCCCTCCCTCTCTCCCTCTCTTTCTTGCTTTCCCATTTGGAAGCATAAGACTTAGTAGGATGGTGGAGTTGTGAAGAGCAGAAGAAAAAGGGTTGAGCTGCTGGATTGTATGAGAAAAAAAGGTGCCCCTGGGAGCTCCTTGAATGCTCTCTAGAATCCCCTTTTTTCATCCTCTCTCGGGAAGGAAAAGAGACAGGATGGGATGGAGCGAGTGGCGCACCTGCAGCACCTATTGTTACAGGTCTAGCAGCATCTCAGCTCACTAGTTTGCTTTTAAATGTTCACAAGCTAAATGAACTTCCCTCTGGCTAAGTTATCTCTTAAAACTGACCACCATTTCAATAACACTTTGGGCCAGAGTATAAGTCCCACAGGCACTGGTGTATGATTTTACATTCTCAAAGCACTTTCACAAAACTGGTCTCATTTAATCTTCCCAACAACCCACTTTACATGAGGAAATGACAGACCCAGAGACCTGGTGGAGTGGGGACTCTACCAGGTCTTCTGGCTTTAAATCGAATGTCCTTTCCACTCTGTCCTTGAACAATTGGAGGAAGATGAGCACCCTCCATCTCGAGGAAAAAATAAACTAAAATAGCAAAATTTACTCTTTACCAGGGCTTAGCCAAACCCTTAGGCCATCTTGTCCCCCCTCAAAATCTCTCCTAGATTCAGCTGCCTGGGTCTCCACACAGATAGAATCTGCTGAGACTTGCCTTCTCCAAAGAGCTCCCCAAGCTCCAACACCCGCTCCGACTGGCAACCTGCCTGGGGCCGGCCTCTGGGGCCGGCCACCAGTTTTCCCAACCAGCTCATTAGATCCACAAATCTTTGACAAAGTTTATGTGGCACTGCAAATCTGAGGGCTGAGGACACGGTGTCTCTTTCAGATACCACAACCGTGGCTTTCTGGAGGCACCGCCCAGCTTTTATAGACCGTCTCAACGGTGTGGCTCAACTGAGCTCCAGGGCGTGTTGCCAGGCACACAGCTACTCCCCAGCGGTCCTAAGCCTGGAATGACCCTGAGTCCAGCAGCGCCCAGCAGAACATGCCCTGCCTCAGGGACAGGCCGGAGGAAAGGCACTTGGTAAGAATGTGTTTCCCCGCCTGGGGAATCACACTCAGACCTCTGTTCTCGGTCCTTCCAGACCACCCACATGGGGACATCTTTCAGCTCGGGGCTGGAGCTGATATTTTCAGAAATGGTTACTGGTTTGGAATCCGCCCCAAAGCTCCAGTTCACCCCCAAACTTGGCCCCGTGCCATAGTTACACATTCAGGTTGATGTGCTTGGATACCAACAGCTGTTCCTCACACTTTTATTTCCCTAGGCTGCCTTGAGATAACCCTACCAGCCATTCTCCTCACCAACACATGCATGTACACACATGCCCAAATACAAACACATGCATTTACATGTACACACATACATATCAGCCCTCCCCTGCAGGCCTGGCAAACAGAAAACCAGCAAGAACGTACCCTACAACGAAACAATTTTGCTGTGAATGATGGAGGTGTCGGTGGTGGTTTCTGTGAAATGTTATGACAGAAGAATTGGCAGAACACAAGGGCTTTCTTCTAGCCTTGGCCCATGCTCCATCAGCTGCCCTTTGAGCCTACAATTCCCTCTGTCTCGCTGCTCAGTCTTGTGAAATATGGATAATAGGGTTATTCCCTTCTTCTTAGTGAGATTAATGAATCCACTGTTTGTAAAATGTCTTAAAAAGTTTGCTGGAAATGTAAAAACAAATGCTTCCTAATCCATTTCCTCAAAACCCGTTGATTGAATTTCTCAGTTTGAAATCCAATGCAACTCGAAAACGATGTTAAAAGAGGAGCAAGGTCATACGTTGTAATCTGCCATGAACCTTGTCATAAACTTTGGAAGCAGCTTTGTTTAGCTGACCCGGGGAAATGGTGTCTTAATCTGTGTCTTCGACTCCACATTAGCAGCAACATGCAGTCCCTTTCACATGACGTCTTCCAAGGTTAGGATAACAAACGAATGCCTCTCCCAGTGATGCATGTGTTCCGGTGCTTCCTGGCCCAAGGTCCATTCGCTGGCTTTTCTTTCAAACCTCATTCATTCTCAGCGATCCAGGCCAGAAAGTTCCTACTGCAGAGCGGAGGGTAAGTGCATTTTCTACTAATTTCTCAGGTTCTTACGTTTTGGGATGATACATAGGACAGTTAGACCTGTCCTAAATAGGTTGTGTTCAGAATTCCACCTAAGAGCTTATCCTTTTAATTGTGGTCTTTCATCCCTCCGGAGGGAGGATATCATTTTTCTAATTGAACTGTAACAATAAAATCTATTACTTGCTGGTCTAACTAAAGCAGCCTTCCCTGTTGATGAATTTATTAACTTCTCTATGTTCTTAGTCTCGAAATTATCATCAGGCTCTGTACAAGGGCTATGGTCGGGCTTTTCTTAATGGAAATAGGGGTGAAAAAAATCATACTTCTTTTACCCTTTCATGAGAATCACCCTTTTACCTGAATACCGTTTGTTTTTACAAGCGCCATAGTTTTGCTGCCCTGGCAATTAGGAAACCTGGTATGCAGTTGGCTTCCTGCAACTCTGCCATTAACATACGCACATGGATTATTTGTGGTTCTGGGGCAACACACACTCTCTCTCTGCCTTTCTCGTCCGTTAGCCCTGTAGTCCTCTGACTTCCTTGGAAGCAACACAGGGTGTAGTATAAATAAGCATAAGAAACATCCCTTATCACAAACTCCTCCAAAGTGGTCATCGCTTAGAAAGCCACGCAGCCACTGCAGACTTGAGACACTGACTCTCCTTGGTTGGCTCTGTCATGGGGGCATGCACTCTTTAGAACAGAAGCCCCACTCTTTCTAGGAAAACAGCTATTTGCTATATTTGTATTTCCCTAGGCTGCCTTGAGATAATTCTACCGCCCATCTTCTTCCCAAACACATGCATGTACACATGCACACACATGCATATACATGTACACACATATATACACATATGCAAAACCCTAAAGGGATAGAAATGGGCAAGGGATAGAGGGGGATACTGAGAGTAAGGCGTTGAGAAAAACTAGGAAGAGGAGAGCTCCCTTCAGTGCACCCTACGCAGAAGTGCAGGAGGGATGCTGACAAGCTGTGCTCCCTCATTCATCCTATAGAATAAAAGCCTAATATGCAAATCGACTGAACGGCAGAACAATCGGACACTATGACGTGCACTGGCACCAGGGGGCAGATGCTCAATGCAGGAGCTTCCCCCTGGTGGTCAGTGTGCCCCCACAGGGAGAGCGCCACTCAGCCAGAAGCTGGGCTCACGGTTGGCAAGTGCAGCAGTGGTGGCGGGAGCCTCTCCCACCTCTGCTGCAGGTGGGCAGTAAGGAGCAAGGGGTCCCGGACTGTGAGAGCCCCAGACTGTCAGAGGTGCAGGTGGATATCGCCCGAGAGATCCTGGACTGTGAGAGGATGCAGGTTGGGCTGAGGGAACCCCCACCCCAGTGCATGAATCTTGTGCACCGGGCCTCTAGTGTATTTATAAAAAATATCCACTGGGCCTTGGTGCCAGGCCTTGCTGCAAGCCTGGCCAGAGTGCCTGCCTGCCTTGAGCCTCTGCGAGCAACAGCGGGTGGAGCAGACAGCTGAAGAGCAGTCTTCACTTTCAGTGCTTCCTGCATCTCTCGTGGCAGAGGAAGAGTTCTGCTCCCACAGCAATGGAGCTCTCACTGCTCTGGAGCAACTTCAGGCAGATCAGTGTAAGAAATGTTTAAGCCATTTTATTATTAACCTTGTTAATTTTTCTAGGTACGCGTCTCATCTAAAAACTCAGCGGCTAACTAACTTTTACTAGGATCTTTTTGTTTGGTGTAAGCAGCATTCATCTGCCGTTGACTGTACACATATTGCCATGCCCAGCTTCTCTGCAAGTCACTGAGCATACTGAGGTGGTGAGGACAATGCTCATCCTAAAACTCAGAATCCACCTACCAGGGAAGACCACGTGTTTAATGTGAGCAATGCCATCAGAGAAATACAGACACATAGTGTAGCGGAGCACGGTGGGAAGCTCCCTCATGCTCCTGTGGGCGAGGGAGGCAGTTGAGGAACATCTGCACAGAGAAAGGCATGTGTGTGCTGACCGTGAAAAGGTGATGAAGAAAGTGGGGAAGGGACACTACTTGTCAATCATACCACCGGGACAAGAAGGAAAAGAATGGGGCTGCCTCATCCCTGAAATTCAGGGTCACTTCAAGGCCCCTTATAACGGATGCTAGACAGAATTCAAAGAAGGAATTCTGCCTAACAGGGAACCCGGGAGAGAACATGGGCCTTGGAGCAAGGCAGACCTAGCAGCTGGAGAACCTTGTTACTTAACCCCTCTGAGCCTCCGTTTTCTTATCTAGGAAATCAGGGGGATAGCGAGGAATAGGAATAGGAATAGTACCCCTTACATTTAATTAGAGCATTAAAAGAGAACACCTTTCACTGTGCCCCTTCTCTGACCTTTGACATAGAGAGCACTATGAGAGAAGCCACAGTGATACCCAACTGCCTTTAAAATGAAGAGTTTTAAGAACGTAATGATGTATTGGGGAGTTGGGTTTTTTTTATCTGTGAGAGTGTTAATTTAAATTGCTAAGCATACATTTGGGGCCCTGCACAGTGGACAGTGAATTACCTACAGTGCTTGTAGGCAAGCCAATCCTCTTCCACATCACGTACACCATGTAGCAGCCATGACTCATCAGCAAGTCACCATAACCTTGTCTGTTCTCTTTCTCAGACGTGCATGTTTTATCTCCTCAGCTAGATTTTTTTATTCTCATCCGAGGATATGTTTTATTTTTTAGAGAGAGGGGAAGAGAAAGGGAAAGGGGAAGTGAGGGGGGGTGAGAGAGAGAGAGAGAGAGAGAGGTGAGAGAGAAATATCGATCAGCTGCCTCCTGGACACGCCCTCAACTGGGGATTGAACCCAAAACCTAGAGATGTACCCTCATAGGGAATTGAACCCACAACCTTTTGGTGCACAGAACAATGCTCCAACCAGCTGAGCCACCTGGCCAGGGCTCCTCAGCTAGATTTTTGTGGGCAGTATGGTATTTCTTATCGTTTTCATTTCCAACACACGTAACCATTGTCTAGTCAAATTTAGGACTCTCCCATGGATTGGCAGGATTGGCAACAGCAGCTCAGCAATGCACATCAGCAGAGCTGGGTTTCAGAACCACCTCTTCCTAAGAAGTGCCCGAAGCTCTGCCAGCATTTCCTTTTTCTTTATCAATTCTACCATCAAATGCACTCAAGACTGAAAATATACACCAAATCTGACCACATTTAATGGGCTCAAGTATAAGACGAGAGACTCTGTCCAGACAGTCTCCATAGGTGGTTCATGCTGGGCACAGGCCTTGGGAAACAGCCTCTATTATAAGGAGTTGGCTCACGAGATTATGGAGGCTGAGAAGTCCCAAGATTTGCAGTCTGCAAGCTGGAGACTCAGGAGAGCCAATGGGGGTCCCTGTCAGGAAGCCAGCAGACCCCAAAAAAGAGCTGAGATTTCCATTTGAATCCTAGAGGCAGGAAAAAACTAATGCCCCTGCTCAGCAATCAGACAGGAGTTCTTCCGTACTCATGGAGCCTTTTTTTTTTTTATTGTTTAATTAAAGTATTATATGTAGTTTTACATATGTCTCCTTTTTCATGGAGCCTTCTTGTTCAACACATTGGATGAGGCCTGCCTACACTGGGGAGAGCAATCTGCTTTACTCAGACTACGGATTCAAATGTTAATCTCATCCATAAACACCCAAAATAATGTTTGACCAAATATCAGGCACCGTGAGGCCCAAATTGACACATAAAGTTAACCATCAAAGGCCTCATTCTCCTCAGCATGTTGAACATGAATAGATGCTTTAGCGTATAGGCTTCCCAGGGCCCAAGTAGGTAGAGCTAGAGTAAGTAACCACGGCAGGTTGCCTGGGACTGAGAGAGGGCCCAGGATGCAGGACTCCCAGTCCCGGGAACACAGGATAAAGTGGTCAACCTAGGTAGAACCCTACCAGCAGTTACCACCTGTCACTCCACTCCTTTCCTAATCATCTACCTACTGAACTCAAACATTTCTGCCTTAATACTTGACCCCAGTCCTTTGTAAGGAAATTAGTTCCTTTTCAGGAAAAACTTTAGTGTAAGACAGTGATATGTGCCCTGTGGACTTTGGATCAAAAGCTATACTTGATTCACTCTCCCAACAGCTTCTTTACAACATGGCAGCTGGCTTCCAGCAAGCCTGAATGGAGGGGGATTAAGCTCCATTTCTTGTGGGGAGGACTATAAAGAACTTGTGGTCATATCCTTAAAACCACCACAATGGCAAAGGAAAATTTGAAACATTTCATAAAATCATCTGTGTCGCCCTAGCTGGTTTGGCTTAGTGGATAGAGTATCGGCCTGGGGACTGAAGGGTCCTGGGTTCGATTCCAGTCAAGGGCACATGCCCAGGTTGCAGGCTCACTTCCCAGTAGGGAAATGTGCAGGAGGCAGCCAATCAATGATTCTCTCTCATCACTGATGCTTCTCTCTCTCTCCCTCTCCCTTCCTCTCTGAAATTTAAAAAAAAAAATCTGTGTCTAGCCACCTGGAAACTGAATCAGTAAAAATTTCGCATGCTTTCACCTGAAGCAGACTTCTCAAAGTCACTCAACTATGATCTAGTCAGCCTTTTCTGCTTGAGGAAAACTGGATCCTTTTACTGCCATAATTCAACTTCAACCTAGAAAAAACTTGAAAACGTTGGAAATCTCCAGAAATACCATTCCTGCGAGTTCAGCCTTTGAAACAAAAATCATAACGTGTATTGCATTGCATAGTCAACTTTGGAAATGTACATCAATACGTTTGCCATTATTCTAAATGCTCTAAGGTCAGGCAGTGAAAAAGAAAGGACCCGAACATCTCATCAGTCCCCTGAATCCAGCCACTCCTCCAAGTCAAAGAAAGGTAGTTGTGTACTTTTCTGTTTCTACACATGCCTTTCATTTCCTTACTTCTTTTCTCATTCTCATTTATCTCACATCAAATTGGGTTCACAAGAAGAATGGGGAAGGGAAAGAGGAGAGGACAAAGGATAATCTTTATTTTTATTTCTGGGCTCAAAATTCCAGTAAAGATTTGTCACTGAGTGCTGAGGATGAAGGCCCAGGAAACTGTGTTATTTAAAGTATTACACCATTATATTTCATTGAGGCAATAGAGCTTCCTTCAAGTTAACATGGCTTGTTTTTATTTTGCAGTTTATTTTGCAACTGATATTTTTATATATTCTTTCCTAGGTGACCGTGTAGTTTTTACCTCAGATCTCCCACAAGTACTACCCACCCTCCCCCCAAAAAAAAGATTCTGAAAAATCAGTCCAGCCTTCTGTCAAGTCCAAGTAACATCATTGTCTTAACCACAAGCAGGAGAAATGAAGCACATAATCAACCTTTATGAGAACATCAATGATACAGCAAGAAATAATTCGGACTGTCCTCATGTGGTTTTGCCGGAAGAGATATTTTTTACAATATCCATCGCCGGGGTGCTGGAGAATCTGATCGTCCTGCTGGCTGTGATCAAGAATAAGAACCTCCAGGCACCCATGTACTTTTTCATTTGCAGCCTGGCCATTTCCGATATGTTGGGCAGCTTGTATAAGATCTTGGAAAATATCCTGATCATGCTCAGAAACAAGGGTTATCTCAAGCCTCGTGGCAATTTTGAAACCACGGCCGATGACATCATCGACTCCCTGTTCATCCTCTCCCTCCTGGGCTCCATTTTCAGCCTGTCTGTGATCGCCGCGGACCGCTACATCACCATCTTCCATGCTCTGCAGTACCACAGCATTGTGACCATGCGCCGCGCCGTTGCTGTCCTGGCGGTCATCTGGACATGCTGCACATGCAGTGGCATCACCATGGTGATCTTCTCCCATCGCATCCCCACAGTGATCACCTTTACATCATTGTTCCCTCTGATGCTGGTCTTTATCCTCTGCCTCTATGTGCACATGTTCTTGCTGGCCCGTTCCCATGCCAGGAAGATCTCAACACTTTCCAGAGCCAACATGAAAGGGGCCATCACACTGACCATCCTGCTTGGGGTCTTCATCTTTTGTTGGGCCCCCTTTGTTCTTCATGTCCTCTTAATGACATTCTGCCCAAATAACCCTTACTGTGTCTGCTACATGTCCCTCTTCCAGGTGAATGGCATGTTGATCATGTGCAATGCAGTCATTGACCCCTTCATATATGCCTTCCGAAGCCCAGAGCTCAGGGAAGCATTCAAAAAGATGATCTTCTGCAGCAGGTACTAGTAGAATTACTGATTCTCACCAGGGGGATTAATTATCATCACGGTGATAATATTGTCACGTGATAGAATAACATGACATACCAACAAATACTAACACTGCCCTATCATCCCTAGTGTGCATGAGGATGAGCCCACTTGCTAGTATTTGTAATAGTTTGGTTCTGTGTGAACAGGCTTGCTGGAGTACAACTCTTATAACTAGAGAGATAAAATAATGTACTAAAAGGGACAGAATACAAAGCACACACAGCAATGCAAATTTGAGAGCTTTGGGCTAAGGGGAGAACTTGCTCTTTTATAGGTATCCTGTAAGCCTATTACTGAGTGGCCTTTCCAGGCTAGAGGACACTATAAGGGGTTTCTAGAAGTTAAAGTACCAGGACAAGTATTCAGGCCAGAAACAATATGTAGGCCTTTGTAAGCCAAAGGTGCCAATAAGTTGCTGCAGCTGAATTTGCCTGTCCCACACCGCCATGCAGAAGGCCTGCCCTCCCTCCCGCCTACCTGTCTGCTTTATTAAATGCCATTTCAAATCTTTTTGGAAGCAGGCAGGATATAAATTATAAATGTCAAATAACCAGCTTTGAGTTTTCAAGAATGAAAGAACCTTCTCTGTCAGACTTCTTTGCTCACGCAGTACCCCACTGGCTTTACAATCCTTTCTTGGTTAAAACTCCTCATGCATTAGTAGCATACATTTCAAAGGAAGAAATAAAAATTTAATCAGCTTGGTTCCTGTGTGTAAATAAAGACCAGAGGAAAATTGTGACCATCTGAAGAAGGTATATCCAATCTTTGTGAATTTGTCCAAATGTAGAAGTAAAGGAAAAGAGGCCCCAAGCCCCAATATGTATTTTTTTAAGTAAAGAGAGAGCGGGAGAGAGAGATCATCATGCTTTGAAACTCTGGGAAAAACCAATACCAAAATAATACTTCAAGAATTTCAAGAACAGTGCTATTATTGAGATCCAAGGCAGAAACCGATGGAAAGACATTTTATTTCCTTCCACAGATGAGTCTGAGAGACTCAGTCACTACAAAATTTCATCATACCATCAGCTACAGGACAGATGCCAGATATTAAAAAGAGGCATTGCCAATAGGAATAAAAGAAACAGTTTGTAAACTCATCTGTTGTTAATAGCTTAAAAAATAAAGCTTAAAGAAGAAGCAGAAGGTGGGTGGGAACAGATCAGCCAAAGAACTTGAATGTATATTTGCATAACCCATGGACACAGACAATAGGGTGGTGAAGGCCTGGGGGAGAGGGAGAGAATGGTGTGGCAGGGCCTGCGCCCCCCCACCCCACCCCACCCCACCCT
>NW_005359064.1:4311964-4356084 GCF_000412655.1 Myotis brandtii | reverse complement strand
ATTAAACCAAATTTATCAATAGATAAAGTACTGTATGTAAATTTATTTTCCATAAAATTTAAAGCACTGCTCTATAAATGACTTTTAAATGTTATTTCCACCATTAAAAGAACAATGTATAGCATATTTTTCTGTGATTAAACTGAGTATTCTCAATAAATTGTAACCTTTCTTTGATGTTGTGCTGTTCTACGGTCCTATAGAGGTGGGCAGTGCAACCTAAGCCCTGTCATAGATGGTCCCAAGCTGCTGTTCTGCCATTGCTACCAGCTTGGCTACCACTCTCAGGCTCTCAGCGGTCACATCTGACTGTGGTCATAGGAAGTCGCCTAAATATACCTCTGCTTCTCACTGCCTTCAATTTGTTGTGTTTAATCTAAGATACAAATCAAGGAGGCTACTCTAACGGTGCATAAAGGAAAAACAGGCTGAGTGCTAACTCGGAGACATTTCCAATTCTAGGTTTTCAGCTATATTCAATTCAGATCAGCGTCGGCAGCACTCAGAATTACTGAAATAAGTATGGTTTCCTACCTCTACCTTCCTATGTAATTCAAGCAAAAACAGTGTGGAAGTGCGTTCATTTGAGTAAGGAAGACCATCAAGGCTCAGATTTTTTCCACAATTATTATTTTAATTCTTTTATCAAAATATCAAAATGTTTAATGGCTTTGCTAATGCCATTAGCATATTTTCCGTTTTGTTGATGATCTAGCCTTGGATTGCTCAGCTGAGAATGTTAGTAAAAATATGAAGTATTATAGCTGAGCTGATGTCCTCTTTAAGGCAGGAATATACTACTTTTGTGGCCCCTCTAATAAAACGGGAGGGGAGTTTCCTCTTCCTCTTTCTCATTGCCCCATTGCTATGGTCTGAATGTGTGTGTGTGTTTTCCCCCCCAAACTCACACATGTTGAAATCTGACTCCTGAAAGGTGGTAGCATTAAGAGGTGGGCCATTGGGAGGTACTTGGATCCTGAGGGTGGAGTCCTCATGAATGGGATTAGTGCCCTTATTAAAGGCTACAGAGCGATCCCTCACCCCTTCTGCCATGTGAGGACACAGTGAGAGAAGGCACCAGCCATGAACCCTGAGGAGGAACCTCATCCCACCGTGCTAGCCTCAAGAACTGTAAGAAACAAGTTTCTGATGTTCATAAGCCACCCGGTCTGTGGTATTTCATTATAGCAGCCCAAACACACTAAGACACCCATATATGCATGGACAGACATGAGTAAGTCAATAAACACCCCGCTCCTTCAACCACATCTTCACTGGGCTGAGAGAGCAGTCAAGGAGCACCCGCAGACCACTTGGTTAAAACCGACTGAGAAGCATAAGCACATCAATAATGAATCCTGGAAAGTTGCCAGAGTTAATGCTTCCTGGATTGTGAGGACATCTAGTAATAATAACAATAGTGCCTATCTATTACTGAACAGTTGCTACAAGTCAGGTATTATTCTGAGCTTTGCATACATTAATTCTCACCACAGTCTTAAGACTGCGTACTATTACTATTCCCATCTTTTTAGATGAATAAGCTGAGGTTCCGAGATATTAAGTAACTTCTCTGGCACCAGACTCTAAGGTCGTCCTTGTGATCCCTGCCCCCTGGAGTTTCCCATCTTTGTGTAACCCCTACCCCTTGAGTGTGGGCCAACTGTGACTTGCTTCTAACACATAGAATATGGCTAGTGTGATGGAATATCACTCTCATGACTATATTACATTATATAAAAGACTGCTTACTGGCTTGATAAAGTAAGCAGACATTCTAGGAAATCCATTGGCAAGGAACAACAGGGAGCCTGTAGTTCTTTTGCAAACAATGGAGGCTCTCAGCACTGAATGCTGCTAACAGTCACCTGAGTCTGGAAGCAGACCCTGAGCATCAGATAAAAGTGCAATCCAGCTCATACCTCGATTGCAGCCTTGTGAGATCCTGAGCAGGCGATCCAGCTAAGCCATGCCCAACTATGGAAACTGCGAGATAACATATGTGTGCTATTTTAAGCATCCAAGTTTGTGGAAATTTGTTGTGTAACCATTGAAAACTAATACATTTACCCAACTCAAGTGAGTAAGTGCCAGAGTTAGGAGTCAACTCTAGGCTGCAGTGTGGCCTCAGAGTCCACCCTCCATGGTGCTCTGCTGCTCCACATGCAAAAAGAATAATGGGGCCTTCCTTTTCTAGCTGAGCACTTAGCTCCTAATATAGGGTGTCACTGAAAGAGAAGCATCATTATCCCCACCCTACTCCCTGGCTCAGAGATTTTTTCCTGAAAGGGAAAGCAGGCCATAAAATAAATAGCTCCTTATCTCTTCCCAAAGTAACTGACTTCATTGTCAACAGAGTGTAGAGAAATCCCAGCACTCTCAAGAACAGAGGAGGCTGTGGCATCAGGCAATTGGAAAAGGAACAATAGATTCATTAGAAATATAGACTGATCTACAGGCCAGGGAGTTTGCTGAGAAAAGAAGGAAGCAGTGGGGTCAGAACAAATCTCAATAATTGACTTCAAGAACTATCCCTTCAAAGGAACCCAAATTTGATTAGTCTTTGGAGCAATTTATGCCCTAGGACATTGTTGAAAACAATAGTCAGCCAGCAATTAGTGGGGCTTAACATCTGGGTATGGTCAGGAAAAGACCAAACATAGCACTGTCAAAACCACTGTCAGTCATTCGAGGTAACGGTAAGCTAGCCCAATTCTGCACCTCCCCCCCACCACCACCCCTGAGAAGAACGCCAGAGGCATAATACTGCAGGGTGGGGTGGGGGGTAGACTTCATTAAAATAATCCAGCCAGGCACTAAACAAATAAACTAGCAACAAAGAAGAACAAACCCCAGAAGGGGGAGGGGACCAGTACCCAGAATTACTACATCGCATTATCTAAAATGTCCAATTTTCAGCAAAAAAAAATTACAAGGCATGCAAAGAAACAGAAAAGTATAACCAGTAAATACAACAGGGGGCGGGGGGAGAGGGAGGACTGGCAATAAGAACTGCCTGTGGGAGCCAACCAAATGTCAAACTTAGCAAAGATGTCAAAGTAGCTGCTATAAATATGTTCACACAATTAAACACAGAAACCAGGGGCGTGCTTAATGAAGAAAGAGGTAGCTAAGTTTCAGTAAGAGAGCCTAGTGGCATTTTTTATTACTTACTACCGTCCTCCATTCCCCAGCCGGCCGGTGGTCGTGAACATGGTGGCCCACATTCCTGCTTGCTGGTTCCAGGACCTGGTTCTCAAAAACCTGGGGTTGTGCTTTTTTGACCTGTCGGGCGGTTCCCTGGGGAAGCAGCACAGAGACTGGCCTTGGTTGTACCTCCCTCAATGTGGCATTAGGTTCCAGGAGGGAGCTAATGAACGCATTTAAGACATGTGCTCTCCACAAGCAGCAGGCAGACCTAAAAGCCTGTGGAGGAGGATGCTGAGGAGGAAGATTCTTGGGCAAATAAGGACTTTCAACTGCAACCATGTACACCAGGGAATCTGGAGTGCAACGTGTATATTCATGGTTCAGAAATGACCTGAAAGGACCCTAAACTTGCACTTGTTTTTATTTATCTTTTTAAATTGATTTCAGAGAAGAAGGGAGAGGGAGAAATAGAAACATCAGTGATGAGTGAGAATCACCACAGCCTCCTGCACGCCCTCTACTGGGGATCCATCCTGCAACCCTGGCATGTGCCCTTGACTAGAATCAAACCTGGGACCCTTTAGTCTGCAGGCTGACGCTCTATCCACTGAACCAAACCAGATAGGGCCTAAACTTGCACTTCTGACTGACCCCTGGGCACTGCACAAACAGGAGGTGAAAGCTAAGACAGAGCTGAAGCAATCTGGCTTAATGTTGAAAGAGCTTTCTAGCTTAGAGCCAACCTGTAAAGACCAGGAATGTTTATTTTTCTTTTTGCCTCTTGGCATTAAGGAAGTCTCTGTCAGATCACTGGCTGAACACAGAGATAAAGGAACAGAAACATCAATGCTCACACACAAAAGAAATATAGTCTTTGCAAAAATTGTTTGGAAAAATCACTAAACAAATGGATGGTTGTAGTCCTCAGCAATGAACAATACCAAACTCTTGGGAGGGGAGAGAATCTGAATTTCAGAATTATCACATTATAGTATTTAATGTGTCCAATTTTCAATGAAAAAAAAAAAAGTCACGAAGAAACAGAAAAGTTTAGCCAACTCACAGGAAGAAAAAGAAAATTGGCAGAAATGCTCCCTGAAGAAGTCCAGACATTGGACTTACTAGATTAAAAACTTTAAATCAACTATTCTATATAGTATGCTCAAAGTGCTAAAGGAAACCATGAACAAAGAGCTAAAGAAAACCAAGAGAATAATGTATATGAAATGTATATAAAAATAATGTAAAAGGAGATGGAGATTATTTAAAAAGGAAGGAAATAAAAATTCTGGAGCTGAAAAGTACAATATCAGAAATGAAAAATTCACTAGATGGGGGTTAGAAAGCATATTTGAGAAGGCAAAAGGAAAAAATCATTAAGTGTAAAAACAAGACAATTAAAATTATCCAGTCTGAACTTATATGCATATATGCAGAGTCCATGAACAAACAATAGTGAGGGGAAGGCCTAGGAAGGGGGCAGGAGTGAGGTGGAGGAGGTCAAGGATAGGGTGGGGGGGCGGTGTACATTTGTAATACTTTCAACAATAAAGATTTTTTAAAATTACCAAAAAAATTATCCAATCTGAGGAGCAAAAGAAAAATAAATTAAGAAAATGACAGAGCCCAGGGGATCTGTGGGATATCATCAAGTATATCAACATATGTATTATGGAGTCCCAGAAGGAAGAGAGAGAAGAGGGGCAAAAGAGGACTTGAAGAAATACCAGCCAAAAACTTCCCAAATATAATGAAAGACATGAACCCAACAGCTAAGAAGCTCATCTTAGCACAGAAACACAAAAGAGAACAAAATTAAACCTTTCTGACCATGGGACTTAATCTGGTGTTGACTTCTTTTTCTTTAATATTTTTATTAATTAAATATTTCAAGCCTGCACAGTATAGAAAATACATAATGCGTATGAGTGTGTATGATCTAGCTTTATCAAATTGTAACATTTGTCTGTGTCTGTTTTATATTTTTAAAGAAAATAAAACATTACAGACTAGAGGCCTGGTACATGAAATTCGTGCACTTGGGAGGTCCCTCAGCCTGGTCTGCTCCCTCTCACAGTCTGGGAGCCCTTGGGGATGTCCAACTGATGTCATCCATGGGGAGCGGGCCTAAGCCATCAGTCGGACATCCTTAGTGCTGCCATGGAGGCGGGGAGAGGCTCCGCCACTGCCATTATGCTTGTCAGCCATTAGCCCGGCTTCTGCTGAGCAGAGCTCCCCCTGTGGGAGTGCACTGACCACCAGGGGGCAGCTCCTGCATTGAGCATCTGCCCACTGGTGGTCAGTGTGCATCGTAATGACCATTCGGTCGATTTGCATATTAGCCTTTTATTATATAGGATAGACTGAAGACCCAGAGCACTCCTCTTTGCTGCAGGCTCCTCTCTTAGAGCCACCCTACAGGGGTCCTGCATTTCACAACTCCAGGGAGCATCATTCATATTGTATTGGGTGGGAATGCCATCGCAAATGAAGTCATGTGAATGATACTCCTTGCAGTAGTAAAAGATGGTGAAGTCTTTTATCCTATTAATATTTTTTGTATCTGTATGAGCATACATGATATTGTTTTGCATTTAAAAAAGTTTTTAGCCCTGACCGGTTTGGCTCAGTGGATAGAGCGTCAGCCTGAGGACTGGAGGGTCCCGGGTTCAATTCCCGTCAAGGGCATGTACCTTGGTTGTGGGCGCATCCCCAGTGAGGAGTGTGCAGGAGGCAGCTGAATTGATGTTTCTCTCTCATCAATGTTTCTACATCTCTATCCCTCTCTTTCTCCCTTCCTCTCTGTAAAAAATCAATAAAATATATATTTAAAAAAATGTTTTTATATCAGTGCTATCAGACTAAACATATTTACCTAAAACCTTTTTAATTGATTTCAGAGAAGAAGGGAGAGGGAGAAATAGAAACATCAGTGATGAGTGAGAATCACCACAGCCTCCTGCACGCCCTCTACTGGGGATCCATCCTGCAACCCTGGCATGTGCCCTTGACTAGAATCAAACCTGGGACCCTTTAGTCTGCAGGCTGACGCTCTATCCACTGAACCAAACCAGATAGGGCCTAAACTTGCACTTCTGACTGACCCCTGGGCACTGCACAAACAGGAGGTGAAAGCTAAGGCAGAGCTGAAGCAATCTGGCTTAATGTTGAAAGAGCTTTCTAGCTTAGAGCCAACCTGTAAAGACCAGGAATATTTATTTTTCTTTTTGCCTCTTGGCATGTAAGGAAGTCTCTGTCAGATCACTGGCTGAACACAGAGATAAAGGATCAGAAACATCAATGCTCACACACAAAAGAAATATAGTCTTTGCAAAAATTGTTTGGAAAAATCACTAAACAAATGGATGGTTGTAGTCCTCAGCAATGAACAATACCAAACTCTTGGGAGGGGAGAGAATCTGAATTTCAGAATTATCACATTATAGTATTTAATGTGTCCAATTTTCAATGAAAAAAAAAAAGTCACGAAAAAAAAAAAAAGTTTAGCCAACCTATTCTATATAGTATGCTCAAAGTGCTAAAGGAAACCATGAACAAAGAGCTAAAGGAAACCAAGAGAATAATGTATATGAAATGTATATAAAAATAATGTAAAAGGAGATGGAGATTATTTAAAAAGGAAGGAAATAAAAATTCTGGAGCTGAAAAGTACAATATCAGAAATGAAAAATTCACTAGATGGGGGTTAGAAAGCATATTTGAGAAGGCAAAAGGAAAAAATCATTAAGTGTAAAAACAAGACAATTAAAATTATCCAGTCTGAACTTATACGCATATATGCAGAGTCCATGAACAAACAATAGTGAGGGGAAGGCCTAGGAAGGGGGCAGGAGTGAGGTGGAGGAGGTCAAGGATAGGGTGGGGGGGCGGTGTACATTTGTAATACTTTCAACAATAAAGATTTTTTAAAATTACCAAAAAAATTATCCAATCTGAGGAGCAAAAGAAAAATAAATTAAGAAAATGACAGAGCCCAGGGGATCTGTGGGATATCATCAAGTATATCAACATATGTATTATGGAGTCCCAGAAGGAAGAGAGGAGGGGCAAAAGAGGACTTGAAGAAATACCAGCCAAAAACTTCCCAAATATAATGAAAGACATGAGCCCAACAGCTAAGAAGCTCATCGTAGCGCAGAAACACAAAAGAGTACAAAATTAAACCTTTCTGACCATGGGACTTAATCTGGTGTTGACTTCTTTTTCTTTAATATTTTTATTAATTAAATATTTCAAGCCTGCACAGTATAGAAAATACATAATGCGTATGAGTGTGTATGATCTAGCTTTATCAAATTGTAACATTTGTCTGTGTCTGTTTTATATTTGGGGTCCAGCCGATCAGGACTGAGTGAGACAGGCTGGACATGCCCTGGAGCTCTCCCATAGTCCCTCACCAGCTGGCCAACTTCCTGTAACCCTCCCTGTCCCTGATTGTGCACCAATGGGGTCCCTCGGCCTGGCTTGTGCTCTCTCACAATCTAGGACCCCTTGGGGGATGTCAGAGAGCCAGTTTTGGCCCGATCCCACAGGCCAGGCCGAGGGACCCAGTGGTGCATGAATTCGTGCACCAGGCCTCTAGTTGTTTAATAACATGCAATTTAGCCTCCATGTGTTTGAAAGTTACCTTAAAACTGATGATAATGAGAATACAACAACCCAAAATGTATTAATGTGTATCTTTCTTTCTGAGCTTGGTCTCTTGTAGACCAAGCATGCTTATAACCATTACTTTGCGCTCTATATCTGATAAATTATTTGCTTCCATTTAGCTCTTTCTTCTGGAGATTTCTCTTGTTCTTTCATTTGGGGCCTGTTTCTCTGTCTCCCCATTTTGGCTGCCTCTTTGTGTTTCTTTCTATGTATTAGATAGTTCTGTTATGACTCCCAGTCTTCATGGGGTGGCCTACTATAGTAGGTATCCAATGGGGTCCAGTGGTGCAGTCTTCTGGATCACCTGAGCTGGGTGCTCAAGGAATGTTCCTTATGTGGGTGATGTGGGCCTTCCTGTTATAATTGAGTCTTGATTGCTATTGGCCTGTTCATGCACTAGATCAGCCCTCAGCTGGCTGACTGTGAGGATCAGCCCCAACCTCGGTGTGTGAGCAAACCACATGAAGCAAAATTCATTGCAGCAGGGTATAGTGTCTGCCAAGATCTTTCTTTGGATATGCCACATTATATTGGAAGTCATTCTGGAAACTTATTGACTCAATAGGTCTGGAGACACCGAAAGTACCACAATGAATAGCATTACTATAAGCATGAGCATCATAGACCACTACAATGAGTATTACTACATGAATGAGAGCTAAGTGACAGTGACCAGTTTGGTGGTCTTAGGTCTGTGACGATGCAGAAGAGGAATAGAAAGGTGTTGGAGATTCCAATGTCAGCTTGGAAAATAGGCATTTTATTAGAGGTAACATTAAATAGAAAGAACACTCATTTTAATGGTAAAGAGATCATATTTGCATATTTGAAAGGAAAATAAACCCTACATCATCAATGTTTTTCCTTTCATTACCAAAATCATCATCACCATTTATATTGTATTCAATTATTCTTGTTAAAATGACTAACCCTCACCCTGGCTGGTTGACTCAGTTGGTTGGAGTGTCATCCTGAATGATAAAAGGTTGTGGGTTCAATTCCTGGTCAGGGCACATACCTAGATTAGGGGTTTGATCCACGGTCAAGGCATCTTGCCAATTCATGATATCCTCAGACTTTTGTCAACTTGGACATATCCAGTGCCTATGCCGGATAACTAATGAGGCCGAATGTATTTTCATGTTTGTTAATCTCTCTCTCTCCCTCCCTCCCTCCCTTAAATCAAGAAAACATATCCTTGGGTGAGGATTTTTAAAATAATAATAAAATAAAATGACTAATCCTTATAAATTCTTTTAATAAAGAAATCATAGTAAACCAAATTCTCAGGGGAAAGAGGTTCAATGAGAAATTTCTGTTTATAACAAAGATGGCCAAGAAATTTTAAAACAGAGACCATTTATGCAATTCCAAGTAGTTTCTTATTCTATAGCATGTGGTAAAACTTCTCAGTTAGCTCAAATAATCCAGGAAAGCTTTGCACACTTTAGCCCTATGTTAGTGCTACTTTGGTGTATGAAGTAAAAAAGATTGTGACCACAGTGCAGAGAAAAGGAACTAGTGAGGAAGGGTGAAGTCATGAGAGTCAGAGTTCTAAGAGGCAGCCATTGGACATATTCTTGGAAATCCTGAGAATGTTTATAATGTGTTGGGCTTTTAACAGGATGTGAGATGCGAAACTAGTGCTGTCTTATTAAATACTGAAAGAAGGATGATGCCCCAAAGCTGGAAGAACACAATTTACAAGAACATAAGTCTTATTGGAAAAAATTCTCTACAAAGTTTATTGAAATTTAATAAAATATTGTGGTTATAAAACCAAATATTTAATTTTTTTGCTTTAAAAATTGAAGTGCCATTTTTTGTCATGTGCTCTTCCTAATTTCCCATTTCATATGAGCTATGTGAAAAGAGCTTGTGAAAGGAAAACATTATTTCTATCAAATTTTAAAAATCAAAGTAATATTTGCTTCTCAAGCCTGACCACTAGGAGACTAATGGTGATTCCTCAGAATCCTCAAATGATCCTCAAACCAGTCCCCTTCCCAGGCTTCTATCCCCAGCTACATCTCAACACGTCATATTTAATTGTCAGTAAAACTTAGGAAAGAAATAAACCTTTGGGGAAAATTTGGGCTAAATTCCATTTAGTAAATAAAAGTATGAATATATAAGGAAAGCATTCTCAGTTAATAAGACTTTTCTGTAGAGACTTTCACACTCTATGTTCTGAATTTTAAATCTCAGAAAATAAGCCCAGAGACCACAGTCACCTGTTCATTAAAAAAGTGAATAATTCCAAGAGGACTTGAACTCCTAGGTCATTTTGCCAATTTTATACAAATACAGCACTTTTCCCAAGATCTCTTTCTAAGAACGATAGCATACATCTGCAAAGCACACTGCCGTCCTTATTTTGCCAGCACAGTCCATCAATGCAAAGTATTACTATAAATAATAAAGCATCTCAGAACTCAAAGAGCAAAAGGTCAGGACATTTAATATAATATTGTAGTTGCAAAATCAAGATACTTAATTTTTTGACAGTTGAATTTACCACAAAACCCTCACTATTCCATGTTCCCTCTTTTCTGTCGTTTTTTCCTTTCTGAACTATTAATGGCCTTCAAGCTGGAAGTTTTTCACACAATTTACTTAGCCTAAGTGCAATCATCAAGTAGACGCTTCTAAGTACATAGCGGCATCTGGATGAGTTTCAATCATAGTTCACTTGCTGGCAATCGCAGTACTTGATTGTTGGGAGGAAGCTAAGAACTTGCCCTTGCAGGAACTTTGGTATAAATGTGGTACTTTTTCACCCAGAGTCCATTTCTTCCAGCAAATGGCTGGCTGCGGCTCAAAGATTCAGAAATTTCGTAAATTTTCTTTAATTGGGACTCCAACCACTAGTCATCAACAAATTTGAGCAATTTTTAAAAATGTCTTTGAAAATTCATTTCAGGGAAAGAAAAAGGAAAACGAATAACAGAAATAAGCTCATCTTGAAAACTGACAATAAATACAATAGCCCTAGCCAGTCTGACTCAGTAGACAGAATGTTGGCCTGCAGACTGAAGGGTCCAGGGTTCGATTCCGGTCAAGGGCACGTACCTCCTCGGTTGCAGGCACCTCCCTGGCCCCGGCCCTGGTCAGGATGTGTGCAGGAGGCAACCAATCAATGTGTTTCTCTCACATCAATATTACCCTCTCTCTTTAAAAATCAATGGAAAAATGTCCTCAGGTGAGAATTAAAAATAAATAAATAGTCTCAATTCTGAGAATCCCTAGCACCTTCTCAAGGACAGACATGGCAGCTCCTACCTTCATATCAAAGGGCCTCTCTACATGCTTGATGTTTTTGTTAATACATTCCAGAAGAAGCTGTGCATGTGGGTTGATACAGGGAAACTACCTGTGTTTAAATTACACAGGGGGGAGCCTTTGTTACCCTATATGAGAGGTTTATTCATTTGTTAATTAAGAATGTTGTCCTAAATCAGTGGTTCCCAAACTTATTTGGCCTACCGCCCCCTTTCCAGAAAAAATATTACTCAGCCCCTGGAAATTAATTTTTTTTAAAAATTTGAATAGCAGTTACTCATCGCCCCCAAATGCACCTGTGGCCATCACCGCCCCCCTGGATCGCTGCAGCACCTACTAGGGGGCGGTAGCGCCCACTCTGGGAATCACTGTCCTAAATAATTTCTAAAGTCCCTAATAATTCTGAAATTATATAAACCTGAATGCTTTGATTTACCATTAATATGAAGTCTAGAATATCATGATTAGTGGAGGTCGTAAGGGACTAGATTTGAGCAGATACTTAACAAAGGAAACCAATATTCTTAATTATGAAAAAGAGAGGACATTGGTCTCACTTTTATACATTAAGTATGATACTTCCTCATCCATCTTTTAAAAAACATTCAAAAATAGGCTGAACAATCAGACATCATGATAATGAGAAGTGAGGAAGTGGTCAGCCTGAAGACCTTCAAACAAAGTGATCCTACAACTATGACTCATTTCAGATTAATTTAGAAAATGTATTTTGTTTTTTCTTTTGCAAACAGAAGCAATTATGTCTTCTATATTTTACCTATTTTATTCCAGCATTTAATTCTTCCCCACTATCTGTTTTCTGGTTTACTTTTTGCTGCAACAGAAGGGCCAGAAATAGCATCACTGATCAAGTTAGAGAGGCAGGGACCGTCCTTTGAATATAATGTCAGCAGTAGGATTTCATTATGGAATGTCAGGTGTCCCAAGAAGTACACACAGAAGTTAATTTCCTGTTAACTTATTTTCACTACTATCTTAAGTATCACCAGGAACTAAACAACCTTTATGTGATCACCAACAAACGTCATGTTTAACATGCTTTCAGCTAAATTTCTGGTGGATTACTTCTTGTAGCAGTGAACAACTAAACTATCGTTTTTGAAGCTATGGGAATCTTGGTAGAGCAAATAGAGTGTTGGTTTATATAAAGAATGGGGCTTTTAGGTCAAAATATAGCATAGGATAATTGAGATAGAGTTCCCATAAAAAGAAACAATAGACCAGTTAAAAACTAAGCCACATAATAAACTAAGCAAAAATTATTATAACCCAAGATCATAAATACAATGTAATGCAATATCTTCCCTGACAAGATTTGTATTCTCTTTGAGAATAACTGTCTCCTGCTGGTAAGTGAGAGGATAGCACATGCAGGTATCAAAAAAGGGACGAAAGGATTAAGTTGCTGAGAGATTTAAAGCCAGCAGCTCCCCAGCAGGGGTTGTTTCCCGCCCCATGCTTGTTAAAGAATGAAAGGCTCCAGGTGTTGGAGAGGAGCCACAGTGCTAGAGTCCTTTTTGCTTTCTCGCCTGAGGGAGACCTTCTGCCCCAGGGGGCTCTCCCTTACCCCACTAGACCACAGAGGTGAATCAGTGGGCCTTACAGCAGCCCAATCCACTCCACTGTTAGATATTCAGTGCGTAGCTAATGTGGCCACTGCCCACTGTCCAGCATAACCCGAGAGAGGAAAAGACGTGAACCCAGACCTCTGCTTCTAGGAGGCCCATTGAGCAACCTGGTCGGCTAGAAACTGAACGTTTCAGAGGCAGGTGACACAAAGGAGTGGCCTTGAAAACAGATGCAAGGTGCCTCATCCCCAAATAAGCCCCATCAAAGTACAGAGAGTAAATGTGGCCGGGGAGCAGAAAACAGAGGAAGGGAGGGGTGGGGAAGAGTGGAGTCATCTCCAGGCCATACCTGAGTGATTCCAGAAACTTGGGAACAATGCTATATTCTAGAAGGGACTTTCACATTGTGTTGTTCTGGCCAGGAATCATCATACAATATGATCTACGTCACACAAATAATATAAAGAGACAGCTCACAGCAAAAGGCAGTTTAGGATGAAGACCATGCACAGCTGGTCCATATGTATTTCCATCTGCCTAGCAGAAATATTCGGATCTTTAAAACCATCAAGTGCTGTAAGCCAGGCACTTTCTCTTGTTATCTCATTTAGTTTTAAGTTGATCCTCCCAACAACCCTATGACTTAATTATCATGATCCTTACTTGTTAGATGAGGAGGCAGAGGGAATCACTGTGAAAACCCCTTCACCTTCTAGAAAATAGGTTTGGAGAGAGAAACATTTTATTCCTGCACCAGGCTTAGATTTAAGTGTTGGGAAGATGCCAGAACTGAACAGAGAGCAAGGGAATTCCAAAGAGCAATTGAAACTGAAGAGGTTGTGTTCAATGACAAGGACCTCCCTCTAACCCACACTCAGTTTAATCCGAGCAAGTCCTCCAGACCTCAGTTTGTCGCCTGTCCAGCCAAAGCCTCCCACTTCTTCAGGATGCAGAATGACTTTAGGGCGGAAATTTGTTCTGGTCACTCTTCTCTCAAGTTATCTCACCCCTCATAACACTGGCTCTTCTAGGTAATTTTTCACCTTGTTGAACCAAATAATTCATAGTCTGGTTAATGGATCCAATATTTAAATTATATTTCATGCCACTCAGGTGTGCAAAATTGTCGTTTTATTTTCTTTTAACTAAACTTAATTTCTAATTGCATGCTTACTAGGTCTGATGCAACAATTTAATCCGGTTCTTTGCAGGCAGATTTGTTCGATTCACTGTTTTCACCATTATTTCAGATTTAAACTCTGTGGGTTCATTGTTCAGCCCTGCCTAGCTCCCATCACCATTTATCACCCCCTTCACTCCCTCACCCCCACCCCCATACACACATACACAGTGGCACCTAATGGCAAGGAGGTGTTAAGGAATCAGTGACAAGGGAGTGTCTGTCCATAGCTCTCACTTGACACCCACTGATAGCTCTGGTCCCTCTGGTGATTGGTCACTGCCCCTGTCTCTGCTGCTTCCTCTGTAGCTTCCATTGGCAGGGCCACCAGGATGCTCATGTCTGGTTCTGTTCCCTGCTCAGCTCCTTGAAGCTCATTTTGCTCCTACTGAGCATCAGCAGCAATATACTCCCCACTCATCAGGAAGCTGTGGCCGCGCCCATCTCCTCAGCAACCTTCAGCCGTCTGCCTTGCTGGTCATGTGAGAAGCTGGACGAACAGACTACATGTCCCATACCCACCATGAAGCAGCGGCCCCCTTCTTGTCAGCCTCTGCCTGTGTTTCAAGGCCTCCAATTCAAACGTAAAAAGGTTGCTATCAGACAAGGCAAGCCACATCTGGCGATGAAATCTCTCGCATTCCTTCCAAATGCTATTGCTACCACTATTACTGACTTGATACAGTTTTCCGGCTGACATTTACAGCAAAGGTTATTGAGTGAGCACGCTGTTTTCCATACCATTTGTCGAGGTGGCCTTGCCACTCCGGTGACTCAGCAGGACAAATGTTACATTTATTCCTGGCCTCTGCGTGAGGCCCACTGCAGATTCTCTTCCCTCCTGAGCTGTTCTGCTCCCTGAGGATATCAAGCTGTAATCATCCCACTCATTCCCACCTATTCATCCCACTGGGTTCATGGGAGAGAGTCTTCTACATAGAATCCCAGTAGATCAATTATAACTGAGAAACCAAACTACCTGGCTTTCACTTGAACACACATCTTCTGACTCAGACAAGTTACCTAACTTCTCTCAGCCTCCATTTCCTCACCCCTAAAATGAAGACAATTATGGTTCCTGCCTCCTAGGGCTGTTAAAATGATTAAATGGATTTCTGTATGACAGGGACTTAGAAGAGTTCCTGGCACATGGGAAGCACCCTATTAAATCTCCGTTTAGGGAACATGACAGGAAGCAGGAGTAATTATAAGTGCAGAAAATTTATTTGCATGCACACAACTTAGAAACAATTTGTAGATTGTCAACTGATGGTTGTTGGTGCCAATTCAGTGCCAACAGGAGTCCCCAATTTAGGATGCAGTGGAGAAGGCAACTTTATTCAGTGCAAAACAGCTCAATTGTGATACAGAACAATTATGAGAACAGCACGGTTGTGGAACAGCTCAATCGTGTTACAGCTGGGGAAATGCACTCTTCAGTCTTTGATGGAAAGGGAAATGGCACTCTGAGTCAGAGGGAAGCTGACTTATACAGACAGAAGTTCCCACCCTTGGTCACTGATTAATCTAGCCTCATGCAAATGAGGGCTCTAAATCCTTGCAGTTTGATTGGTCCAAAAGGCACTGTCCTGATTGGTCAGACTGGAGCCACTCTGATCAGTGAACCTGCTGATGAATATAACTGTGCAGCTCCAATTGGATGGGGAAAATCTCCATCCTATTGGTTGAAACAGGATTCCAGGAACTTCTCGATAAGGGCTGCCTCGGATGGCAGGAAGGCAGTTCAGTGCAGGAGGCTGGCAGCTTAGTCTAGGCTTCTCCCTCAGTGCAGTTTGTGTGAGAGGCCCCCCTTTAGAAACAGCTGCTAGGCTGGGTCTTTTGTTTGTTTTTGATTTAAGCCCAGATAAGCCACCAGTAGCCTTCTTAGTAAGTATCTTCTCTCTCAGCGTCCATGAGCTATGACCATGGTGTAAGCCTCTCGAGGTTCCCAATCCTCCTTCCTGGGTTTGATGCCCTTGTCCAGGTGTGCCTGGGATGAACAAAGTCTCTGATGATTGCTGGTTCCTACTCCTCCATTACATCGACTCCTCACGGTCTTCTTATCTATGAATGATCATAGGTAATCACAAATCTCCTAATCTCTATGAATAATTCATGCTAGTCTGTGATGTTTCATACTCAATTCTGGTCACGTTCATATCAAGCCTTGGAGCGCTCAGCCACTTTATAAGCAAAGTGTTGTATTTGAAGTACAAAACACTTAAACCTCAACCACAGAATATTCCAACTTTAGTTATTTTTGTTTTTGACAGCTACTGCATAAGGCCTGACATTGGTGAATTGCTTTTATCCATTATGACTTTCTATGCAGTGATAGAATATGAATAAAATTTTCTCTCTGTTGCCTGTAAAGTATCCCCCACAGTTATGGCAGCTGGGTTGATAAAACTCTTCAGCTTCCATGGAAAGAGTAGCAGATCATAGTAGAGAAAATACCCTCAGGTATATTATTTGCATGCACACAACTTAGAAACAATTTGTAGATTGTCAACTGATGGTTGTTGGTGCCAATTCAGTGCCAACAGGAGTCCCCAATTTAGGATGCAGTGGAGAAGGCAACTTTATTCAGTGCAAAACAGCTCGATTGTGATACAGAACAATTATGAGAGGAGCACGGTTGTGGAACAGCTCAATCGTGTTAAAGTTCAATAGTGTTACAGCTGGGGAAATGCACCTCAGGGGTTTATTTACAGCACCTACTAACAAACATTTTACCTGTTTGGCTCTCCACTGCTCCACACAGATGTTTTTTAGATACTACCCTACTGGTGTTATATGTTGCCCATTTACACCTAATGGAGATTAGCTATTTAACTGATGGTTGTCCACTGGAAAATGGATTTTATATTGTGCTAATCTGTGACTTCAATTTTTAAACAAGGGTGCAATGTAGTTTAACTTTGTGTAGGTTAACAAAATTTAAAAAGAGACCATCCAGCCCTGGCTGGTGTGGCTCAGTGGTTAAAGTGTCAGCCCTGGCACCAAAGGGTAGTGGGTTTGATTCCTGGTCAAGGGCATGTACCTCAGTGGCAGATTCAATCCCCAGTCCTGCGGGAGGCAACCAAAATCGATATGTCTCTTTCACATTGATGTTTCTCTCTCTCTCTTCTCTCTCACTCTCCCCTCCCCACCTCCTTTCCATTCTCAATGGAAAAAATACCCTCAGATGAGGATTTAAAATAATAATAAAATAGAAAGAGACCATTCTATAGGCATTAATAACTACAAATGAGTTGAACTGAATTGAAATAAAATTTTAAACTCTATGAAGATAGTGAATTGTCCAGAGAATACAGCTAATGTTCTGGTCACTGTGGAGATCAAAGTGCAATAGATACTGATGATGAGAGTTGTGGAAAGTAGAAGCAAAACTGGAATGCACTCTCATACACAAGCAACACGGATGGGAATTGGTCCAGCCTCTGCTCTTCCCTTCCACCTTAACTCCTGAGGCCCTTATATGACACCTCAGCCTCTTGTCTGTTTATGAATCCCATGGATAGCTACTTTAGGCAGGAGTGTGTGTGTGTGTGGTGTGCAGGTGCATGTGATGAAATGGAGTGAGATACTGCACTGGGCATCTTGGAGGTACATTTTCTAATGGGTATACTAGATTCTGTGACTTGGAAAAAGATTTTTTTCAGTCTTGACTTTTGTTGCAATTAACAAATTAAAGCATCAGAAGTAGGTCTAAGTCATTTTGACTGGGAAAATTTATTCATTTGATCCACAGATATCTATTACAGGCAAGCTATTCCAAACCAGAGTCATGAAATGAAGGCACATCTTTGAAGAACATAGGTATTTTCACGACTGTACACCTAGCACCTAGTATCATAACTGGGTCATGCTAGCCACTCAATAAAGATTTGTTGAGCCCTAATCGGTTTGGCTCAGTGGATTGAGCGTCGGCCTGTGGACTGAAGGGTCCCAGGTTTGATTCCAGTCAAGGGCATGTACCTTGGTTGCGGGCACATCCCCGGTGGGGGGCATGCAGGAGGCAGCCAATCAATGATTCTCTCTCATCATTGATGTTTCTCTCTCTCCCTTCTTTTCTGAAATCAATAAAAATATATTTTAAAAAATTACAACAACAAAGAAATGCAGCAATTTTTTTTGAAGCCCCTAAGTTTGAATTGAGATAACTTACTTAATCTCACGAAGCTTCAGTCTCCTCGTGGGTAAATTGAGAATGGTAATATTTAACTATTTTTAAGGTGGTTGGGGAATTAAATGAAACAATCCTTTCAAAATGCAATTTGCACTCAAGACATTTTTTACTAGCTTTCAAGCAATGAGGTTTGGAAAGAATTCTCACCTAGAGCTACTTGAACTCATTAACTAGCTGCTCAGAAGGTTAGGTGGATGATAAAAATTTTGGGATATGTTCACTGCCACCTACTGGCAGAAAAAAGTTTGACCAGGGCCATGGATGAATAGACATTTCAGGGACTCTGCCTGTCTCCTCTGACCTGGGTTATGGTCTTTGTTTGAATAGCCGATTCTGTTGCTCTCTCGAGTTAGAAGTCAAGCTAAGACTTGAAAATAAGGTGCCAGGATGAGACAAGTCTCCTGCAACTCCTTGATGTTGGCAAAGCTCTTGTCCTAGATGTGGCCATGTGCTTGTAAGTAGAATCACAGTTAGAACCAATCCCTGGATTCTGGACCTTGAGAATGTTATGTATGCTAAGCAAAATAAGTCAGTCAGGAAAAGTCAAGAACCATATGGTTTCACTCCTATGTACGATATAAGACTGAAACTCATAGACACAGACAACCTGGTGGTTACTAGGGGGAAGAGGTTGGAAGGGGATGATAAAGGGTAAAGGAAGCCACATATATGGTGATGGAAGATGATTTGACTTTGGATGGTGGGCACACAATGCAATATACAGGTCATGTATCACAGAATTGTACACTTGAAACCTACTAACCAATGTTACCCCAATAAATTTAATAAAAAAGAGTCAAAATCAAGGACATTGAGAGATCCCTGAGAGAAAAATTATAAAATAAAGAAAAAGTTCTACAGATACAGGGCAAGCCTATATGTGGGAAATGGGAGAGATAAGAGAGCCATAGGAAGTAAAAGTGTTGGCAAAAGAAAGTACCCCAAAATCAGCACAGTGAGTGTTATGGAAGCGAAGGAAGTTTAAAGAAGCAGATAATAGTTTCAAATATTGCAAATGAAGCAAAGAAGGTAGAGCCAGAGAAAGCTGTTTGGAATTGGTGAATTGTACTTCAGTAGGGGTGGTAAGGGTTAACACCACATTGTCAAGAGCCCACGTAGAAAGGAAAAGTAAGCAAGAATTTTAATGGTAAAGAAAAGGAGAGAATAATAGCTTAAGAAGCTATCAGGTTTATGTTGGGAGATCCTAAGGAGGTTTTTGTATGCTCCTGCTTTCATACCTCATTATTTCTAACTAGAGGCCTGGTGCACGAATTCGTGCACAGGTGGGGTCCCTCAGCCTGGCTGGCAATTGGGGCTGATAGGGGCTGCTTCGACCAGTCCTAATCAGGGCCCATCGGGCTGGCCAGCCTGGGGGAGAGACTGAGGGAGGTTGGCAGGCCACAGGATGTTGGCTGTGGGAGTTCACTGACCACCAGGGGGAAGCTCCTGCGTTGAGCGTCTGCCCACTGGTGGTCAGTGCACATCACAGTGACTGGTCGTTTGGTAACCAGTTGTAACGGTCACTTGGGCTTTTATATATATAGATTATGTTATTATGCCTCAGACTCTACTGAAACAATTGAGGCATGCTCTAGTGTAAGGCAAAGGGACACCTAAGGGTCAAGTCTCCTTTGTAGTTAATTGGGTATCAAACAGAGAGAACCTTCCTTTAAAATGTCTTCCTCTTCTCTCCATCCCATTGCACAACTTGTCCAAGCCCTCAGGCCTGCAGCCTGCTTGACTGTGACAGTTTCCCTCCCATCTCTGCCAACATTAACTCAAATTTGTTCTCAAAATTATTTACAAGGACAGATTTTGTTGGTTCAATGTCATGTCTTTAATAAGAGGCGGGGGAGGGAGGGAGGGAGAGAAACACTTTCAATAGCTCTCTAGTTTCTATTCAAGAATAAAATAGATTTTCAAGGCCTTACCTCCTTTATTTTCAAGGCCCACATAATCTTACCTCTATAATTTCCAGTACATCTAAGTAATTTTTTACGCTTGCCCTAACATATGTCATTGGTTCTAGTCAAGCTATTTCACCAACCAAAGGGCAGCTTTTACCCAAGTACTTTCTGATCCCATGTTCCCCTTTTCTCTACAACGATGCATATCTAACCCATCCTTCAAGGACTTATAAAATATGCTTATATATTAGTCTCACTTTAGTTCTAATATTTCCTCTCTCAAATTTTGCACAATAATTATTGTCAATGGGGAAGGAAGAAAAAGCTAAATATATCCTAATCTTAGCTTAGGGTCTTTTCCAAACGTATCTCCTCATTGCAAAATTCTGCTATGTGCCCTACAACCACCTGTGAGTATCAGTACTACTGATGTGGGAATGCATTCCCTCATTTCACATAGCTATTCCACACAAGTTCATTCTTAGAGTTCTTAAATTTATTAGCTCCTTGAGGGCAGAGACACTGAATGACCACACAATAGGTGCTGTTCACCAATGTCCAGTTCACCTCCTTCTAGGTAATTGGTAGAATTGGATTTCTCCAGCTCACTTTGATGTTAGACCATGGGACTTATTTTGGCAAATGAATTGTGAGTGAAATAGAAATTCACATGCAAGTATGTTTTAGGATAGGGCTTCCATTATCTTGGGTCCTTGAGTAATTACAATGAGACTCCCTGCTACTTTGTGCAGAACATGTAGCATGATGGAAAAATAAACTTTTATTATCATGTTAAGTCACTGAGACTTTGGATCTGTTTGTTTCTACAGGATGATGTTGTTTCTCAAAGTGGGATCCTTGGACCAACAGCATCTGAGAGCTTATTAAATATGCAAACTCTCAGTTCCTGCTCCATACCCACCAAATGTGAATCTGCATTTTATTTTAATTTTTTAAATATTTTTATTGATCAGAGAGGAAGGGAGAGAGAGAGAGATAGAAACATCAATGATGAGAGAGAATCATTGATCAGCTGCCTCCTGCTTGCCCCCTACTGGGGATCGAGCCCGCAACCTGGGTATGTGCCCTTGACTGGAATCGAACCCAGGACTCTTCAGTCCTGCAAGCTGATGTTCTATCCACTGAGCCAAACTGGCCAGGGCTGAATCTGCATTTTAACATGCTCTCCTCACGTTTCATATAGCTATTAAAGTTTGAGAAGCACTGTCCCTGACTATTCTGACAAGCACAGAAATTGTTATGGAAAAGTGGCTGGATCAGAATCTAACATGGGTAGGTACACAGAGAGCAGGGAAGGATGGCAATGCATGTTATGTTTCGGGAAAAGAGAGTTTGATTGATGGATATCAGACATAAGCATATGGGGGAAGGTCTGAAAACAGGATTTCAGTAGTGTGCATTGGTTACTGTTGGCTGCATTTAATGAAATACTACAAGGGAGTGATGAGCTACAGAAAGAATTAACTGAATGCAAGCAGGAATAAAAGGGATTTCAGATGGTAGAACAACAATATGAATGCACTTAATACCACTGAACTGTAAACTTAAAAGTTGTTAATATGGTAAATTTATGTTATATGTGTTTTACAATCAATCAATCAATAAATAATAGGATTCTTTACTGATACATTTGAAACCAGATTTAAAATGAAACTTTTTTTTTTTTTCAAGAAAATCCACAGTCAGGGACTCCAGCATGAGAAGAGATAGCTCTTCTCAACCCAATAAGTAAAAAATTAAATTTAAAACGTTGAATAACATAGGCCAATTAAAACTCAGATGTGGCACTAGGATCGAATCAAGGGGACAGGTTTCACCAGCACTGCAAATCCTCTTAGTAGATTAAGGAAGCTGTCCCAGAATAAATGCCAAGAGGGATATAGTAAAAGGATCCAGTGAATCCTTTCACTTGGACAAAAGGTCTCAGGGAAAAGAAACTAAAAGCAAGACTCTCCCTCAGAACCTGATAAACTCAAAGCATATGTGATTAGGATGCGGGAAAGAAAGAGCCACAGGGACAGAGGACAAACACGCAGCAGCCTGGGAGGTCAGTGCCCATCTGCACTGTCTGATGAGGTAGCACCAGCCACAGGTTGCTGTTGAGCCCTGGAAATGTAACGCCCTGTCTCCTACTCGTCCTCTGCTTGAATGGGAGTGACTGTGTGGTCCCCTGTCCCACCATCATTTATCAGATAACTTGTCCTTTTAGTTTAATGGTCTCCAGCTCAAGAGAAGCCACATATGAACCTGATGTAGAGACAATCTGGGGCGGGGGCGGGGGTTTCAAAGTTACACCTTCACCACAAAACTCTAATATGCTCCCTGAATCTATCGGTGAAAATTGCCATTACAGACACAGGAGCTATCACAGCTCTCATTTTACAGCAGGTATAGTCTGCGCCTCATAAATTCACATTTATGGGTAGCATCTTGAACTGTGGACAGTGTATTCACATATCTTAAAATATTCCTGTCTTAAATAATTTGTCCCATAAGCTCTTTGATGGCAGAGAGTATCTGACGACCGCTGCTTCTAGCCCCCAACTAAGCACATGGTTAGTGACATCCTCACAATACTTATTTACCAAGAGACAGACTTTAAGACAATGTATAATGTCAAGTGTACAGTATTATTTGATTTTTAAGAGTTAAATCATCTTGAACTGAGAAACGGCCATCATTCAGGCAATAAATACCGTCGGGGAAACTTCATCCTAACTCACTGATGAATATACCTTCTCCTTTTGCTGCAGCTGCTGACAAATGGGCAAAAACACCAAAAACACTTGGAATAGCTCACATTTTATTAACCACTAGAGGCCCGGTGCATGAAATTCGTGCACTGTAGGGGGTTGTCTCTCAGCCCAGCCTGCACCTCTCCAATCTGGGACCCCTCAGGGAATGTCCGACTGCCAGTTTAGGCCCGATCCCATAGGACATCCCTCTCACAATCTGGGACTGCTGGCTCCCTACTACTCACCTGCCTGCCTGCCTGATTGCCCCTAACTGCTTCTGCCTGCCAGCCTGATCACCCCCTAATCACTCCCCTGCCAGCCTGATCAATGCCTAACTGTGCTCCTGCCAGCCCAATTGCCCCTAACTGCCCTCCCCTGCTAGCCTGATCGCCCACAACTGCCCTCCCCTGCCGGCCATCTTATGGCTGTGGGCACTGCCATCTTTGAGGGCGTGGCAGCAATTAGCATATTCCCTCCTTATTGGCTGTGGGTGCCACCATCTTTGAGGGTGGGGCAGTCAATTAGCATATTCCCTCCTTATTAGATGTGGGCGCCGCCATCTTTGCGATGGTGTGAGGGTCAATTAGCATATTCCTTCTTTATTAGATAGGATTGCTTTATCAAATGACGTTCCTACAGAAGCAGAGTTAAAATATAATACCATGCAGTATTTGGCAACTAAATGGATGTTTTGTGTAGGAAATTTTGTGTTGGAGTCCCAGGGCTGGGCTAATTTACAGATATTTATCGAATCACTATATTACATGTATTTCTTCCAACTGAAGACACATCTGAATACGTGGGTTATTTCTGCACTATTTATAGAGATTAAAAGACATGTGAGCATTTCCTTAAAGATCTTCCTAGGAAAGGTCCGACCTTGTCTGAAGTCATGAGGCACCCAGAGCAGAGGGGTAGCCTGGTGAGCTCCCAGGGGGAGCCAACTTCAAACCACAGGGGCTGAAGTGTGATTACGCACAGGATTGGGACCCTGGTGACCTCCCAGAGCACCCAGGGCTGTTAGGCAGCAGATTCAATACACATTTACTCAGTCACAATAGCAAACAGCAGTGGAGTGCCTACTCTGTATCAGAAGATACTGCAGGCAACAAAGCCACAGATATGAACAGGACAGCAGAGCGGCTGGCTTTCATGGAACCTGAGTTCCTGAGACATCCCATGTAAACATGGACTGTGGTTTCCGTCATAATTACATAGAGATCACTTACTTCCCATTCATAGATACACATAGCCTGTTCAGCTAAAAGGAACAGGAAACATTTGAAGGGCTAGCTGCCCCTTCAAAACTCATTTGCTAACAACCTGCTAATTTGCCATATTCCAAAGATTTGGATGTCTTATGCGCTTTCCTCCTCGTGCCAGTACCATTTTCTGTGTGTGTGTGTGTGTGTGTGTGTGTGTGTGTGTGTGTGGACTCTGAGCTGTCAGGGGTGGGGTCACATCTATAAGTTACTTATGTGTTCTACACCCAGAAGCTCCTCTGCCCCAAAGGGCTTCAACAGCTCATTATTAAATGACCCTAGTAGTACACTGTTTTATTTATAATTTTCCTTCACTGGAAAGAGTATAGAAGTGAATACCCCCCAAAAAAGAGAAGTCATTAACACCAAAAATAACAGAATGGAATACAGGAGCTATAAAGACCAAGCCCTTCACTTCAGATAAGAACACTGAGACCAAGAGGTCACACAGCTGCTCTTGTCAGCAGGCCTCCTGGTTTCCAGACTATTGCTCTTATGGCTGCCTTCTGCATCATCCCCTAGTATTGACCCCATCTGCAGCATTTCTTTAAAATAAATACCCAATCCCTGTTGTGCTTGACTAGTTCCCAAGGTATTCTCACACTTCCGCATGCAGTTCTCACGACCACCCTGTTAGGTCAGCACAGATGTGGAACCTGAAATGAGATGATTAAGGCAACATCACCTGTCAATGACAGAGTCAGGACCTGAACTCAGATTTTCAAACTCCATTCCACACGGGAGAAGACGGGACTCCCTGGGTGAGAGATGGGCACTGACCTTCTCTGGCTGCTGGAGTCAGATTGTGATGTGCAAAGTATACAGTGAGTGACAGGGTTTCAGACTCGGAGACAGACCCATCTTAGAAAGTAAAAAATGGCTTGGCTATGAGCATGTGTTACAGTGGGGGTGGGGAGTATGTGAGGGAGGCATGGGGACACTTGGAGCCCATGACATGTCCCCAAGACATTCATCTGGAAACCCCGGACTGAGTCAGAATAAGACAGTAAGAAGAGTCACAGAAACTTTCACACCACATGATGTAAGGTTTATAGCATAAAGTTTTATATCTGGGGAAAAGCAAAATCATGATTGACAGAAGTAGAATTAAGGAAATTCCATCCTTGGACAATTATGAACACAAGCCATTAACCCAAAAGTTCAAGAAAGAAGAGCTATAGAGAAATCCCGTAACTAATAAACAGGAACTTTCAAATGGAAAGAACTTGACCACTCTATTTTACCCTGGAAAGCGTGGATAAGTCCCAGGGATATCAAGGAAGTTACAAAACAGTTTCTGGGGAGAGAAAGCAATCACATGATGTAAATATTCACAAGTTTTCTTCCATTATGGTCAGCTCTTCATCCTGTGTAGACCCTGAGCACACACTAGATGGAAGATGGATGGGGCCCCCAGCAATGGGTGGGAGTAGGAGAAAAAGTAGTAGGAAAATGAGCCAATAATAAATTGTCACAGACCATTTCCAAAATGGATAAGTTGCATGTGCACATCTGCCCAACCACCAAAAGGTTACCTGTGTGTGTGTGTGTTGCGGGGGGGGGGGGGGGGGGGGGGGGGGGGGGTGCATCTTAAGTACTAATTCAAGAGCGAGAGAAAAGATAAATGGAATGCACAGTTTTGATTTTGAGTTATCTTGATTACCCCTAACTGACTTCATTATAAAGCGAAGGAAGGAGAAAAGAAAGCTGCAGAGGGCACTTTTAATAGCTGCTAGGGAACCTACAGGGTATCCTGAAGCCATGGCAACAAATAATCTCCTTAAAGGTCTTCCGCATCTCTTGGCTGCGAAAGGCGTATATCAGAGGATCGATCACAGAATTGCACATGATGAGTATGAGGTACATGTTGAAGTGAGACATAAAGCAAGAACAGTAGAGATTCTGAGGGCAAGAGATCCTCAGAATGAGATGGAGGAAGAACGGAGCCCAGCACACAATGAAAACGCCTAGCAACATGGTCAGGGTGATGGCGCCTTTCATGCTGGTCCTCTGCCGCACGGAACTGTATCCAGGCAGAGCTGCTATCTGCTTGACATGCGTTCGTGCCAGGAGAAACATGTGTATGTACAGAGACACCATGAGGAACAACATGGTGAAGAACATGGAGATGAGGCAAATGATGACGTAAGTGGACTCGTGGTAAATGATGAAAACAATGCCACAGCCGATGCAAAAGATCCAGATGCACGCAATGATCACCCCGCAACGCTTCACTGTCATGATGTGGTGGTAGCGCAGGGCATAGAAGATAGTGACATATCTATCCACCGCGATGGCCAGCAAGCTGCACATGGAAGCCACCACAGAGATGCAGATCATGGAGTCAAACACATAGTCAATATTACGCACAAAGGCATCCGCTATCACCACGTGCTTATTACTTATTAAGTATATGGCGATGGTCTCCCAGGTGTTGGACATGCTCACCATCATGTCAGCTACAGCTAAACTGCACACAAAGAAATACATGGGAGAGTGCAAGTTCTTGTTCTTTATTATGGCGCCTATGACCAAGATGTTCTCCAAGAGGCTGATGAGACCCAAAGTCAGAAACACCTCCACGGCGATGCCCATATTTTCACACGGTGAGGACTTGTTCTGAACATTCGGTCCTGAATGGTTGCCCTCTGTGGCATTCAGGTTGAGAACTAAGAAATCCAGGTGAAATGAGGAATTCATTGCTCCTCTTCTTGGCACCAAGTTTACTGCAAAACAGGTTTTCATTCATGATTCAGAGAGGTTAACCGTGCACCAAAGAAACACAGCAGCATTCCAGAAGGAAGCCAATCCTGAGAGTGGGGGTGAAGGGACTCAGGGCACTCACTGAGTACTAGGATTCTCTGTATTAGAATACACACATCCTGCCGTGGACCCGGACTCCTGGAACAGTGTCCTCCCAACACACAGGCTTAGAATTGTCACCGCCTTCTGGTCCTCCTCCTTCTAGGCCCTCATTCTTTCACAGACCTCTTAGTAGAGTGACCACACATCTCAGTGTGCCTGAGATGGTTTCACTTTTTATGCTTGTTGTCCTGGCACCCAAGTTCACTCTCAAAAGTGTTCCCAACACACAGCCTATAAAACCCCTTCCAGTCTCCGGATTTACACACTCCTAAGGCCTCTACACCACCGCATTTCCTCCAGTGAGCTTAGATTTCTGAAGGATATGTAGGCCCATATTCTCTTAAGAGAAACAGATGGATGTCTTCTTTTTTAAATAATCTACTATGTAAAATAAACATAAATGTCATGCTTTGTTGACATTAGTAACATTTTTACAATTATTAGAGTAGTAACATTGTGCTTATACAAATATTTGTATTACTCCTGTCCAAGAAGGCAGGACCATCTTTTTAAATTTTTCAATTACAGTTTACATTAAATATTATTTTATACTAGTTTCAGATATATAGTGGTTAGACAATCATATACTTTACAGAGTAGTCCTTCCAATATTTCAAGTAAGGTGTCTTCCTAAGATTTGTCCTGACACTCCTAAAATCCACTAGGATTCAGTCTCCATAGTTATAATTAAGACTGTAACCAAGGTGACTCATTAATTTTAATATAAGCACAAATAAAGTTACTGTCTTCAATTCACAAATTTAGTTGCACATGCATGTTGAATTTGAGACACACAGAATGCTGTTTTCCCCTCAACAAATATTTTCCCTGACTCTGCATTTGAATTCTGCAAAGTCTGATTAATAAATACTTTTATAAGTACCACATACAAATAGCACGAAGAAGCAAGGGATTTGAATTGACCAAGAACTAGAGCAAGATCACTCCTTTGTTGCCCAATTTCTCTCCCATGATTTATATTGAAAAATCCCTTTGCCCTCCAAACTCAGCACATCTGGGAGTTAGAATTTCTGCCATCATTTTTCATCATCAATAACAAGTTTTTACTGAAATGTAAGCATTTGTCACTTTGCCTAGTTCTGTCTCGGGGACAGTGAGTGGCCAATTATACAATTACATTAATCATCATATCAAGCTGTGTAAATACCCAAGTAGCTCTCTTGCCCGTGACAGTGAGGCATGCCTTTGCATTCCTTTCAAGGCGATTTTAAGTACAAAGAAAGTGGGCTATTTACCAGCGCTCTACCCCGCTCCTCTTCTCCTGCTCAGCAGCCCGTGGGCCCTTCGCTCGGGACACTGGCATCCACAGGCTGGGACGGCTGCCGGGAGCCGAACTGCCATCACCCCAGGACGGGACTCCTCAGACAGCGCACAGGCGCCCTGAGCCGGGCTGCCGCTCCGGCCTTTGTACAGCCTCGCAGCCCCGCCTCCGTGTCGGGCTCCCTGGGGACCCCTTCTCTTTGCCTTTTCCCAGGCGCGGGCCTCAAGCACCACCTAGCGGTCAGAGCCCTGGAGCATGACCCTCCCTTTCGCAGGCGGATGCAGCCCTGGCTGCTGGCCTTTGCAGCTCTCGGTGACACCTGCATAGAACAACGTTCTGTTCTTCTGTTTGTGGAGAATCCTTCCCCAAAAGTGCGTTCAGATGTGTTTCCTAAATGGTTGTGCTTTTTGACTTTGCTTCTTTTCTCTTCCTCTTATGCATCGATTAAAATGCTGATGGCTCATTAACAGCTCGGATTCTCCTCTCCCTCTATCAGTCCTTCTCTCCAAATGGTCCCCAATGATTATCTGGGAAACCCGAGTCTGGAACCCTCAGTTTTGACCCTGGTACACACTCCCTTGATGGCCCAAGACTTTAAATCCTCCACAAGGACTGTGTCCGCCATGCCTGGTCGACCACTACCAACATGCTTTTGTTATTCAAGCAAAAAGAGAAAAGAGATGTTCCTCTGGCCAGATATCCTGGCTTTTGGCAATAGTTTCTGGATCTCCCATTTCTCTGGTACCTAATACAAACAAAACATTTTTAAATAGACAAAAAAGAGACTAGGAAGGTATTAAATAATGATAAAAGCATCAATGCAAGAAGAGGATATAACATTCATAAATATTTATGCACCCAACATAGGAGCACCTAGATACATAAAGCAGATATTTACAGGGAGAAAAGGAGAAGGTAACAGTTACAAAATAATAGTAGGGAACCTTAATGCCCCACTTACATCAATGAATAGATCATTCAGACAGAAAATCAATAAGGAAATATTAGCCAAAATGACATATTAAATCAGATGAACTTTATAAATATGTATACAATTCATCCAAAAACTGCAATTCTTTTCAAGTGCACATTAAACATTCTCCAGAAAAGATCATATGTTAGACCACAAAACAAGTCTCAATAAATTCAAACACTTTTCATACCAAACACTTTTCCAACCACAACAGAATAAAACTAGAAATCAATTACAAGAAGAAAAAATGGAAAAACAACACATTAACACATGTAGACTAAACATCATGTTACTGAACAGTCAATGGGTCAATGAAAAAGTCAAAGAGAAAATAAAAACTACCTTGAGACAAATGAAAATGGGAACACAGCTTTTCAAAATCTACAGGATATAGCAAAAGCAGTTCTAAGAGGAAAGTTTATAGGATATAGGCCTACCTCATGAAACAAGAAAAACCCCAAATAAACAATTTAACTTTATATCGAGGAAAAAAAGAACTAGAAAAATACAAAGTAAATAGATGGGAGGAAATAATTAAGGTCAGCACAGAAATAAATGCAATAGACTAAAAAAATAGAAAATATTAATAAAACTAGAGCTGATTCTTTCAAAAGATAAGTAAAATTGACAAACCTTTAATAAGACTTGTCAAGAAAAAATGAGAACACAATTAAATAGAATCATAAATTTAAAAAAAGAGATTACAACTGACATGACAGAATTACAAAGGATCATTAAAAAATACTCTGGCCCAGCTGGCATGGCTCAGTGGTTGAGCATCGACCTACGAACCAGGAGGTCATGATTTGATTCCCGGTCAAGGCACATGCCCGGATTGTGGGCTCAATCCCCAGTTGGGGGCATGCAGGAGGCAGCTGATCAATGATTCTTTCTCATCATTGATGTTTCTCTCTCTCCTTCCTCTCTGAAATCAATAAAAATTTATATATATTTTTTAAAAAGAATACTCTGAATAATCATATGCCAACAAATTGGACAGTCTAGAAGAAATAAATAAATTTCTAAAAACATACAATCTTCCAATACTGAAACAGAGACTTTGAACAGACCAATTACTAGCAATGAAATTAAAGCAGTAATCAAAACCCTTCAAACAAACAAACAACCTCCACAATCAGAAGAAAAACATTTAAAGAAGAATTAATATCTTTCCTTCTCAAAAAAATTTCAAAACATTTGAAGAGGAAGGCATGCTTTCAAACTCATTCTACAAGGCTGGCATTACCCTGATACCAAAACCAAACAAAGACACTACAATAAAAGAAAATTATAGGACAATATCCCCGATGAGCATAGGTGCAAAAATTCTCAGCAAATATTAGCAAAATAAATTTTAACAACATATTAAAAGAATTATACCATGATTTATTACAGGGGTGCAAGAATGGTTCAATAAACGCAAATCAATCAACCTGTTACACCACATTAACAAATCCAAAAATAAAAGTCGTATCTCAATAGAAGCAGACAAAGCATTTGACAAAATTCAACATACATTTATGATAAACACTCAATAAAGTAGGCATAGAGGGGGCATACCTCAACATAATAAAGGCCATACATGACAAATGCACAGCTAACATCATACTCAATGATGAAAAGCTGAAAGCTATTCTTCTAATATCAGTAAGAAAACCAGGATACTCGCTCTCACCACTTTTATTCAACATAGTATTAGAAGTCCGAGCCACAGCGACCAGACAAGGAAATAATAAAATAAAGAAAATAACAAGTGTTGATGAAGCAAACCCTTGTGCACAATTTGTTGCATTGTAAATTGCTGTAGCCACTATAGAATTTCATCAAAAAAAGTAAAGATAGCCCTAACCGGTTTGGCTCAGTAGATAGAGCATCGGTCTTCGGACTCAAGGGTCCCAGGTTCGATTCCGGTCAAGGGCATGTACCTTGGTTGCGGGCACATCCCCAGTGGGGAGTGTGCAGGAGGCAGTTGACCGATGTTTCTCTCTCATCGATGTTTCTAACTCTCTATCCATCTCCCTTCCTCTCTGTGAAAAATCAATAATATATATATATATATATTTTAAAAAAGTAAAGATAAAACCACCATACAACCCAGCAATTCCAATTCTGGGTATTTTGAAGAAAATAAAAAACACTAACTCAAAAAGATACATACACTCAAATGCTGATTGCAACATTTACAATAGCCAAGATATGGAGGCAAACTAGATGTCCATTGATAAATGAATGGATAAAGATGTGAAATAATGGAATATTAGTTGCCATAAAAAAGCATGAAATCTTGCCATTTGCAACAACATGGATGGACCTGGAAGGCATTTTGCTGAGTGAAGAAGTCAGACAGAGAAAGACAAATACCATATGATTTTACTTAAATGTGGAATCTAAATGAAACAACAACAAAAGAACAGAAACAGTCTCATAGAGGACAAATTGATGTTTGTCAAAGAAGAGGGAATAGTAGAAATAGTGAAGAAGAATAAGAGGTAACAATTCTAGTTATGCAATTCGAAAGTCACAGGGATATAATGTATAGCATGGGGAATATAGTCAATAATATTGTAATAAGTTTATACAGTAACAGATTGTTACTAAACTTATTGTGATGATCGCATCAGAAGTATATGATGTCAAATTGTACACCTGAAACTAATATAATATTGTATGTCAACTACAATTTAAGTAAGTAAATATAATTTGAAATATAAATAAATGAATAAGGTGGCTGTAACATTTTGCATCCCCACCAGCAATAAATGAGAGTTGCTCTTGCTCAACATTCTCATCAGAGTTTGGTGTTGTATTTTGGATTTTAGCCATTCTAGTAGGTATCTTATTGTTCAAATTTGCAATCCCTTGATGACACATGATGTTGAACAATTTTTATATACTTATTTACTATCCATATATCTTCTTTAGTAAGATGTCTATTTAGATCTTTTGCCCATTTTGCAGTTAAGACATTGTTTTATTGTAGAGTTTTATTGGATTGCTCAGTTGGTTGGAGTGTTGTCCCATACACCAAAAGATTTTGGGTTTGATTCCCAGTCAGGGTGCATACAGGAGACAACCAATCAATGTTTCTCTCTCTCATTGATTTTGTTATTCTGAACAGTCTATCTTTAAATGGAATGCTGTGTGTTCCTAAGAAGTGGCAGCAGCAATTTCCATGGATAAATAGGTTCGAATCCATGTGGACGGGACTTAAAATGTCATGTCCTTCTCCAATTAATGTCGAGCTCATAAAATGACCTTGGCATAGAATAGTTAAATAATGTACCATCTTGACATGAATTTCTATTTTCAGAAGACAGAGATCATGAGGAGGCTATTTCCAGAGAAAAAAAAGTAATATTTAAAACTATTTCCTCATATTAAAACCTCTTCATCTTGGGAATAATTTCAGAGCAGTTGCTTCATAACCTATTACAGACACATAGACATCTATGAGTTAAACCTTATTTCAGTATTTGCCCTTCTCCATGCAAGGGCTCCTGCCTGCCACAGTTGGGTGATGGGTTTCATGAGGGGCACAGAGATGAGGAAGCTCTATTTCCTCTTCAGGGAGTTTATAGTCAAGTTAGGTAGGAAGAGATAAGCCCAGAATAGTGATTATATAACCCAGATGTAATTAAAGAGAAGTACTAACATCTATAGGAATTGAGAAAGAAAACTGGCATGTGTCTAACCTACTATCAAAATCCCAGCAGGACATGGAGTTCTCAGATGGTCAAAGAGACAAACGGGAAGGGGGGGGGACTATTTACAGATGGGGAGGTGACAGAGCCAGCAACTGCAGGAGCCTGACCCTCCTAGCCATACAGGGGCCGGCGGGAGTGGGATCCAGCTCTGGAATTGATTGGGGGCGGGGAATGTGGAGAACCACCCAACCCAGCACAGCAGGCCCTGCGAGGGGGCATTGCCACCATCAAATTGAGGAGGATCTGGGGTTGGAGCTTAGGAAACTGCATTCTAACACACATATTCCTGGGGCCACTCTATAGGTGGAGCTTCAGTATTTCATGGTTTGATCATTTTTATGAAATATATCAAATATTTTTAAAGACAATGAAACAATTACATAGTTGATTGCACTCTATTATAAAATACACTCACAAATGCACAAACCCAAACACACACAAACCAATAGCTTAAATAGATCAATATTCCAACTACACAGCTAAGAATAATATAGGTTAGCTAGATCTCATTTTTATTGCAATATAATTGACATAATATATTAGTTTCAGGTGTACACTATAAATGATTTGATATTTGTATATATTGCAAAATGACCACCACCCTAAGTCTAATTAACATCCATCCCCACACACAGTTATAATTTTTTTCTTGTGATGTAAACTCTTAAGATTTACTCTCTTAGCCACTTTCAAATATACCGTACAGAACTATTTATTAATTCTAGTCACCTGTATATTACACCCCCATTCTTTTTTTATAACTGTAAGTTTTTACTTTTGACCTCTTTCACCCGTTTGCCTACTCCGAACCCCCTAAATCTCATCTTAAGACAATATCATATCATTTGTCAGGCGTCCAAGGTCATTCCACATGCATTATCCCATTTGATCCTCTAAAGCAGTGGTTCTCAACCTTGGCTGCACATTAGAATCACCTGGGAATCTTTTTAAAATCCTGATTTCTGGGCCTCATCCTCCAGAAATTCTGTTTATTTGTTATGGGGTAGGGCCACAATATTAGTAACAAAGAAACAGAATTTCCGGAGGATGAGGCCCAGAAATCAGGATTTTAAAAAGATTCCCAGGTGATTCTAATGTGCAGCCAAGGTTGAGAACCCCTGCTCTAAAGAGTCTTTTGAGGAAAGTTATTATTTTGCAGGTGAGAAAACAGTGATGTAGAGACTAAATGACTTTCTTAGTATAATTTAAGCTACAAAGTGAGTAAAAACCCCAAAACCTGAACCCAGATCTTTCAGCTCCAACTACAGTGCTCTTCCCACCATCCCTTGCTTACATTGCCAAGTAAGTTTACATGATCAAATCTGCTATATGTCACGAATACTCTTTTTATTTCCACTGGCATGAATGTCACTTTTATGTCAAGAAAAATGATGAAAAACAACAAATTCCAGGTTCCTGAGGAGCCTTCTTCAATGAAAATAAAATAATGGGTTTTCTCAGGCAAAAAAAAAAAAAGTGAGAGTTCAAAAATAAATATCTACTAAGTTCCATAAGCAAGAGAAAAGTAACAGTAGAGACTACTGGAACTTATATTTCATATGAGCTTAATCTGCTGGCTGACAGTATGGTTCCCTTTTGACATAAATCTAGTCAAAGAGGAATCAAAGGAAAGAAGCTTTGCAGTACTATATTTTAAAGCCTATTTAAGCAGGCACACCTTGTACAAATGCAAAGGGATGCCAGCCAGGACCCCAGAAGGGAGAGTTGGGAGTTGAAATTATTCTGCTCTTTCATTTTTTAGTAAGAAATTATAAATTCACTACCTTCCTTCATCGTGTGTGGGTGGAAGGACACAGTATTTTGTATGTGGTAAGCAGGAGGGCTGGAGGAGACACACGTCACCAGAGGAGCCACCTCCTGCCTTCCCCTGAAGACCCCTGAGACCCAGGGCGGCCTTGGAACCCCAGCAGCACAGTGTGTGTGTGTGTGTGTGTGTGTGTTGATGAGAATATACAGACATTAAAACCATCATAGGTGCAGCCACTTGGAAAGCAATTTGACAGTTACTCTACCAATAGTAGAATACGCAGGTTAAACATAAAGTTACCCAGCAATTCAACTCCTGGGCATAAACCCAAGAGAAATGAAAAGAATATCCACATAAAAACTTGCATACTAATGTTTGTGGAAGCATTACTCATAATAGCCCAAATGTGAAAATAATTTAAATGTTCTTCAACTGAAGAATAGATAAATAGATAAATAAAAGGTAATATATTATTCATACATGGTAATATTATTTGGCAATAAAAAGGAATAAAGTACAAGTCTTTTTATCAAACAGTACTGAAAAACTGGATGTCTTCATGCAAAAGAATAAAGTCAGAGCCTTGCCTTACACCATATAAAAAATAACTCAAAATGGGTTAAAGACCTCAGTGTAAGACTTAAGACTATAAAATTCCTAGAAGCTTCATGACATTGAATTTGGCAATGATTTCATGGATATGACACCAAGAGCACGGGCAGCAAAAGCAATAAATAGACAAATAGGATGACATCACACTTAAAAACCTTTGCACAGCAAAGGAAACAACAGAGTGAACAGGTAACCTACAAAATGGGAGAAAGTATTTGCAAACCATATATCTGATGAGGAGTAACATTCATAATATATAAAGAACTAGAACTCAACAACAACAAATAACCCGATTTTAAAATCGACTTAAAGAGACATTTCTCCAAAGGAGATATACTAATGGCCAACAAGAGGATGGAAAGTTGCTCAATATCACTAATCATCAAGAAGATAAAAATCAAAAGCACACTGAGATATCACCCCACATCCATCAGGATGTCTGCTATAAAAAACAACAACACAACAAAGCAGAACATTATAAGTATTTTTAAGGATATGGAGACATTAGAACCCTGGTGCATTGATGGTGAGAATGTAAAATAGTGCAGATATTATGGAAAACAGTATGGAGATTCCTCAAAAATTAGAAATAGAATACTATATGATCCAGCAATTCCACTTCTAGTTATATATTGAAAAGAATTGAAAACAGGATCTCAAAAATGTATTTGCACACCCATATTTATTGCCTGATTATTCACAATAGAGAAGAGGTGGAAGTAATTCAGATTTTTATTGGCTGATGAATGGGTAAAGAAAATGTGGTCTATACATACAATGGAAATTATTAAGCCTTCAAAAAAGAAGGAACTTCTGTTATGCCCATTTTACAACATGAATAAAACCTTGTTTATCACGCTAAGTAAAAATAAAAGACAAATACTGCATGAGTTAACCTATATAAGGTATCTAAAGTAACCAGACTCTTAGAAACAGAAAATATAACGGTAGTTGCAAGGGGCTGAGAGGAGTGAGAAAATAAAGTAGATGTTCAATGAGTATAGATTTTCAGTTTTACAAGATAAAAAAGTTTTAGAGATCTGTTGTGCCCAATGTGCATATAATTAACACTATTGTATTATACAATTAAAAATAGTTAAGATGGTAAACTTTGTTATGTGCTTTTTACCACATTAAAAAAGCCAACAATAAGAGGAATGAAGAACTGATATTGACTATAACATAGATGAATCTTGAAAACCTTACGTTAAGTGAAAGAAGCCAGGCAAACCAAATGACTACTCATTGTATGATTTCCATTCATATAAATGTCCAGAATAAGCAAATCTATATAAAACAGAGTACAAGAGTGGCTGCATAGGACTGGAAGGGTTGAGGGAAAATGAGCAGTAACTGCTAATGGTATGGGTTTTCTTTTGGAGTTATGAAAATGTCTGAAAATCGATAGTGGTGAACATTGCACAAGTCTGTGCACAAACTAAAAACCACTAAAGTTTAAACTTTAAGTGGGTGAGTTGTATAATATTCGAGTTATAGCTCAATGAAGCTGTTAAACAAAAAAAAAAGAAAATTGGAGTAGTTATATTAATATAGAACAACTTAAGATAAAAATTGTTACTACAGACTAAGAGGATGTGTTACAATGATAAAGACATCATTCTACCAGGGTGACATAAGAATTATAAACACATATGCACAAGGGAGTCCCCAAATACATGAAGTGAAAATGACAGAAATTAAGAGAGAAGTATACAATTCAATAATAATAGTTGGAGACTTCCATACCTCAATTTCAATAATGGATAGAACAACTAGGCAGAAGATCAACAAGGAAACAGAAGGCTTGAACACCATAGATCAGTTAGATCTAATAGACATATATAGAACACTTCACGCACGAATAGTAGAATATGCAGTCTTTCAAGAGTACATGCAACATTCTCCAAGATAGAACATATGTCATAAAACAAACTTCAATAAATGTAAGAGGATTGCAATTATACAAAGTATATGTTTCAATTACAGTATTATCAGAGCAGTGGACCAGAAGGCAGCTGGAATTGGCAAAGTCTCCAAGTCTTCCCAGAAAACTCAAAAGGCTAAATGAATATCATCCCCAACACCTGCCACCCCTGTTTTCATCAGTGGTGAGGAATAGTCTCAGAACTGGTGTCTCAATTGGCCATTTAGGTTTAATAGTAAAAGGCTGGTAAATGATTACAAGGCATCATAAAACCTTCAGAAGGAAAGGAGAATGTTTTGTGGTGTGTGTGTGTTTAAGTTATTAGTTTTTAAAATCAGTACTTTTCAATGGAAACCAAAAATCTGTCACAGAATTTTGAGACACATTAAAACAAAGTTTAATGAGAAACCTGTGTGTTCTTTTGGTCAATACTGTAACTTTCTATTAAACTACTGATGTGTAAGTTGCCCATAACCCACTTCTGGTGTTTTATCTGCTGATTACTTTAGAATTGGCTTCACTTTATCTTAAGGGGAGGAATTACCTGTTTACATAGTAAAAGCTATGGGAGGGGGTCTGTTGGTGTAACACTAAATAGGTTAGGACAGATAAGCAAAGAGTAATTTTGTTTATGTGTAAGCTAGTTTATAAAGGACAAGTTCTGTTATATGAAAGCCCACATGTTACATATAAAATTATGCAGTTACATCTATATTGAGTAAATTTGTTGGTATATCAAATTTTAGTGTTCCAGTTTTACTGGAATGTGAATTCACGTTTACAAATACTGAAGTAGTTTAAGAACCTAAAGTGAGGCTTAAGTCATACTGAGCACTGTCTTACTACAGTTAATTGTATCCAGATTCTAGGAAAATAAATGATACTTGGAAAAAGACTAGGCAAAAGCATCATAAGAAAAAACATAGAACAGCATTTCTTGTTAATATAGACACAAAAATCCTCAACAAAAAGCAAGCAACCAAGTCAACAGCATATTAAAAGTATTATGCATTATGTCCAAGTATGATTTATCCCAGGAACACAATAGTGGTTTAAAATGTTAAAGTCGATATATTGTTTGAAAGGGAACCAAGATGGCAGCATAGGTGAACGTCTATACTCACTACCTCCCACAACCACATCAAAATTACAACTAAACTACAGAACAACCATCATCCAGAACCTCTAGAAAGCTGCCTGAATGGAAGTCCTACAACTAGAGAAGAAGAAAGCACACTGAGACTGGTAGGAGGGGCGGAGGTGTGGAACGGGCTGGTCCGGCACCCGGGTGTGCCGCTTTTTTAATCGGGAGGGAGGTCATCTATGTGGAGACTGCCAGTGAGGAGCAAGGGGTCCCAGCTCCACACCAGACCCCCAGCCCAGGGTCCCAGAGCTGGGAAAAGAAGTCCTTATGGGCAGTAAGAACTATAGGCTGTAAAAACCAGTGCGTATTGGGGCTGTGACACAGAGGCTGCTGGAGGAGACCCAGCTGTTCCTCTTAAAAGGCTGGCACCACAAACTGAACTTACCAGGTCCTGCTTCCTCTGAGCTCCAGCACCAGGACGAGGCTCTGGGGGACACATTTGTCTGGCATCAGGGCAGGAACTCGGTGGCAGCTTTCTCCCAGATGGAGGTGCTCGCAGGAATCATTGTTCCTATGCTAGGACCTCCCCAGTCACAGGGCTGACTGGCAGCCATTTCTGTTTGCTCTGCCCTGGTGATTTCTAAGACCCCGCCTCATCCAATTTATAACCCCACCCAAGCTGCCTGCAACAGCTTTTGCATATGAATAGCCTGTCCTTGTTCAGGCTAAAATATCTCAACAAGCTGCAGCTGGGTCAGGGAACCCCTATTAATAAAAGGCCCAAAACCCGGCACCAGCACCAGCCTGCCTTGCTTCACAGCTGGGCCTTGTCTGGGCACTTCCAAACCTGATACAAAGAGGAGGAATTGCAGATCTCTCTGTAGCTCCTGCTGGGTGGCCCCAGACAGTGGCTGACTTTGCACCTCCCTGGAGACCCAAGAACCAGTGTACCCAGTGGTCAGTGTCAGACCATACCAGATTACAACTCTTCATATCCATAAGCCACACACTCAAGGGGCAGACTCAGTGAGCACCAAAGCCCCACTGAAGCAAGTCCTGCTCCATAGAGATGTCTCCTGCACAGCAGCTCTCCCACTGTAGTTGCAGCTGGTCCTCACAGCCAATTGGCCTGGAGGTCAATTCTTCCCAGGGACAACAACAGCAATCAAGTCTCAACTACAACAAGACTGTGCTCACAGCCCACAAAGGGGTGCACCTAGAGCTCCCAGTTCAGGTGACTGAGCCACTGGGCCCTATAGGACACCTACTACACAAGGCCACTCTACCAACACAAGGAGACATAGCAGCTCTAACCAATACATAGAAACAAACAGAGGGAAGCAACCAAACATGTGGAGACAAAGAAACATGTCACGAATGAAAGAAATGGAAGAAAGCAAACTACTGGATATAGAGTTCAAAACCACAGTTATAAGATTACTTGAGAATCTTCTAGAAATCTCCAAGGGACTTAGTGAGACTTTCAAGGATCTTAGTGAGAACGCCAAACACATGGAAAAGGACCAGTCAGAAATTAAGCATACACTGACTGAAATAAAAAATAATATACAGGGATTCAACAGTAGAGTAGAGGATTCTGAGAATCAGATCAACAATTTGAAATATGAGGAAGCAAAAAACACCAAACAGGAAGAGGAAAAAGAAAAAAGAAACCAAAAATAAGAAGATAGTGTAGGAGCTTCTGGGACAACTTCAAGCATAACAACATTTGCATTATGGGGGTGCCAGGAGAAGAGAGAGAGCAAGATATTGAAAACCTATTTGAAGAAATAATAACAGAAAACTTCCCCTACCTGGTGAAAGAAATAGACTTACAAGTCCAGGAAGCACATAGAGTCCCACACAAGAGAAACCCAAAGAGGACCACACCAAGACACATCATAATTAAAATGCCAAGGGCTAAAGACAAAGAGAGAATCTTAAAAGCAGCAAGAGAAAAGCAGTTAGTTACCTACAAGGAATGCCCATATGACTGTCAGCTGATTTCTCAACAGGCCAGAAGGGTGTGGCAAGAAATATTCAAAGTGATAAATAGCAAGGACCTACAATCCAGATTACTCTACCCAGCAAAGCTATCATTTAGAATTAAAGGTCAGATAAAGCGTTTCACAGGTAAGAAAAAGCTAAAGGAGTTCATCACCACCAAACCAGTATTATATGAAATGTTGAAGGGTATTCTTTAAGAAGAGGAAGAAGAAGAAAAAGAAAAAGATAAAAAATATGAATAACAAAATGGCAACAAATACATACCTATCAACAATTGAATCTAAAAATCAAAATCAACGAATAAGAAATCTAATGAACAGAATAAACTGGTAAATAAAATCAAATCAGAGGCATGGAAATGGAACAGGCTGACGATTCTCAGAGAGAAGTTGGGTGGAGAGGAAGAGATTAAACAAAGATCTTATATGTATATATGCATTACCTAAGGACACAGACAATAGGGTGGCCAAGGCCTGGGGCAGGGCGGGGCAGGAACTTGGTGGAGGGAGGCAAAGGGGGGGAAAGAGAGACATGTGTAATAATCTCAACAATAAAGATTAAAAAAAAAAAGAAAGCAATTTAAATGTCAAAGTCAATAAATGCAATAAAACATATCAATAGAACAAAGGGGGAAATTACATGATAGGTAAAAACTATTTGAAAAATACCCTTTTATATTTAAATACACATACACTCAACAAACTAGAAATAGAAGAAAACATCCTCAACCTCATTAAGGACATCTAAGAAAAATGCACAGCTAACATCACACCTGATGAAAGACTGAATGTGTTCTCCCTTAAGATCATGAACAAGACAAATGTTTACTCTTGCCATTTCTATTCAAAATTGTACTGGAGATTCTAATTAGGGCAATTAGGCAAGTAAAAGAAACAAAAGGCATCCAGATTGGAAAGCAAGAAGCAAAACTATCTGTTAACAGATGGTATGCTCTTATATACAGAAATACTAAAGAGTCCACTAAAAAGCTATTAGAACTAAAAAATAAATTCAGCAAAGTTGGAGGACACAGGATCAATATACAAACATCAATTATATTTTTATATATCAGCAAGAATAATCATTGACAACTATAAAATATTGCTAAAAATATTGAAGATCTAAATAAATGGAACCACATCCCATCTTCACGCATTGGAACACAAAATGTTAAGATGATATAGTCCTATTCAAATTGATCTCCAGAATCAGAACAATTTCTATCAGAATCCCGGGAAGTCACAAAGGACCACATAGTACACAATTCCAATTATTTGAAATGTTCAGAAGAGGCAAATTTATAGAGACAGAAAGTACATTAGTGGTTGCCAAGTGCTGGGGGAAGGGAACAATGTGGAGTGACTGCTTGTGAGTACAGAGTTCCTTTTTGGAGTGATGAAATCTTCTAAAATTAGAAAGTGTTTATGGTTACACAAACTCTGTAAAGGGGCAAATTTTATGGCATGTGAATTACATCTCAAAACTATGTTATAAAAAATGAAGATGAAAACTTTTAAATTTAATATTACTTGCCACCTATCAACATGTTAATGTCTCAATAAACATTACTGAGAATCTACTATATGTCATTAACTTGGTCTATAGATAGAGGATGAATAGATGATAGATGGATGATGATAGACAGACACTCATTTACTCCCTACTCCAGTCCTATTAAGTAGGTATTATAAAAAATTTGATTTCAAAGAAATATAAAACTTGACCAAGGTCACCCAGCTTCTAAGAGGTGAGGCCAGGATTCTTAAGCAGGTCTCTTTGGATTTTATACACATACCTTTTCCCTATCATATATTTTAAATATCTAACATGTTAATAAATTGCTTCTCTTCAAATAGTACATGATCCTAAAAAAGGTTTCTAATCCCAGCTTGTTGGTTAAACAAAATATGAAGGAGGCAGAGGAAAAAATTAACTTCGTGCGGGTCACAGAAGTATAACTCATTTCCAGCATTTGTCAAACCCTGTAACGTTTGGAATTCTGGCATGTAAATCAATGACAGTGGAGATAGTTTTATTTTGCAAAAGAACAAAAAACAAAATGTTTAAATAGTTATATTCCTCCTAGTTTTCAAAGCACACTTTCATTTATTTTTTATTTTATTTTTACACAATCTCATGAGATTGTTAGAATGTCATTTTATAATGAGAAAATGATGGTTAAGTGACTTTTCATGGTTACATGACTTGCCAAAGGCCACATGGTTTGTAAGTGAAAGGATCAGGATTCATATCCAAGCCAAATCTTTATTTTCTCTAATAAACAGGTAGAAATCTGCCTTGAGAGAAGTAGGAACCTGAAGTTGGGAATCTGCCCCAGAGAGGTGATTACCAGTAAACCACCATGCCATGTTTCTACTCACATAAGCCCAATGGGTGCTGTGTTCCAGAGGGATGTATTTCTACAGGTACACAGAAAAAGAACATTGCAGTGAGGTACTGTTCCTGGAGGGCACAGTCTCGCCCAGTCCCCCACATTTTATGATGATAATAAATGAGAATAACTTTGCCCTAGTCTAGGAGTAACCTTAAACCTGCCTAATTTTTTGAATAGGTAAATCACTTGCAAGCTCTGCACTTCAGCCATTGTTGGTTACTAAGCACATTCAAGAACCACTCACAGTCCAGCTGGTGTGGCTCAGTGGTTGAGCATTGATCTATGAACCAGGAGGTCATAGTTCCATTCCCAGTGAGGGCACCTGCCTGGGTTGCAGATTCAAGGCAGCGATCAATGATTCTCTCTCATCATTGATGTTTCTATCTCTCCCTCTCCCTTCCTCTCTGAAATCAATAAAAATATTAAAAAAAACAACAACTTACTCATATATGGCTTTATCTTCCAGCCCAAATGGAGCAGGAGGAACTGGATTTGCCTCTTGTTCAAAACAACTAGAATCTGGACAAAACATATGAAACAGTGGTTTTTAAGACACTGGACATCAGGCAATGGAGACCCGTGATTCTGGGGAGATGGTAAACAAAGGAGGTAAGTCTTACAATTGCCCCTCACTTACTGACTACCTAGAGAGTGTCCGGGCTGTGGTACAGGGCAGGGGAGCACAGGCAGTCTCTGTAAGTTGAGGAGCAGAGTTAGGAGTCTGAGGAGTCAGGCAGTTAGGCTAGTCAGCTGCTAGGAATCAGGCAGAGATCAGAGTCAGAGCAAACAGAGTTGTCAAGGCAAAATACCAGAGAAGAGACTGCTGCACAGAGATAACTAGAAATCTTCAGACTCCCTTCAAAATGCAGCTGAGATATGCACGAGTGAGAGGAAACAACTCAATGCCAGGTAAAGAATATATATATATATTTAATCCTGACCTGAGGACATGTTTCCATTCGTTTTTTGAGAGAGATAGTGAAAGAGAGGGAGTAGAGGGAGAGAGAGAGAGAGAGAAAAAAACAATATGAGAGAGACACATTTTCGCACATGGTCAGTTATATGTTGCTTTCTCTCGAGTTTGAAGAGCATGTGACGTTACAGTTAAAGTTCTAAATACTTCATCACAAGGGAAATTAGCCAAGTACTCTGAAAGTTTTTTCACTCTTAATATGGTGTATAGGGAGATATTAGAATAAGTTTATCACTTTTTGTTTGCATCACTGTTGTTTTCATATCATGTTTCTGTTGTTTTCATATCATGTTTTTGTCGTTTTTATATCATGCCTCTGTTGTTATATCCTTTTGTTACTGTTTATTTATTAATAAATTTATATATTATTTTCATGTATATTTTACTAATTTCCTTTCATCTCCCACACTTCTATTATAGAGAAAGGGCAAATAGCAATATTAAAATATCTCCCCTAATTAATTCCCTTTTTAAAAAAATATATTTTATTGATTTTTTACAGAGAGGAAGGGAGAGGGATAGAGAGTTAGAAACATTGATG